>NW_024412572.1:4843523-5255607 GCF_014898765.1 Herpailurus yagouaroundi
CCCCCCCCCGGCTCTTGCCCACTTTCCCTGCTATTCACTCAAGGATTTGGGTTTGTTTGTCTGTTTTTAATCAGAGGAGAACCATTTAGCTGTACAAAAGATAGCATTTTGAAACCACAGGTGATCTCAGGATAAAGCCTTTACCTCTCCAGCGCCAGGTGTTTAGTTGGGAAAAGTTGCCAAGAATTCTCCCTTGAGGCATCTGAAGGCATTGTCAACCTAATTATACCCAGGAGCCGCCAGAATGCCAAACATTAATTTGTTTCCTGCATCCTGGGTAAGAGGAGAGGGGGGTGCTGAGGTACAAAGGACGGAGTCACTAATGCTTTGTGGGAGGCTGCAGTGATGTCTTCCCACTGGGATGGCCATGGATGCCTCCAGCTGGAAGAGACTCTTCAAAGATCAATTTGCCCATCCCCTGTTTTCCTGTGCGCCCGGAAGAGGTTCCTTAGCCTTTTTTTTTTTTTTTTTTTTTTTGTGGCTATGCCCATCACCCCACAGGATGGATGCAGACACCAGATGTTCCTCTGATGCACTTGAGCCCCCACGAGGCGGTCTGGGCAGTACACTGTGTAGGGTGGTGTCCAGCCACCATGGCTGCCTAATGACCTCAGGAAGATTGATTACCTAGGCAAACTTCACAATCATAGACTCCTCTCCAAGGTGAGGGCTCGTGGGGGAGAGAAGGCCAGGATGTCACTTGGCCTCCCGTTTTGTTTTGTCTGGCTCTGGAAGTAATCCAGCCCTGGACAGACCCAGACACACCACATCCATTTGTATAGAGAGGGCTATTTTCAGCAACACAGTAAAATATGCTTGAAGCTACCCCATGCTGAGGCTAGAGACTGTCCCTCTCCTGCTGCTCCCTGACCTATGTATGCATTCTGGTTTCTTTCTTTTTTTAATAAATTCTTTTTTTTTTTTAAGTTTATTTTTGAGAGAGACAGAGACAGTCTGAGCAGGGGAGGGGCAGAGAGAGAGAGAGAGAGAGAGAGGGATCGAGAGAATCCCAAGCAGGCTCTGAGCTGTCAGCACAGAGCCTAGTGTGGGGATCGAACTCATGAAACCATGAGATCATGACCTGAGCCGAAACCAAGAGTCACCCATGTGCCCCTTGGTTTCTTTCTCTTGCAACACGATAATTTCCACTGGAGGAACTGCCAGCTGCCTTCCCATTACCCTTCCACAGCTATCCCTTGCTTCTACTCTTTCTCCCCCTCACTATTATGCATTAAGTTCTTACCAATTAGACTTATCCCTCAAACGAATGATTACCACTCGATTTAATTACTGCATGCTTGCCTGATTACACAGGAGCCTCTTGAGAATCACACAAAATTCCTTGTTGCTGCCTCCTCTTCCCCTCACTAGCCACATTTATAAAACTAAATTCATTATGATATATTTGCCTTGGTTTGATTCCTCCTCTGGTGAGAGGGTTAGAAGCTTTGCAAAGCAGAATCACCAGCCAAGAAACGCTGCAGTTATACAAATGCAGGTTTTTTTAGTTCCTTTTGGGACATGAAAAAAAAAAAGGTATGTGTTTGGTCTGACCTGTTTTAGCTGTTTCCTAAGAATTTCCAGGGTTTCTGGCCACCACACAACATTTCTCTAGATTAAAGGAATGGATTTATTTAGCGGAGCAAAGAAAAGGGGATACACAGATTTGCTGTCAGAATTCAAAATTAGGAAGGACAGTTTTATGAAGAGTGCCACTTAGCTGCTTCCCAGGTCCATCAGGGCCGAGGGGGACAATTGGCTGAAAGGACAAGAGGGATTTAGGTTGGCTCTCAAGACTATGGATGAGATGCTAATGGCATCATTATTGTCACCGGGACTGGAGACACAGATGGACTGTTGACCTCCCTTTCCCAGCAGTCTTTGTGAATGGTGCTGTTCCCTCTAGACTGTTCAGTAGCCCTGTGGAGACAGGGGAGAGATGAGATGTGCTCTGGCCATTCCTCCCTGCCTCCAAAAGTGCATCCGTGTGACTTAAGGAGCAGGACAAAGCCTGTCGAGTCCCAAGGGCAGTGAGGGCTCCTGCCCACAGGTGGAGAAAGTGAGGGGAGACTGGGGCAGAGCCAGATGGGATGGGGGTTGTTCATCATTCCCTCCTGCTCCCCCACCTTCCTTTCCAGCTGGAAGGCCAGTGCACCACCCTGCAAAATGATGAGCATGAAACCAAGGCTGAGAACACCAAGCTGAGAGTCACAAACCAGGAGCTGGCCCGGGAACTGGAGCGGACCTCCCAGGAGCTGCAGGATGCCCGGAAACAGCTGGAGAGCCTCCAGCAAGAGGCCCACCAACTCCACCAGGAGAAGGAGATGTGAGTCTGGCCCTCGTGGGTTCCTGTCCCTGCTGTCCAGCCTCACCCCCTGCTGTGAGCATGACATCATCTCCTCCCTTGGAGACCCTGTCGCCTTGCCTAGAACGTGGGGCTCAGGGGCTCCTTGGTCCCTGAAATCTCTTCTAGGATCCCGAGGCCATCAAGCAGACCAGCACTGTAGCAAGCAGAATCTAGGATTGACAGGAAGTCTACAACCCTGTTCTTGGGAAATATATCATGTGATTCAAAAGATGTGTTAGCCACCCAACAAATACAGGGCGGTCACTGAGAAAAGGCTGAGTGTGTAGACAGACCACACGTGACTGTCATAGGTTAGAGACCCAGGACGAGAGTGAAGCAGGTAGGCTTCTGAGATTTAATCTGATGGAGTATATGACAGTACCCTGGAATCTTCACTGCAGTCTGCCTACTCTCTCCTACCAGTGTCCCTCTGTGTGGACACAGTGTGGTGAGCCCCACATCTCTCAGGGCCTGGTTTGCCAGTGACCTGCTCTTGGTGTGCGGCCAGTGGACTCAGCCTGCTAGGCAGAAGCACACGTAAGGAAGAATCAAGAGCTGGGTCTGCAGGCTGGGGCTGAGGAGCTGCCAACAGTCATCTTGGGAGTGTTAGGTTCTGAGAACAAATGCACTCTTTGGCGTGCCCAGGGACAGGAATCCCACTTATTTGTTCACACATTTATATTTGTTAACTTACTCATTTGTCAAAAATTTATTGCATATGGCTCTGCCCCAGGTACCATGTTGTACATTCAACATATCTCACCTATGTCAACAGTTTGACATTGTTTCATATGAACTTTACAGCATCCTGATGTGGCAGGTACTGTTATTATCAACTCTAAGTTATGGACGAGGAAGCTAAGAGTCAGAGGTTTTCAGTAACTCTCTAGCACAACACTCCGTGCTAGACACATCTTGCTGACTCCACACAGTGAATCATGAACCGGCCAGAAAATATGTACTCAGGAATGGGACTGGCCATCATTCACTCATCACTCATTCATGCATTCGTTCATTCCCTTCATTCATTCTGCAGAAGGTAACGTGTGCCTGGTCCTGTGCCAGGTATTTAAACAGTGTGATTTCAGAGGAAAGGTCAGTATTACTTACCAGTGCCTGAGTGTTACATACGTTAACTGTCCTTGTTCAAAAGGGAAAGCCCTCACTCCGTCTGAATGATGGCAAAATTTGGGTCCATTGGCCTAAATCAAATTGTTCTGCTGTCTGTCCTGTGTGTGCTGTCCTGTACTGTTTTGGACTGATTTGCCAGGGTGAAAGAGAGGAAATGTGTTTGCATGTGGAGTTTTACCCTAAAAAGACTTCTCTAGTTTTTTTATTTATTGATTGATTTTATTTTTTTTTAATGTTTATTTATTTTTGAGAGACAGAGACAGAGAATGAGCAGGGTAGGGGCAGAGAGAGGAGACACAGAATCTGAAGCAGGCTTCAGGCTCTGAGCTGTCAGCACAGAGCCCGGCGTGGGACTCGAACTCACAAACTGTGAGATCATGCCCTGAGCCAAAGTCGGATGCTTAATGGACTGAGCCACCCAGGTGCCCCAAGATTTCTCCAGTTAAAAAGAAAATGTATTCTGAGCAGCTGACTTAAGACAAACCCCTTCACTCTAATTCTTGGGTGACCAGGGGAGGACAGTGTATTTCATTGTAAATGAGCAAAATCAGTTCCTCCTCATTGAGAGCAGGCCAACAAGGCACAGGCATTTAACTTTACAAACAGAATTAAGGACTCAGGCTCTTAAAATTGAATCAAATTTTAAAACAACAAACATCTGAAGGCACCAGCATTAGAACAGCAAATGGAAGTAAGCACCCAGTGCCAGGGTATCAAATCACAGCATGAGGATTAAAATCTTTCTGAAGTCTTATCTTAATTAACCAAGCCAGAGACAATCTCTGGAGGCTGGGAACTGAAAAAGAGGGTCAGGAGGAAGAGATAAATGATTTCAGGAACTTCATGACTTGTTTTCAAAAAGCGCACAATGCCTTATGCAGCTGGAAAGCATGCTGGAGCCCAGGAGAGTGTGTCCTGTCTGGGGAGGTCAGGAGAGAGGGCAGTGAGAGCCTTAGCTGGTTCCCTGTAGAACAGAGTCCCAGATCTGCAGTACTGATAGCAGGTGAGTGCTCTAATCCACCTCTTCATTTTATAAATGAAGAACCTGAGGCTCAGAGAGATGCAGTGACACAAAGCCACACAGCTAGCTAGTGCCAGAAAACAGGGACAGAGCCGAGTTCTCCCCATATCATGTGCTTCCCCCCTCAACTCACAATGTCTTGCTGTCTGATGCTGCACCAGAGCATCTGGGAAAGGAGAGGACGGTACTGGGAGATAAAAAGACTTAGTCACTTATCAGCTAGAATTCTAAATGGGCAAAATTAATTTTTCTGTTCTCCAAAGATGCTCAAGGAGGGAGAACTTGATTTTAAAATAAGATAAAGAAAGAACAATCAAGCAGGAGAGATAACATAAAGATGAAGGTCAGCTGGAAAGCAGCACCTGTTTATTTTGTTAATGAATTTTTATTTGGGGTGGGTAGTTTATGATGAGACACAAAAGGATCTATACTCAGCAAGAGGTCTGCAAAGACCCAGAGGCCACCCCTCAGGGTTTCTTGTGGATCCTTCCAGAGTGTTCTATGCATATACAAGCACACACACACTTTTCATTTACACACTGTTCTGCATTTGCCTGTGTTTTCACTTGGCGATATATTTTGGAGATGCTCCCTCTCTCATCCCTCTCCAGAAAATAAAGCCAACAGCAGTTCCCTAAAGACAGCCATAAACCTGTCACCAGTCACTCCTATGAAAAATGGTAATTTCTTTCTCTTTCAGTCCACATAGTACCAAGTACAGACCTTTAGAATGTCTAGGTTAGATGCCTTCCTTTTTGTGAACACAGAAAAAGTCTGACAATGTGTGTGTATCTAAATAGATGCATGTTTATTAGACAAATAGGTAGACATATTTCATCAATATGTAGTGTGTGTGTGTGTGTGTGTGTGTGTGTGTGTGTGTGTGTGTGTGGCTCCAGCAGTCAACTCTGTTGTGTCTACAGTGCAAAGACCTGGAATGCCTTATTTCTTAGGAATCGCTCCTAAATCAAATGTTCTGTGAGAACACAGATGTCAGGTGTCCAGGGAGTGATTTCCCTTAGCAGGGGTAGAGTCGTCTGCTCCTGGTTGAGAATCAGAACCCAGGGCTGGGACAGAGGATCCACAAAGCCATCGTGGCTCACAGGGCACCGCAGCAGCAAACAGCTGTGCTCACATACTGCTCATCACAGCAGAATCCTAGACAGGGATTTGGGGACCCGGTTTGGATAATGGGAAATACATTGTTTTCCCTCAAGTTGAAATTAAATATAATTGGTAATAAAGTGTTAGGAATTGGCATCTCTGCAGGAGCTAGAGAAGTTTTATTGCTTAATTAGGATTGTCTGAGGTGAACTTAGAATTTGATTCGGTCTGTTATTGTTGTAAATTGACTTTATAATTATTCCATAAAGGGGGAAGAACCACACAGATACCTTTTAAGGAATCTATTGTGAGGTGGGCTCAAGCCTTATGGACTGAGCAAGCAGGTGCTGTTTTCGCCAACTCAGTAATGGCATTGAGGGTGCGGCAGAGGGGTGACTGTCTCCGCCCAGCCCGGTGTGTGCACAATCGGGGTAGTCTGGACAGCCTATGGAAATGGACGCATTTTGTGAGACTATAAGATGCTCCCTACACTAGCAACTATGCTGTGGTTTGGAAATGTGGAACTTTGGGCCTTTTGCAGTAACCTTAGGGGTGATTTAAACATTTCTAAAAGCACAGTGCAGAGCCCAGAGGGAAGGATGGAGGCAAAGTTGCGAAGTTCAGCAAGGCTTATTTTCCAGTGTCACCCAATTCTGCTTTCCTTTTTTTTCTTTCTTCCCCGGGTGGTGTTGAATACCTCCCCGACTCACCCCTCCCTTCCTCTCTTTCTTCCTCCATCCCTGCCTCCTTCTTTCATCCCCCACTCTCTGCCCTCTCTCCTTTTGTTTCTTACTACTATTCGTTTGTTGTTGTTGTTGTTGTTGTTGTTTATGTATTTATTTTGAAAGAAAGAGAGCATGAAGAGTGCACAAGCGAGGGAGGGGCAGAGAGGGGGACAGAGAATCCCAAGCAGGCTCCAGGCTCCAAGCTGTCAGTATGGAGCCTGATATAGGGCTTGAACCCACGAACTGTGAGATCATGACCTGAGCTGAAACGAAGAGTTGGACGCTTAACCAACTGAGCCACCCAGGGTCCCCTGTTTCTTACTGCTTTTTGTTGACGACACCTTCATGCTGGGCACTGGGTTGCATTTAGAGATGCAGACAAACCAGGCAATTCCTACCTCACCATCTGAGTTGGTCTCCAGACACCTCCACTACCTCTCAGCTCCTCCCTCCCCTTACTCAAAGGATGATTGACATGATTGATGTGTTCACACTGTGATCTAAGTATCTGATTATAATTGATACATTTGATCTCTGCTTTATGGCTAGAGATGAGAACTCCTAAGTTAAAGAAATGAATGACCAACAGAGGAAATTACAGAGATCTAAGAACAGATTGGAGACTTATAGGGGAGGATGGGGAAGGGGAAAGGATTCTTCTGGAACTCCTGGAAACAAAGGAAACCAGCTACAGGAAAAATACAAGTTCTGCTCTCACTTGCAGGATTGGGCTGGAGAGTATTGGTTCTGGGTAGGACAGGGTCACCTAGAGCCTGGGAAGGCCAAGTGATTATTATGAAGCCCTGTTCATGGGTTTGGGAGTAGGGGGTCCTAATCTACTCAGTCGTGGATTGTCTATGGGACACGGGGAGAGTTACTGGTTCTCTGTCTGTGTCTATAAAATAGGGGTAATCTCACCTTCCAAATCGGGAGTCTGTGATGATGAAGTGAGATCATAGCTGTAACCACCTGCACACAGCAGGTGCTCATCAGGGGAGGCATATCCCTCTGACCCCAGGGTGGGGTGCTACCTGCTGGTCCTACCCAGGACCAACTACAACAGGACCAACTACAACACAGCCCCTCACACCGTGGTGGCTTAAATCCCTGCTATAGAAGCTCATAAGTCTGTGTTGGCCTCTTCTTCAGGGAAGTGTACCGTGTGACGGAGAGCCTGCAGCGTGAGAAGTTGGGGCTTCTGAAACAGCTGGATCTCCTGAGGTGTGTCAGCATCAGATGTGTTCTGAGAGCATATCCCACATTCCTTGGGTTGGAAGAGCCAGGCTGAAAGTCTTCCCTGCCTACATTCTGGATGATCACAGCTGCTGAGAGAGTGCCCTCATTCCCCTGATCCCCAGCATATTATGTTTGGTCCCTTCACACACACGCCCACATCCCTCTCCAGTTTGCACATCTGCAGGTAGGCTCTGCCTCATTCTTTGTGGCATCTCCCACAGCACCTTATGTGGTACTTGCTCAGGTAGGAGCAGAACTGAATTTCTTGAGCATCTACCCAGTGGAAGATATAGTATCCCTTTCTCTTTAAAAAAAAAAAATTGATGTTTATTTTTGAGGGAGAGAGAACGCAAGCTGGGGAGAGGCAGAGAGAAAGGGAGACAGAGAATCAAGTAGGCTCCACATGTGGGGCTCAAACCCATGACCTTGAGATCATGATCTAAGCCGAAGTCAAGACGCTCAACCAACTGAGCCACCCAGGTGCCCCTGGGATGCCTTTCATCTTCAACAAAACTAAAGAAAGAAGGGCAGTTCCTGATAGGGGAATTAACAGAGAAGGAAAATGATAGCAGAGAAGTGAAGCAATTTACCAAAGGAGACAGACACTCACTTCGGGAGTCAGACTTGAGATCTGTATCTGGCTGATTCTCTTGATTCTGCCATAGTCTCCTAATGTCTGTTGAATGAGCAAATGAGTCACAAACAGAGCATAAGCAGAGCAAAGGAGTTTAGAGTTTCCTCCACTTGCTACAACTTACTGTAAATTCAAAGCTCATTGGTCTGGAATGTGCCAAAACCAAACCCAAAACAAAACCTGCGTGTGGAAAGATGGGATTTTCACTTTTGCATGTGAGGTTTCCAAGTTACAGTACCTTCTGTCTGCCAAACACCTCTTGGGAATGGTGATGGGGCACGAGCACTTTGGGTTCTGCTTTTTATTTTTGTTTAAGCTTATTCATCTATTTTGAGAGAGAAAGAGTGCTGGAGGGAGAGAGAGAGAGAGAGAGAGAAGAATCCCAAGCAGGCTCCACGCTGTCCGCACAGAGCCCAATGTGGAGCTCGAACTCACAAACCATGAGATCATGACCTGAGCCAAAATCAAGAGTCGTCCGCTTAACCGACTGAGCCACCCAGGCTCCCCAGGTTCTGGTTTTTAGAGTGCAGTTGTCTTAAATCAGGTACACTCTGACTTGTTTTGTTTTATTTGAAAGCAAGGTGAGGTCACCGTGTCTGGCATCTGTGATGCTACCAAATTGAAAAGTGCTCAGAACTGAATGCATTTCAGATTTATTTCCCTCAATACATGATTCAAACAGGACTGCAAAGGCTGGGGAGATGGAAGGGGGTTCTGACATGACCAAGTTCTAATCCATTTGAGAGCAGGTCTTGAATCTTAGAAGGCTTTAGTGAAAAGAAGAGAACAGGGTGTACAAGGACAAATTTTGATTTTTCCCCCTTTTTTCTGTTGTACTTAGAAGAAAAGGACAGATTCAAAGCGAATGAGCAGAGGAGAATGACAAGGCAGATCTCTACAAACGCATGGGTCTTTTTGATGGAGACTGGCATTTGTGCAGAATTACATGCCCAAAGTCTTTCTGTGCTATCACATGCATACAAGCTTAGATTCTGCAGCAGGTCAAAGTCCATCCGTAGCGAGGAAGGCCCCCATGGCAGATTTTTCCTCCACAGTGAAATCATCAGGTAGTGACAGACAGCAGTGGGGAAATGGGAATCAAGGACAGAGATAATGCCGAGGCAAGGGATATCAAGTTGGAAGTTGGGGGGGAGGATGGGGGTCTGCCCCCATCATGGCAATGGCTGGGATATGACAGTGTGAGGAAGGGACTGCCCTCCTAGGGGCAAGTAGCAGCAAAAGGAAACAATTTCAGGGGACTCAGTTGGGAACATGGACTTTGGGGCCGGATCTGGGTCAAGACCCAGCACTACCCTTATTACTTTGTGTGACCTTGGGCAATTGACTTAACCAGATGGAATGTTCGTTTTCTCATGCCTGCCTCACAGGCTTCTCTTGAGAGTGAGATGATATATATATGAGTGACCATCACGACAGGGCATTAGTGTGAATTAAGGTGGACATTTATTTAGAGGGTGTAGCATCTCTTTGACTGCCGAAGCTTCTGCCTGGAGACGACTGCACAAAGCAGGAAACACCACAGCGAACTCCCTGATGGAGATTCCGGGGCCCCCATGTCCTCACCCGGGTGCAAGGCTGCTAACCTCTCTGCCAGCATAGAGCGAGGGGCCTTCTGGAAGGAAACTCTCCCTTTGCCATTCTCAGGCTTTGCTACTATCATGGAGACAGGCAGAACTGTCACATGAGCATGTCCCCTGTGCCCATCCATGCCTACCTCCTGCCTTCTCTGTTGTGGTGGCTGAATGCCCCATGTGCCTGGCTCTCCCAAATGTGCACTAGAATGAGACCTTCCTCAAGGGCTGGTCCAGTGGGTATTGTCTCTCCTCCATGGCTGGTTGTTTCTCTTTTGGGGAGACCAACCAATGTCCTATAGCATTTCTTACCCAGCAGCTCCTGTCACCACTTAGGCATCCAGCTACTTTGCATTTCTTTAATGGCTTTCAAAACCTTTCAAAAGAAGTGTTTACACTTGCATTCCATCTCCACTTCCTCTCCTCACATTCTTGACCCTCCAGTCAGGCTCCTTCTGCCTCAATTGCACTGAAAGGGGAACCAGGGACCTCCATGTTGCTTGAAAGAGTGGCCAGTTCTCAGGGTGCCACCCTTGTCTCCAGCAATGTATTCTTAGCACAGCATCTGTAGGGCTCCTTTGAAAACTTGAGTCAGATCAGGACACTCCTCTGCTACTCCCCCAACCCCCACGGCTTCATATCTCATCTGGAGTAAAATCCCAAGTTCCTACAATGGCCCACAAGACTATGAATGAGCAGGTCTCCATTTGTCCCCTCACCTTTCTCTGACCTCATTTGCTTTTTTAAAAAAATGTTTATTTATTTATTTTGATGGGGGGGAGTGGCAGAGAGAGAGGGAGAGAGAGAATTTCAAGCAGGCTCCATAGTGTCAGCACAGAGCCTGATGTGGGGCTCGAACCCACAAACTGTGAGATCATGACCTGAGCCGAGATTAAGAGTCAGACACTCAACAGACTGAGCCACCCGGGTGCCCCTCTGACTTCATTTCCTAGCGGCTCTCCTCTGAGCACTCTGATGCCCTCCTCTGTGTTCCTTGCACACCCCTGTTTGAGCCTGACTCCAGGCTTAGCCTTTGCTGTCTCCACTGCCTGTGCTGCTCTTCCCTCAACTGCTGGCATAGTGCCCCTTCGCTCCTGCAAGCCTCTGCACAGATGCCCCTCCCTGACCGGCCTCCTGAAATACCACTGCACCCCTGGCACTCTTTATTCCACGTCCCTGCTTTATCTTTCTTGAGAGCAATGAACCCTGCACTAAAACACCAATTCCCCAAGGACAGAAACTTTTTCTTTTATCTATTTGTGTAAACCTTGAGAGCTAGGACTTCACTTAGCATGTAGTGGGTGCTCAGGGGACATTTGTGGGAGTACTGCATGCATGCATGAAATGAATGGTTCAGGGAGAGAGCGCGCCCAATAGCAAGCTCACAGGTGCAGCTGGAACTGCTGGTCACCCTCTGGGGGAGGCTCCCCCTAGTGGTAGGACAGACCAGTGCATGATCCTGAAGGGTGGTGGGTGTCACAGTCATTCTATGTCCCCCCACCCCTGCCTCCAACTGATTTACACACAAACTACCCTCCATCACCCCCCCCCCCTTAGGAAAGAGATTCCACGCGCTCCCTGGGCCTTCCACATAAAGCCTTTCTCTGCACTCCTCTCACTGGCAAAGTGGCTGCTCTTGGATTTCTCAACTGCAAATACCATGTCTAAATAGATTCCCCTTTTCTGTTTGCAGGGAAAGGAACAAGCACCTTCGGGATGAACGGGACATCTGTTTTCAGGTAATTGCCCTGTGTTCCCTTTCCCGATGGGGTTTGGGTCCCCTGGCCGCCAGAGACCATGCTGGGACAGGCCCAAGAATGTCCTTGCAGTCTGGCTCACCCTTTCTGTAGAAGCAGAAAATGGCATGGATTTTTTGAAAATAATAAAAAATTCGAGGGGGCCTTCTGAGTAGCAGTGTGTTAGTTTTCCGTGAAGTAACACACTTTCTTCTTGGCATGAAGAGACTACGATGCTTGGGAGGGTCACAGATTTCTTGGACATGGACATGGTAGCTCCATCCAGGAGGCGGTGCAGTTGAAATGTCATGATCACTTTTAACCAAAACACTCACAAGGTTTTTTTTCCTTCATTAAAATTTTTATCATTTGATGAAATTTGCATTTTTCCACAATCATGGAACAAATTAAAAATGTACATTTGACTATTAACATAGCTGATTTTAAGTACCCATTTTTTTATCCTGTGGGGACCCTGCTCCTCCAGAACTGAGCTCTACAGTACACACTTTCCCTAATAGCACAGAATCCTATATTTATTTACAGGTCATCATTTTGAGCCACATTAAACAAAATCCAGGATTCCGTGTTCTCCTACTCATCTTCCCCTTTAGATAGGAGTCATTGGATGCTCTGAAGGGAAGGAAAAAGAGGGAACAATTCATTGATGCAATGTTCTAATGATCAGGATTTATCACACCATGAATTTCTCATATGTCCCTGGGCAAGTCATTAATTTCCTTGAACCATGACCCCAACTATCACATGAGGAAAGGGAATGCCTATCCTTTTTTCCATATGATAGATACTTTTGAGGGAAAAAAAAAAAAAAACTCTTGGAAAGAGGAGGGTCATATGCTGTGGGCCCTTAGCTGGACAGTGGCCTAAATGTGGTCAGCACAAGGCAGCCGGTTTGCAGTGAATTAGGTCCGACCTGGTTTATAACTGCAAATCCCTGGGGGACCTGGTTACACCACTGTATCTTTTCTGTCACTGACTGGCAGCAAACTTCTCTACCGCCTACCTCTGTGTACTATTCGAGCAAGGCTTAAGCCTGCACATGTTTGTTTGAGGATGATAATGGTTATAATTGTTTTAGAAGTAACACTGAATTTATTATGAAACTTCCAACCAAATGTCCCCCTAATCCTTTGACCTCACGTCCCTCCACCTGCCAAACTCATTTTGCTTTGAAAAGGGAATGGAATTAACAACCCCTAGCGGGGAATAGAAAAAAGAGGGATAAAATCACGTTCATGCTGAATAATAATTAAAGATTAATTTGGAATCATTATAGCCATACCTTCAGGGACCCTGGGAGCACTGCAGCCCCTCCTTCTCTCATTAAGAATCACTGGAAATCGTGGGGATGGTTGATGAGAGATTCTTCCTTGTGATCGAACTCCCCCTCATGTTCTGGAAGACATTTGCTGGGGAGAATTGCCAACAGGGTTGCAAGCCCTGACTCCTCCCCTCCCCCACAAGGGCGCTGGGCTAATCGATCCTCTGGGCCAGTCCCTTTCTCATTCCTGGGGCTTTGGAAGTAAAGAGTTAGAGGCACACAGATGAGTGTGATTTAAAGATGCACAGACATTTCCACGCGTAAATATTTTCCTATGCATTCCACATTATCTCTTCTTATTGTCATCTTGCAAACTGTTAGTACTCCTGTGAAGGGTAACAAGGTGGACCCCAGGCTCTAAACTGTGTATAGATTCATTCCCTTAGATTTTGGGTGGGAGATGGAGGGATCCTGGCAAGAGACAATAACAAAAGGAAAGAGTGGGTGAATGTTAACAGGGAGCATGTGAACATTGTGTCTTACTTCAGAAATTTGTTTAGAGCCTGACCTGTGAGGTGGGAAAGTTGAGCCCTTTCTGCTCAAATATTGGGACATATCAGCAGGCATGGATCTGAGGGCATTCTGTGTTTCTGCAGAAAGATAAGGCAGCCAAGGCAAACACAGCTGCTTCCAAGGCAAACTGGAAACAGAGATCTGGCTCTGTGATAGGCAAATATATGGATGGCAGAGGGATTCTTAGGAGGTAAGTTATCCTGTATTTCTTCATTCATTATGTGTTCATTTGTCTTGCACTCCTCTAGAGCTGGCTCTGAGCCCGTTGTTTCTCAAGGAGTGGCCCTGGGTGAGGAAGCCTGGAATCCCTTTCACTCATTCCCCTTGAATCTTGGAGGACGTGTTCCTTCCTTACCCTACATCCAAGTGGGAGGAGGACTGTGCAGAGCAGGTCCCTAGGACAGGACATCATCTTCTGGGGCTGCCCCACCCTGGTGTGTGTCTACAGAAAGGAGCTGAAGAGACGCTGTAGATCAGTGGAGGAAAGAGAGAGAGGACGAGAGGGGTCGAGCAGGAGAGATGAAGCGTGGCTGTAGGTACTGTGC
Organism: Herpailurus yagouaroundi; assembly: GCF_014898765.1. NCBI lineage: Eukaryota > Metazoa > Chordata > Mammalia > Carnivora > Felidae > Herpailurus > Herpailurus yagouaroundi. The sequence goes on from NW_024412572.1 coordinate 4,857,450, forward strand.
TCTCTGTTGAGTAGGCTGAATGCACTTGGTTTTTCAAGGACATGACTATTTGGACTCTGAAGGGAAATTAAAGTGTGGTATGGAGTCTCCAATAGTTGAACTCCTTTATAAGCAGGAATAGGGCCTGCGCTTGACAGATTCCTTTCAATGACTCATATTTAATTACCTCAAAGATAACATTTTTTGTGGTTGTTAGACAGCACATTATTGAGTTGGAGTCCCCAAAGGGGTGGCTCATTGCCCATTGAAAGAGGCAAGCCAGTCCTCTGCCCTCTCTTCTTTTTTGACATGTTGCTCCATCCACATAAAGGCCACATAAAGGTAGAGGCAACCAGACCCCTAAGTATGAAAGCCAGGGAAAAAGTGAATAGATTTGCTTATCCAGGAGACCCTGAGGACAGCAAGTATGAAATCACAATACAAAAAGGGGAAGTGACTCTGGAGATGTTGATGAGCTCATCAGTCAAGGCTTGGACCCAGTCATCCTGAATTCCTTTTCTAAATAGCTCAGAGAGGGATACAGTTGGGGATCCAAGTTTCTGCAATAAGAGTTGGCCTTTCACCAACTCAGCATTGAATATATTCATTCAACAAACATTCACCGATGGCTTACTTTGTACCAGACATTGTTTTGAGTTCTGTGAAGATCCAAAAATAAGCTAAACATGAGTCCTGCCGTAAAATCCATTATTGAGTGCCTCCTATGTGCAAGATATTATGCTATGTGCGAAGTATACAGTGGTGAGCAAAATAGACCCTATCTTTGCTCTCATGGAGCTTATGGTTGAGTAAAGGAAACAGGCAATCAAGTAAATAACAAATTGTGCACCATCAGTTCCAATACAGACTTTGGCAGAAGCCACTGCTCTCTGCTGCTGGTACATAGCCTTTGGTGACAAAACCAAAAATGAACACAGTCGTGCTAAGCCAAGGGTATTACAGAGTGTCAATAGTGCTCGAGAATTTTCCAAATCAAAAGCTTTTTTCAAAAAAATGCTTCATTTTAGGGCTGTTGCGGTGGCCATTTTTTTCCTGGCTGCAAGGCCTTTAAAAAATATGCTGCATGTGTATTTGCACACTTGCTCACATGTGCACACATGTACATACTTGGGTGGAAGCAGAGTGAAAGTGAATGGGAATACTAATTGTGTTCTAAAGTGGATAAGCAGTCAGTAGGGTTGATAGACTAGAGAAGAAATTTGTTGGAGAGAGGACAGTCAGCTTCTATTAAAAACTATGATTTTATAAATAACTGGAAAAGTCCCTGAATTGCTATAAAGTTCTCTATTTTATATCAAGGGAACCAAATTAAGTCACCATTTTTGTGAGCAAGCCTTCTCTCTTAATTTATCTTTTGGAGTTGTACTTAACTTTGGGACAATGATACATGCAGTTTTTCCTTTTTCCTTCCTATTACTGGTCCTTAGGAATAATAAATATTATAAGCTGAAGACAGGGGGGAAATGAAGGGAGCTTCACTGTTCTGCATACTCTGTCTGTGACCTTCCCCCCTGCCTTCTTTCTCCATTGGCCCTGTCACTTCCTTACCTCATTCACATTCTGTTTTCTTTTCTAATCATTGCATATTTGTGTGCATGTGTGTGGACGTGCATGTGTGTTTCAGTTTTGGACTCAAAATTCTCCCTGTCAAACTTCCATTTAAAACACTTCCCAGCTTTAATTGTTCACAGAGACCCGAGCTCCTGTGCCAGGAAGGGTCTGTGAGGCCTTTGCTGTCAAAACCTTCTGAAAATACAGCCTGTGCTTTCATTCTACATCTGGTTGACCAGTTCCCTCCTTTCACTTCCTGCTGCTTTTCCTTATTCTTGATGCTCAGATGCTTCTGGGAGCAAATATGCATGTAGACCTCTGAGGCCACTTACTCTTCACTCTGACTTCCAGGGACACTGAAAGAGAAAAAGAAAGGTAGAAAAAGCAGGTAGAGGTGCCCTGTCTGGCTTGCTTCCAACCCCAAGCCCATCCCCAAGTGAGCAGCTTCTTTGGAGCCAGTGGACGTCCATCCTGTGGTGGGGGCTTCTCCCAGAGCAGCAGTACCCCTCACTCACATTGCCAAGGGCTGTTTTGTGAACATGTCTACTTATGCATTGTCTTATTTGTGAGATAGGCAGGGAAGATGAGCCACATTTTATGCTGAGGAAACTGAGATTTGGAAGGGTGGAAGTGTCTTACCTAGTGGCATAGTCAGTAAGGGCTGGTATGGGACCACAGCCAAGGCCACCTGATTGTTAATTGTGGATACTTTATTTCCAGATCTTTTTTTAAATGTTTTATTTATTTTTGAGAGAGCACAAGTTGGGGAAGGGCAAAGAGAGGGAGACAGAGGATCTGAAGTGGGCTTTTCACGGATAGCAGTGAACCCCAATGTGGGGCTTGAACTCACAAACCATGAGATCATGACCTGAGCCGAAGTCAAACGCTCCACCAACTAAGCCATCCAGGTGCCCCTGTCTCCTTTCCTCACACCCTCACTCCACCTTTTAAGCACTTCCCACAGCTTGTCGAAGTATATTTAGTTGTGCCATTATTGCTTCCACTCCCCACTACGCTGAGCATTCCAGGAGGACATGTCCACCTGTGTGTGACTATGTCATTAGCTAAATATCTGGTGGTAATCATCATCACCACCACCTTCATCATCTTCATCACCACTACCATCACCACCGCCTTCATGATTGCCATCATCATCAACATCACCACCATCTTTATCATCATCATCACCACAACCTTCATCATCACACCATCAACATCATCATGATCATCACCAATGCCTTCATCATCTTCATCACCACCACTTTCATCATTATCACCACTACCTTCATCATCATAACACCACCTTCATCATCTTCAACACCACCATCCTCACCACCACCTTCATCATCATCATCACTACCACCTTCATCATCACCATCACCTTCATCATCATCACCACCACTTTGTCATTTTTATATTCACTAAGCACTTCCATAAGTGTGTTGGGTGAATGAGCCCAAGAATGCAGGGTCTTGTTTTTTCCTTTCCTGGAGCTCTCTGCCCCCAAGGCGTGATGCTCTTCAGTTACTTGTTTGTCACAGAGCTTTCAAGACATCTTGCTTGTCAAAGAGCTATGAGACATCTCTCTGGTTTCAATATTGATATATTTTGTGCTATTCTCCCCATTTCTCTTCCCTTCCCTATCCAAAAATAGCCAGTCAGAGGAGGAAGAAGATGTATTTGGCTTCTCGAGAAGGAGAAGCTCCCTGGGCCTGAGTGGATATCCCCTTCCAGAAGAGGAGCCAGGACCTGGGGGTCCACTCACCCGGGCATTCCGCAGAATCATCTCTATTGAAGAAGACCCCTTGCCCCAGCTCCTGGATGGTGGCTTTGAGCAGCCACTGAGCAAATGCCCAGAAGAGGAAAAGGTCTCCCAACAGAGGGCGGAAAGACAAAGCCAACAGGCCAGACCTTTGGAACGCATGCCTACATCTCCTCGAGGGCAACCTATTGGAAAAGAAGACCTGTCTAAGGTAAGGGCACATCCTATATTGGTCCATAGATGTCTTTGTCACCTCTATACCTGTCATTTGCATTTGAGCCCAAGAGCCGCAAAAGCAGCGTGGGAAGTCAGGTTCAGCTTGGGAAGTCAGGTGCAGCTAGTTTTATGAATCATCATATTTGTGTCCTTCTGATACCAGCTTGCCCTGCTGAACTGAGTGTCACTGGGGAGACTCAGGGGTCCTGGTAAATACTCTATAACTTCTGTTGTTTTCCCCACTCCCTATGTTCTCATTTCTGATTCAGATTCAGAAGCATTTACTGAGTAGCTACTTTAGACAAACAATCTGCTTGGCTCTTAGCATAAAATTATCACATACTTTTGAAATTACACATCCTCTCTCACATTCTGTGACTGTTCCCAACAGGGGCAATCATTGCTCTGCAAAGTTTGTGTACCATCATTTTTCTCTCAGTTCCTCATCAGCTAATCATGGTTTCATTCCCAAATGCCCTTCCCATGCCTCCCTTTGGGGTGACCCTCTGTTCCCACATCCCTCCTGCACTTCCTACCAGGTATTCCTGCTAAATCTTGTGGGAGAAGTAGGCCATATTAACCATCTTCCTCTGGTTCATGGTGATGATGTTCCTCACCTTGTTGGTGATCCAGGCCCATGAATAGACTCCTCAAGCCCTTTCACCTCCCACTTGACCCTCTAAAAGGCTATAGAAATGTCCACGACAATGTGAAAGAGGCTCCCCCCGTCCACTGGGGCAGCCCTTTAGACCTGAGCCCTTACCACTGGAGCATTTTCAAATGGCTGTGTTAGCATATATGACAGGAAACCTTTCTGACCACTGCAGGGACCTGTCGGCATCATTGTCATTCTTGGGCCTGGCTTAACATTCATGCCTACGTATCCTTTCCCTGAAGGGCCCTAAGCCAGGGGAAACTGAGAACTGGATGGCACCAGTGGTGGGTAGGAGCTCCTCCTTCCTACACGCCCTTCCATGTACCCTTCATCACAGACCTACACTTGCAGGCAGGGGGCACATAGGGGTTTTAAATATCCCAAGATATACCCCCAATATAAAAGTGTTAAGAGGTCAGTAGGAGACCAGATAAAGGGAGAAACTAAGCATCCATGTGTGCTGGGCCATGTGATCCCCACAGTTGTCTGATGGGGTCCATCAGAAATGGCTTCTCCCATGTGACAGAGAGGGACACAGAAGCCCAGAAGAGTGGGGCCTGGTCTAGTCCCACAGGGACATGCGCCCAGGCTTCTCACCATGTGCTCTCCTGTCAGTGCTGGCTGCCCCAGGTGTGCCAATAGTTAGCCCAGGACAGAAACTACAGCAATGGGGAAATACGCTGTACAAGGAGGCAATAGCAGCTTCGGTGGAGGCTCTGGTCTTTAGAAGAGCACTGTGAGGCAGGCCCTCCCATGCAAGGCTGCTAAGGAATAAATTGGTACAGCCTTTCTGGAAAGCGGTTTGATAACAGGAATCAAGGACTTAAAAATTCCACATCCTACAAACTGGCACTTCTCGTCCAGCAATCTTTCCTAAGGAAATAACCAGATTCAGAAAAAGACTTAACTCAACAATGGTTATGTATATTTGTAAACACTTGAAAAAATGTCCAATGAGAGAAACATAAATTCAAGTGTATTAACTCAATAGATTACGTAGCACTGCTAAAAATAACATTTTCAAGAAACTTTAGTGATGCAGAAAAATATTTATAATTTAATATGAGAAAGTAGAATAAAATTGTATATAATATCTCAAATCTTTTTATTTTATTGTATTAAGTTTGTTTATTTTGAGAGAGCAGAAGAGAACGAGTGGGGGAGGGGCAGAGAGAGAGAGGGAGAGAGAGAATCCCAAGCAAGCTCCACACTGTCAGTGCAGAGCCCGATGCAGGGCTCAAACCCACAAACTATGAAATTGTGACCTGAGCCAAAATCAAGAGTCGGACACCTATCTGACTGAGCCACCCAGGCGCCCCAATATCTCAAATCTCTTTAAGTAAAACATATATTCATTCATCTATATGGAAAAAAGCCTGGAAGAAATGCATCCAAATACAAATAGTGACCACTTCTGGGTGGTAAGGTAGATTATGAGTAATTATTTTCTTCTCTACTTTTCTGTTTTTCCTAATTTTATTTTTTTATTATTTTTTTAATGTTTATTTATTTTTAAGAGAGAGAGAGAGAGACAGAGCACAAGTTGGGGAATGGCAGAGAGAGGGGAGACACAGAATCTGAAGCAGGCTCCAGGCTCTGGGCTGTCAGCACAGAGCCCGACGCAGGCCTCGAACTCACAAACCATGAGATCATGACCTGAGCCGAAGTTGGCCGCTTAACCAACTGAGCCACCAGGTGCCCTTGTTTTTCCTAATTTTAAAAATTAGCACGTATTACCTTTAGTTTCCTGAAGCTTATTTAAAAAAAAAAAAAAGTGCTAGGAAGGAGAATGAGAACAGGTCTTTCTCTAGCCCTGGCACCCCAGTCTGGTTGCCTCACTGCAGACTGCCCCCCAGAGGGGACACAGGTTACATGAGTAAACATGACTAGGAGTTCCCTGCACCCATCAACTGGGTCCTGCCTAGAGCTGGACCATCAGTATGTTGACCTTCTTTGGCCTACAAAAAAATGTGCTCTTCTTGGAGTAGGGCCAGCACAGCATCTGCAGCCGGAACCTCCTTCTCTTGCCCTAGGCCTCACATTCCCCACCTGTCGCTGTGCCTAGGGATACACAGACTGTTGCACTGAGCTGTAGTCTCAAATAGATGACAGTTGGAGGCAGAGAGGCTGAGCAGAGACCATCAGGTTGGATGCCCTTCTGCATTACAAGAATAAAGAAAACAGGGCAGAGAGCATAGTTTATGAGTGTGCGGTTTTTTAAAGGTTTAGTTTAAACTCCTGTAATTGACCTTGAATTCCCTCCTAAGTACTACATGGAATTGATTTCTCCCCAAAAGGCTGTTAATGGCTTTTCTCTGAGACTCAAGTTCTGCTAATATCTGCTGTCACTCCATTATAGTATTTGCTCAATGAGAGGAGCTAATTCCCCCAAATCCGCTTCTAAATAGATTCAAAAGAGCCTCCTGGCTTGGGCAGGCGGTGCTGGGCCCAGAGGCAGGATTTGGACGAGCACACAAGCAGCTCAATGGAAGGGAGGATCATGCAGCCGAGAGGACTTTGTGCCAGAAGGCGGCTCCTTACTCTGCTGCTCCTGGCAGTCCTGGAGCAAGTCCATTCCCCACTGGGCTCTAGCATCCCAGACTAAAGAGCAGGCCGGCTCCCAGTCTATCTCCCTACTGCTGCTGGGCACAGGAGAAGGAGTACAGTGACTGTTTGGCTCTCGAAAGCTCTGTCCGGTGGCCTGGCATTGTGGATTTCCCAACCTACTGAGTGGAGACTGTTCCCCAGGGCAGACGGGGTCCTAAACAGAAGCTGATGAGATGGACAGAAGAGTGATATGCAGGGAGGCAAGAGCGTCCTCCATTCAGTCTAGGCTTGCAATGATAGGGCAGAAATCAAGGCTCCCTAGCCCACCCCAGGCAGTCTCTGCCCCTGTGATATAGACATGCTTCCTTTTTTCTATCTCCCCCCACCCCCAGCAAACATCCCACCTGTCCTTCCCCTGCATGGAGCATCTCTGCCTCCTCTTTAAACCCCAGCTGAAAGTGTCCTCCCCTGTGGATCCTTGACTCTTCCTCTGTGCTCCTAGAGCACTCAGCAGCTTGTTTTATAATTTTTTGTTTACACGCCTGCCTCCTTCCCTCCACGGCAAACCAGGCCTGCCTCCTTGTCCCTGTGTCTTCAGGGACAACACAGGGGTCTGCAACACAGGAGGCAGACAACACATGGTTGAATGAGTGTCTCTCTTCCCTCCCACTGAAGCTAGAAGGAGCCTCTGTGCCCGGAGCCCAAAGCTACGTGCATCCAAAGCTGGAGTGCCCTCCCTCATGCTGGTCCGGGGGCAGGTCCCCACCTTCGCCTGGACACTATAGGGACAGGTCGTAGCAGGAGGAGGGGCTGGTGACTATCCTGGCGGTTGGCCAGACTGTCTGCCATCCACAGGAGGAAGCCTCTCCCTCCATCCCAGACCGGCTCTTCAAAATTGTGTTAGTGGGCAACTCGGCCGTGGGGAAGACATCTTTCCTGAGGAGGTTCTGTGAGGACCGGTTTGCCCCAGGCCTGGCAGCCACTGTAGGTGAGTTCTCGGGTCCCACTCTGGGAAGGGGACGGTATGAGAAGGGGGCCCAGGAAGGGACTGGGGGCCCAGCAGGAGTGACCATGGGGGCCTGGCGGGTAGGGAGGCCCGTGTCCGCTTGTTCCCCAGTGAGGCTAAAGGGGCAAGGTGAAGTCCACCTCCCTCACCCTGCACGGTGCTAGCTGCTGAGCTTGTTCCACATGGAGCGGAATCACAGAAGGCTTCCTCTGTCCAGCCTCAGGGGAACTGAAGTTTGCCTCATGCTCCCTCGTCTCTGAGCCCATCTATTTCTTATCTTTTTTTCTCCATTTTCAGCAGGGCCCTGAGTGTTCATGCTTTTCCTCAGGTGCACACCTGACACCACAATCCCCACCCCATCCCCCAGGGGTCAGCAGCTTCCTGCCCTGCCCTCCGGTGTGTGTGTGTGTGTGTGTGTGTGTGTGTGTGTGTCCCCACCTCCCCCAGGGGCCAGCAGCTTCTTGCCTGCCCTCCTGCGTGTGTGTGTGTGTGTGTGTGTGTGTGTGTATGTATCCCCACCTCCCCCAGGGGCCAGCAGCTTCCTGCCCTGCCCTCTGGTGTGTGTGTGTGTGTGTGTGTGTGTGTGTGTGTGTGTGTGTGTGTAGATGGGTGGAGTGGAGGACAGTGCATTGGGTGGCTTCATTTACCATCACATTTTACCCATTCTGCATCCCAGGCCTGCTGGGTGACAGCTGGGTTTCATCATTAGGCTCAGCCACTAATGGATGATCATGGCTTAATGTGTTCCCACTCCTGAGTAATATTTTATTCACATGGAGGCCTTTGCTCACTGCATTGGAATATGTGACAAGACTCAAGGGTGTACTGACCTTTTAGCTTTTGTTTGAATCACTCAAGCAAAACATAAATCCCTTAAGCACCTACTATGTACCATTTAACTGTAGTGATCAGTCAGCTGGATTTGAAAATACATTGATGTGACCTGCATAGTTAGCATGGGCTTTTATGTTCATCTCTTCAAATCTGTGTCCACACAACCCCTGTTATCAGCCCAATGGAGAGATCAGGAAACTGAGGCCCAGAGAGGTTAAGGACACTTGTCCACATCCCCTCAGCTGGTTTAGTGCTGATATTGGCCCCCTGCATATCCCTTCTAGTCCATCCCACAGTATCTCCTAACAGTATTGAGTTGTGTGTGCCCAGCACCCAGTGGGTGATGAGGACACTTCCCTGCCACGAGAGTTGGGCACACATTGATACAGGCAGGGGAGGCTGTTAAAGTTCAGTGGGACACCAGAGGACCTGGATCTTCATCCCAACTCTGCCGCTGGCTGATCAGCCGTGTGACCTCTGGAGGACATGCCCCACCTTGGGGCTTCAAGTTTTTCCTCCTGGAGGATTTGAACCAGGTCATCCAGGAAGGCTTCCAAGCCTGGTTCTCAGTGCAGACCATGTTTGACCTTTGACTGTCTGACAAGCTGGCTCTATAAGACAGACTTTCCCTGCTCCAGGGCCCTGCCTGGGGAGACTCCATTTTCTTCCCTTTCCTTCCAAAATTGTCCTGCATGTGGATCCCTTCCCACACACTTCAGGCATACTGTTCTTACGGTTGGGTCTTTTCCTATGCTGTTATCACATCTGGAACATTCTCCTGTCCCCTCCCTTCTGCCTCATTCCACCCAAAGACTGAGAGAGTCCCCAGATGAAGAATCAGGACCCTGACAGGAAGAGGGGCAGAGCCTGTGACTCAAGCCTGGAAGAGTCTGGCCTTGAGAGGCAAGTCTGGGAGTGAGCCCAGTGTGCTGCAGAAGGCAATAGCTGTGGGAGGGAAGACTCACTTTTCCAGGAGCATTCCATGGGATAGGAACCCCAGGTCAGGGCTCCAGCACAGACTCATGGGAGGCAAGAGGCAGATGCCAGCCTCTTGGGCCTCAAAGGCATCCCCCTAGGCAGTGCACACAGTGTGCCTCTCCTGTTGACGAAATCAGGGAATCAGGGTCCGTTTACATTTCCAACTTGTGCCCCTGAGCTGGAAGCCTCTGAAAAAGAAAAAACCAGACTAATTTGCACTTCCCAGGAGGCCAATTATGGAAACACCTGCAATTTAGGAACGGAAAAATATCAAAGATTCCAAATCAGGAATGCCCTTCATCACACTGCGCAGAACATGCTGGAACAGCAGCTGAAATTAGTCTCCCTGCCACATAATGTGCCTTGTTCTGGTACACTTGTCAGTAACAGATGTCATGCCAACCACCAGAAAGATGCTCCCTTTAAAGAGACAGAAAGCCCCAGAGTCCTGCCTATGGCCAAAGCAGGGAGCCTAGCCTGGGGCTCTGGCTGCCACCTGTTAAGGGCAGCAGCACCATCACAGTCAGCACAGTACTAACAGGGGCTCTACAGGTCCTTCAGTCTTACCACCACCATCAAAGGGGACTTCCGGTCTCCTACCACATCATACGAACGTGATCTGTGCTCGACTTGTGGCTTGTGCACCATGTAAGTGCTACAACACAGCAATGTGACTGGGAGCCCCCTGCCCGGGAGCACCCTTTAGGACCAGCTTTCTTCATGGGAAGGTGCTTGAGCCCTGTGGGTGTCCCGGAGATGTCAAATGATGGCTTGTGTAGAACGTTAGAGCTCACTTTGTCAATGACAAGGCTGATGAATAGAAGATAAAGCTCCATGGAAACCAGGACCCTGAGTCCTGTGCTCCTTCCACTGCCCCACATTGGCTCACAGACCCCTGCTTTAAGTCACAGGCCACAACCCAGCGTGTTTCTTCTAGAAGTTTTCCCGAACAGAATGCACTCTGCCTTTTCTTGGCCACCAGAGTCTGGTTTCCTTCCTACTCAGCATTTCTACAGAGAAATCCCCAGAGTTTTTCTCCATGACACCTTGAAGACCCTCCCCACTCCCATATCCCTCCTACTCTAAATGATGTCTGGGGCCTGTCTTGTGCAGAAGGGCTAACATCACCCTCCCTGGACTCCATCAGCCCAGCTGTAATCCATACTATCCCACGACAAGACTGGACATGATTCACAATGAACAGGGATTCCTAAGGTCCAGCTGTCATTCAGAAACCAGTTAGGTTGCAAGTTGGGGGTCACTTCCATGTGTTCATTGAATGTCACAGCTGAATTTAAAGATTATGAACATCTGGGGGCGCCTGGGTGACTCAGTTGGTTAACCATCCAACTTTGGCTCAGGTCATGATCTCACAGTTCGTGGGTTTAAGCCCTGCGTCGGTCTCCGTGCTGACAGCTCAGAACCTGGAACCTGCTTTGGGTTCTGTGTCTCCCTCTCTCTCTGTCCTTCCCCTGCTCACACACACTGTCTCTCTCTCAAAAATTAATAAACATTTAAAAAAATATTATGAACGTCTGACCTACCCCTCCATACCCTCCATCACACCTCATTTGCAGATGAGGAGTGAAACCCCAAAAATGACGTAATGCCACCAAGGTCACACAGCTCGTCAGAGGCCGAACTGAGACTAGAACATAGAACAGAGAGTTACCTCTGCTCCTGAAATATTAGAACTGGTTGTGGTCTTAGAAACCAGTTTATTCCAGGCCTTCTGGTCCCACATCATTGTACGTTGCCTCTTCTACTATTGGACTGTGACACCTTGTGTCTCCTGCCATCACCCCCAGCCTTCCCCATGGGTTTATCTGTTTCCTTGGCCTCTTTGTCTGAGGTTGCAGAAAGAAGTATGTTGTGTACCCAGAAGGGACCCTCAGCAAGCTCAGCATAGCACAGAGCCCATTTTGTCTAGCACTCCGTGGTCCACTTTGCTCCCTGCAAGACAAGCTCCCTGTCCTCTGGCAAAGAATTTAGCCATTATGGTAAAGCAGAACCATGACAGCAGCCAAGACCTAGCTGCCCCAAGCAGCACCACCTGCCACCCCCCCACCACCACCACCTGCATGCCGTTCCATTCAGGAGAAGGCTCTGTCTTCGGGGGCTTCGGACCCTCTGGCTACTTTAAGATCAGGCCCTGAAGGTGTGTTGACCATGGCTGGCTTTCTCTTGAGCAGTTATCAGGAAGCAGGAAGCTCCTTCAATCCCCTGGAACACAGACTGGGGAAGCCCTTCTACTTTGAGCTAAGAAGAAAACTCACCCTTTCAAATTCAGCCCAGCTAGTCATAATCCGTTTTGATGAGAGCATTTGGCCCTGGACTTTCTAGGTGAAATGAGGCTGCCAGGTGTCCTTGTGCACAGGGCACTGCTCCAAAAAGAAGAATGAGCCTCAGAACTGGGCTTGCAACTCGGCGGTAGCTGCTGCCCAGCTGGGCAAGCAACGGTGGACAAGGCACACCGTTGCTGGACACCTGCTTCTTCATCCCTCAATGGTGTGGGGGTGGGGAGTACACATGCACTTACCCGTGAGCATTTGCATGCAGGCGTGTGCCCGTGCATGAGTGTGTATGCATGTGCATGTGTGTACAGATGTGCATGCAGGCGTGTGCTCGTGCATTGTGCAGATAATAACCCTCATGTGAAAGACACAGGAGTGTGGTGAAGATTGAGAGATGGCATGGGAAAACTAGAAATATCAAGCATTCTACCCATGGGACAAACCACTCTTTTTTCTCTCTCAAATGCACAAACGCACTCCCTTCTCAGGGCCTCACGTGTGAAGCACAGGGACTGTAGAGTCCCTGTAGGTCTGCCATTCTAGGAATGGATGACTCTCCCGCCTTCCCGCCACTCCTGGGCCCCTCCCCAGAGCACTAGCCTGTGCCTGTAGATGTTGGCTGGAATGACCTTTTCTATTTACTGCTTCTCTGTTGTCTTTTTTGTCCCATTCTGTCCAAGATTCTGTTGCTGTCCCTTGCTGAGCCCTCCATGTTAAAGGCCTCAGAGGCTGGGCCTTTTCAAAGAGGCAGGGAATGCCCTCTGGTTCCCTGATCTGATACCATGAGGGGGAAAGACGTTTTTAAAAATGTTAAGCATTTGTGAACACTCTTTTTTTTTTATTTAATTTTTTTTACATTTATTTATTTTTGAGAGACAGAATGAGACAAAGTGAGAGTGGGGGAGGGGCAGAGAGAGAGGGAGACAAAGAATCTGAAGCAAGCTCTAGTCTCTGAGGTGTCAGCACAGAGCCCGATGTGGGGCTCAAACCCACAAACCATGAGATCATGACCTGAGCCAAAGTCTGGCGCTCAACCGACTGAGCCACCTAGGCACCCCCCTTTTTTTTTTAGAGAGAGAGCAAGAAAGGGTGAGGGGTAGGGGGAGATAGAGGGAATCATAAACAGGCTTCATGCTCAGCAAGGAGCCTGACATTGGGCTCAATCTCATGACCTTGGGACCATGACCTGAGCTAAAATCATGAGTCAGACCCTCAACAGCCTGAGCCACCCAGGCGCCCTGATTTGGGAACATTCTTACACGATGTAGGAAAGAAGAGTATGTTCTCAAAGAAGCTGCATCAAGGTCCTTATTTCTGAGGGCCACTGTAGGGGTACAGAATGCATGTCTCTGACCTTGTCTTTCTGGTCTAAGACTCTGGAGTAGGGTCCCGGCCTCAGAGAGATGATTTTGAGTGGCCCAGTGGATGGAATTAGGAGCTCTAAACCCATCTTAAGGGTGAAAGCTGCTTTTGATTCCCTACCTTACCCCTTTTCTTCTCTTCTGACCCCCAATCTGCCTACCACCTCTTCCCCTGCCCCACTCCTCCACAAAGATTTGACTGGGTGATGGAAGTCTGAAGGTATGATCCATTCCTGCAGGGATATTTGGATTTTATTAGGGGAACTTTGAAAAATATTTTAGGGAGGAGGAGAAGAAAGATATATGAGGACACTCTCCTCCTTTTCCATCTTTGCAATAGTAAATTCATGAAAAATAATGATTGTCTTTGCCTTGGTGTATTGCTTTTATACATATGTAATCTGATACTTACTATAGTATACACAAAGAGCATGTGGATTACACTACAGTGAGGAACCTACAGTCAGAGAGGTTAAGTGATTTGAGCAGTACCCCCACAGCCACCCCGCAGTGGCAGACACAGGACCAGAACTCAGGTTCCATGCTTCCCTGTCTAGTCCCCCACGTCTCCTCCCAGGAACTGCATGGGGAGGATTGTCACCCTTGGCCTCATATGCTTCCAGCTATGTGGGGGGGGGGGGGGGGGGAGGCATCTTTTTCTGATTTGGAAGTGATAGGCTCATTCCACCTTGCAGGCATCGATTACCAGGTGAAGATGGTGCATGTGGATGGCTCGTACGTGGCCCTGCAGCTGTGGGACACGGCCGGGCAGGAGAGGTGAGGAGCGTCCCTGGTCAAACCCTGCCTCCTGCATTGCCCATCACAAGGCCTGAAGGTCCAGGCAGTGGGGGGGGGGGGGGGGGGGAGCCATGCAGCCCATGACCTGTGACCCCTTGATGGCAGGTATTGCTGTATCACCCAGCAGTTCTTCAGGAAGGCCGATGGCGTCATCGTCATGTATGATCTCACAGCCAGACAGTCATTCCTGTCGGTCCGGCAGTGGCTGAGCAGCGTGGAGGTGAGCTGGTGACCTTCCTAGGAGCGCTTATGCTGACTCCTGTCTCCCCTTTGTCCCTGCCCATCTCCTGCCTGGCCCTCTGCTCTTCCAAAACCCAATTCAAAACCCACCTTCTCCAGGAACAAAACAATTCTGACGTTCATATGGCCATTCATCCAGCCCAGTACTGGGTACTGGGGATTCAGAAATGAACAAGACAGACACAGTCCCTGCCCTCATGGAGGCGGGGACTTGAAAAATACAAATTATATCAATAACTGTGTCACTGCAATTGCCGTAAGCGCCATGAGCGAGTGGCATAGGATTGGGGGAGGGGCTTAGAGTGGAGCATCAAGGAAGGTTTCCCTGAGAAACCCACATTTAAACTGAGTCCCACCGTGTTCTTCCCCCTTTTCATCCCCGCACTGTTCCAGCTGCAGGGAGCCCAGCTGTGCCTAGCCTAGGAGAAGCACCACGCAGTGTTTTGGGGCCTCTGTCACATCCCTTCACAATGTGAGGGCCCCTGGCTCACCCCAAAGTTACCCTGGGCAGGGCACACAGGCAACAGTACTCTTCTGTGAATTCTGGGTTATCTGTGGGACTCTACTCTCTTGATTTATACTTGCAATAAGTCACTTTAAAAAAAAATTTTTTAATGTTTATTTATTCTTGAGAGAGAGAAAGAGAGCATGAGCAGGGGAGGGGCAGAGTGAGAGAGGGACACAGAATCTGAAATAGGCTCCAGGCTCTGAGGTGTCAGCACAGAGCCCGACGTGGGGCCATCGTGGCTCTAACTCACAAGCCATGAGATCATGACCTGAGCTGAAGTCAGACACTTAACCAACTGAGCCACCCAGGCACCCCAACAATAAGTCGCTTATAAGTGCTTTTTACTTTCTGACCATCTGCATGTTCTTCCTCTACCCCTCACATGTAGCCTTCACAAGGCCAAAGTCAGTGTGGACAAGCCACATATGTGTTTTACAGGGCCTCAGCTGAGTATTTAACCAAACAGTCAGAGAGGATGTCCCAACTCCTTCCACTGGCGGGATCCATGCTTTGTTCATTTATTTGTTGAAACCACTGCCAGGCACTGGGAATTCTAACAGCAGATAAGAGACAAGTTTTCTGTCCTCATGGGGTTTATCCCTGCTCAAGCCCCTAGAACCTGCCATAGCCCTTACCTCCTGACCACAGTGTAACACTGCTGTGAAGGTCACTCCTAAGAACTGACACTATGTTTGTCACTGTGTAACTGGTGCTTGGCATGGGGCCCCCCCAGAACTAGTGCTCAGCACATGTGGGAGGCATGAATGGATACGGAATCCTTACGCGGGCAGAATACTGGAGTTGTTCATTTCTTCATCCTTTTGGCCCTAAGATCTGTGATTCCTCCCACCAAAATCTGTTTCTCTTCTAGTTTAGGTTGGCTGGGCCATTCCTTTCTCTGCTGTTAATCCACATCCCTCTCATTTCCAGGAAAAATAAGGAACAAGAATGGAAACTAAATTCAAAGGTTTCTCTGAGATTTGCTTAATACAAATTATTTCTCAAAGTACTGGGCTTAAAAAACTTACAGTAGAGAAAATATAAGTTTTGAAATTTAGTGAATGGCTCTACACCAAGCTAATAAGGGAAATAAATTGTATGGGTAATCTGGAAGTGATTCTTGTTAAAACTTTAGAATTTATGACATGATTTTTTTTTTGATACAGCTACAGATTTATCTTCCTTGCAGAAATTAAGCACCAGGAGAAACATTAGGGATTACCTAACCCAGTGGTTCTCAACCTTTCTTCCTTGGAGCCCTGGGAAGATAATGATGTCCCCCAGGAACTGGGGAGTGCAGGAAAAGGGGCCATGGTCACAGTTCTGGGTCCTTCACCCCCATGTTGGTCAGAGCCACTCTTCATTCAGTTTTCTACATTGGAGGCCCAGGTACAATTTTGTTAGACAAGAGGATTTCCCTTCGAAAATCACTGATCTAATATAGCCATCTCATTATCAAATGGAGAAATAGAGGCCATGCCTTCTTTTGCATCACCCATTCTTTTCCCAGCCACAGACATTTAATCCCTAATTTGTCTCCTAATATCTAAATCTTTTTAAAAGTTTTTTTAAATGTTTATTTATTTTGAAAGAGAGAGACAACATGAGCAGGGGAGGGGCAGAGAGAGAGAGAGAGAGAGAGAACCCCAAGCAGACTCCATGAGGTCAGCACAGAGCCCAATGTGGGGCTCGATCCCACAAACAGCGAGATCGTGACCTAAGCCAAAATCATGCGTCAGATGCTCAACCGGCTGAGCCACCCAGACATCCCTAAATCTTGATATATACTAAAGCAGGCAGAGGCTGTTCAAATAGTCTGGGATCAACAGGGATGGATAGAAGCAAACTTATAGAAACATGCTGTCTGCCGTCAGCAGGGGGTGTAGTTTCTGAGGCCCTTGTTTTGGACCAAGAGCCCAGGATCTAGCCAGAGAGGTGGCATGTCACACTGAATTTGGCAGTGGTGGTGGTGTGAAGGAATATCAGAGGGCCATCATGGCAGGTAGAAGAACAAGTTCCATCATTCTCTAGAAAACCAGACCAAGCACCAGAATGTTCTGTCATTCTCTGGAAAATCAGGCCAAGCACCAGAATGTTCCATCATTCTCTGGAAGACGAGGCATGTCCTGAGCGGGGTAGGGCTGAAAAGCATCAGCATGCACCCAGGGAAGCCCTCGTGCATCTGTAGGCCCAGAAAGCCACGCCAAAGGGGCAATTCCATATGCAGTTAACTCAGAATTATCTATGTGTGGATGGGGCTTTTCTGTATAGTTCAGAGCTTGAGTTTTCCTTCTTAAAAATTTTAGCAGAAGGTATAGGTAAACTCAAAATGATGATTCCAAACCTGGACAATCAGGATCACCGTCAGTGCTTTCAAGCAAAACAGATGCCACAAGCCTTCTCTCCCAAACAGAATGATTCAGAGGCTGGAAATACAAAGAAAAAAAAAAAAAAAAAAAAAAAGCAACAGTTCCCCCAGGTGATTCTGATTCTCAGCTGCCATGGTTCCCCCAACCTGGGAAGTGCTTCTCAAAGTCTTATATGCACAGGAATCTCCTGGGGACCTTGTGGAAATACAGAATTTGACTCAGCAGGTTCAGAATCTTAGGTAGCCCCTGAGATTCTGCATTTCTAACAAGTTCTCAGGTGAAGCCAATGCTGCCAGTCCAGGGACCACACTCTGAGAAGCAAGGTTCTAAATCAGTTTCAAAGATGTCCGTGCTTCTTCAACAAGAATTTGCTGAGCATCATCCACATGTCTTGCACTCGTGAGGCTCTCTGGGGGACTGACTCGGTGTGGGGACCCAGTCTGATGGCCCAGGATTTCGAGAACAAGTGCAGGGGGCCGTGGTGTGAACATCTGAACAAGTGTCAGATGGTGGAGTCTGTGTTGAAGGTGTGGAACAGTGGGATCATGAATGCAATTATTCTCAAGAGTCTTGAAAAGCTAAGTCACTCTGCCTTGGCAACCAGCAATCAGGGGTGTCAGGTGACAGATTAAAACCTGACACCTAATTTGATCAGAGGGAACTGAAAATAATAAGAACTTTATATTTGTGGAGTACCTTATTTTTCCACAGAGCTCCAAGCACTTTGCCAACTCCCTCGCCTAGAGAAGGGAGGGTGGAGGGGGAGCTTTAATAACAGGCTTTGGGTTCCGAAGCCTTATTATTAAGTGAATGCTGGCCAGCTGTTCTCAGTGCCCCTTCCTCCCGCAACCTGAAAAGCAGTGTAAAAAGAGAGGACTTAAATTGCCACAGATTACACGTGGCAAAGACTCGCTGTTGGAAGAGGTTGTGTGGGGTGGGAACAGATGCTTGGGGGAGGTATGGACTTCCCTGAAAAGGAAGCTCTCACCACCCCAGCTTGGCACTTCCTGGCCACGAAACTGGCCAATCACCTAATGACAGAGTGGACCAGAGGCTCTGAAGGGCTCCTCCTGGCCCCCACATGCTGACAGGCTACAGCATTTTGGTCCTCTGGGGGAGGGAGGGGGGATCCAGGATGGAGGAGTGTGTGCGGATGAGAGGACCCTAGAGGATCCTTCCAGCCCCGAGGGAACCCAAATCCTTTGAGATTGAAAGAGAATGAAAGCATGCCCTGCTTTATGAGGTGGGAGAGCCCTGCCCCCATGGCTGTTCTCCCACCCCACCCACCCTAGTTTTCACCCCCCAAGTCCAGGCAGCTTTACCTTGCCTGCAGGCCTTCTGCAGAAGGGGCCTAACACTGTGCCCGTTATTGTGCCATTTTACATTTCCTATGTACCTGATAGCGAACCAAAGCAGGTAGCCATTCCTGCCAATGCAGTATTCCAAACCCTCCCCTACCTCCTTCTCATCTCTGCTTGGGGGGACCGGTTCAACCAGTCTAATCTAGAGAAGAAACTGGTTGGGCTCTAAGGGTCCCATGGTTAGATCATGGAACAGACTGGACATCTGGAGTCTGGAACAGACTGGACATCTGGAGACTTTGGGGCCTGTGTCAGATAGGGAAAATGGGATTTGGTACAAGCCTGAACGGGCCGTTCGTTGGTCCAGTTCCAGTTTGTTGGTCCCCAATGTCTGCACTCCGGGTATGTTGAATTTCTTGTCTCGATCTTTTGTCATTCTGATAGCCCTGTGTTGTTAGGCCTATAAGTCAAGGAAGTGGAAAATGACTGAAGTCATTAAGCCAACACGATCAGTGTCTCCGAAAACAAAACAAAACAAAACAAAACTTGGAGATTAATCTAATGCAGCTTCTTGTTTTATAGATGAAAAGTCCTGCGATCCAGAGAGAGGAAGTGACTTGTCCAAAAGTACCCACAGCTTGCCAGACGCCCAGCCAGAACTGGAATCTAGGGCTCTGCCACTGCATTATGCTGCATTATGCATTATGTGACAAGAGCGTCACATGGCCCATGGTTGAAATCTGCTTCTGAAAAATAGGTGTTCGTTTCTTTTTTCAGTCCTTCCCACTTCCGCCCCAAAGCAGAACAGTTCTTTAGCTCAAAGGGGCCAGGCTCACTCTCCTCTCATTTTGTGGACCACCAGCTAATTCTCGTTCTGTGATCTTGGTCATTGGTGACAATGTACAGCACAGAGCAAAAAATAGCAGTTTGATTTTTTCCCCCTGTTCCAAGTTGAGCTTGAAGTGCTGGCAGTTTAAAACGAACTACACGAATAAATCTTGTTTTGACTCATAGTCCAGGGGGTGGATAAATATGGAAACCCCCAAGATATAATTTTGCAGTCATTTTTTTCTTAGCATAACTACATGCTTTAATGTGCTGAGAAATTTTTTGTTCTGGCTCCAGAGAAGTAGCAGCACTATCCTGGCTAAGTGCTTTTTCTTGCCTCCCAGCAAATGGATATTAACACACACACACACACACACACACACACACACACACACTACAACCAACCAACCAAACCCAGCAGCTGCACGTTCTGAGCTGAATGCCAGTCCTCTGCTCCAAGCTGACAGCTCATGTTATTTAAAGTCAGAGGTGGGTAATCTTTTGAATTTTAGCACGTCTGTCTTCCAACAAGCTCAAGTTCAAAGATAGGCAACTAAAATGGTTGAAGGTATGGAGAGGCTTCTGTGTCAGTGTCAGAGGACAGCAGCTTTTTGGGGCCATCTCATAGCTCACAGAATAGACTCTGTGAAAAGTGGTGATTCTGACAGGTCCCACACAGACAGAGACTGTATGCCCAACTAAGTATGTTCAATTCCTTCCCTCTGACCTGCCATGCCTACGGAGTTCTACCAAGCATCTATAGACATTTCAACAGAAATCAGGTGGGGCTTAGACTTGTTTGCCAAAGGAGGTGTGCTTTCGACTTTTAAAAGGAAGTGTTGCTTCATCTGATAGGTACTGATGAGCCTCTTTGTGCAAAGCAGTATCCAGGCTGAACAACGGGTTGGGTATGTGAAAGGTGTCAGGTTTGGGCAGATAGCTCAAGACTTGACATTAAAGTCAGAGAGGACCATGAGACACCCACCCTAAGCCCCGCCCTCCCCATGGCCCTGTGTCAGAGACTAGTCTTGGGCCAGGGTGATGATGGCTGACTGCCCATGGTGAATAGCACACCTTCCAGCCTTCCATGTGTTCTCACTTGTTTTTGCCTTGACTTTGGAGATAAGCCTGATTCTTTATCAGTGGCAGGCCAGGGTCCACAGAGGGGAAGTGAGGTGTCCAGAGTATTTGTGTAAGAGAGGAACAATGCAAAGAACAGAAGCCACAGCTCCAGCTGGGGGCTTGGCTTTTATCAGCTCTTTCTAAGATGTTTTATTTTTATAACCAAGAATTGCTTTAAAAAAGAAGACTGCTTCCCTTCCCCACCCAGAGGCAGCCCTGCTCTTTGTGGTACACGGGGCTCCAATGTTGGGCTTGTGACTATCCCTTACCTGATGCTTAGTCATTCAGTACCCACTATCCCCTTTGCAAGTGATGAAACTGAAGCCGTCACCCATTCCAGCATACCAGAATCCGGGTTCGAATTCTGCCTGGGACTTCAAGTCTGATGCTCATATTTTCAGCATTTCCATGTCAAGAAATCCCACAAGCCTTAGTCATTCCTCACACATAAATCTACAAATATCTCTCATGTGCTCCAAACAGCAAGCCTTTTGGCCCATTTCCCTGCTTCCTTCTCTTTTTTCCCTTTTCTGTGAAAAAGTCTTCACACAAGTTTCTGTGGCACAACAGAGTCAGAAAATGGGGGTATTCCCATTACCCAGCACTCTGGTAATAGGGAGCCACAGCATTGTCTGCATGCCATTAGTGGTTTCTCATGTGCAAACAATTGAAATGTGGTGCAATCCACTTAGCACGTCAACTCCAGTGCACGTAATTTAATCTATTTCTGATGGATCAGAAGACACTGTAAAGATCATGTAGTGCCTTTGACTCATCATTATCAACATTAATTACCATCTTACCATGGATAAGTGGAAATACCACTTTTAGAGAGTTCTAGTTAATAAGACACTAAATAGAGAGTTCACTGGAAATCAGAATTTAGAGAAGAACATTAGAGAATTGTGGACCCATATACTAAAGGGTCCTCATAACTCAGTGACTTTGTTATTGAATGTTCTTTGGGATTCTCTGAACCTTAACGTTCTCATTTAGGAAATGAGAATTTTTTTCACTACCAAACTGCGATAAAAATGAATGTGTAGATTAAGGAACCGTTGAGGCTTTATTTCAAATTTAATTGCATTCAAACTTAAAATACATGTACCTATTGGGTGGACTTTGGACATTTTTTTGAAATGGTGAGATAAAGCAGCTGAGTTATTGACAACACTGTAAGTGATTACTAGCTTGTGTTATCCCCTAACCCTCTCTATTTCGGACAACATTTCTCTGTGATGAATAACTATTGTTTACCAAATTATTATTAAAAGCCCCTAATTAAGTATCTCATGAAGTAAAAATCACAGACTGCTTAAATGTGAGTATTACCATATTTACTCACTTAATAGCTGTGTGTCCTGGGCCCTTGGCTTGCCCTCCTCAGGGGCACAAAAGGTACACGCATTTCACAAGGGAGGAAGCCCTGGGGTGCAGAGACTCCAGGGTGCAGGCCTTTGGCTGATATGCCACAGTCACTGGAGGAGTAAAGAAGGTTGACCCCTTGAATAAACCTGTTACTTCTGGCCCAAGAAGTGCAGCTTCTGTGGCCACATGCTTCTTCCCCATGTGGGCCTTTGGTCAGAGCTAGAGCACCCAATAATAGTGATCTATCTGTACTGCCCCCCGTGGTGACCTCCAGTTAGGTGCACAACAATCCTTTTATAGGCACTGTGGCCCCACGCCTCGGGGAGCTTATGTGCCCAGTATGAGGCCCCTGGAGATGCCATGCCTAATCAAAACAGTCCCTAGAAATGCTCCAAACCACATTGCATTAATTCCTTTCGTTCATTCTGGTTCATTTAGACAAAGTCTGGTCACTTAGGAATGTTTTCGGGGATACCCTAAGTGCTAGAAACGGACACATAGTTCATGAATGTCTTCTGTCCCCTCATGCTGCTACCCACAGCACACCTGAGGAGCCTGCATGGCCCATCAGGCAAGGGTGAGTGGGGAGGGAGGGAGGCCTCAGACACCTCACAGAAGCCTCAGAAACTGAGGCTCTCAGCTTTTGGGATGACTCTTATCGCCTGGCCTGCTGTGGCAGCAGGGGATTCGCAAGCCAGATTGTATCTTTACTGCCAGCATTTTAAGCCTGCCCTTCTGGGTTTTCCTTCTGGATGCTTCTCTCAGTTGGGGGATTATCTGTTTTGCAGGAAGCTGTGGGAGACCGAATTCCTGTTCTTCTGCTGGGCAATAAAATTGACAATGAGAAAGAGCGGGAAGTTCCCCGAGGCCTTGGAGAGAAGCTTGCCAAGGTAAAGAGCAAACTTTCCATCTCTCTAGACAAGGTACGAGCCCGAGGACAGTCAGGCAAGTGCCCAAGAGCCTTGGTGGGAGCCTTCCCTGGAAGCCCCCTGGGAAGGAAGCAAGTGGGCAAGATGGGTGTCCTGGCATCGTGGAAATGGCATGTGGATGCCCGTGCATGTGGAACTTTCTGTAGAAAGTCACACATTGCAAGATAGAGCTGGCTAGGAATGACTAGGTGGTATGGGGAATTTTCCCAAACACTTTGCCCTGGAACTCAGAATGATAGATTCTTAGATACTAGGAGGTTACTTCTTTAAATCCCCTATCTGATCTTTGAATGCCTTCCTCTGTGTTTCCACTTGATCACCTTCAGGGATGAAACACTCTCTGTAAGGCAGACTGTTCTTTGAACAGCTGTGTTCACGAGTTTATCCATTCTGATCAATATTGAGTCCAAAAGCGGTGAACCCAAGATAAACTCAGAGCATGCCCTCAAAACTTTACCATTAAAATAAGCACCAGCCCTCTTACCCACGCTGGGGGCCAATAAGGCTTGTTGGAAATCAGGCACAAACAGTGGCACTCCTTGGCTGTTTCTACTGCCTCCGAGTGCTTTTCAGGAACCTGTGTGTCTGAGAAGGTGGGGGTGCTTTCCAGCCCTAGGATTCCATATCTCTTAGTGTGCTTGCTCTAAACAGGCACTCATGGGACACCTGGGTGGCTCAGTTGGTTAAGCATCCGACTTTTGATTTCAGCCAGGTCATTATCCCAAGGTCATGGGATCAATCCCCACGTTGGGCTCTGTGCTAAGCGTGGAGTTGGCTTGAGGTTCTTTCTCTTTCTCCCTCCACCCCTTCTCTTTCTCTCTCTTTCTCTCAAACTAAAAAAAATAATAATAATAGGGGTGCCTGGGTGGCTCAGTCAGTTAAATATCCAACTCTTGTTTCCGGCTCAGGTCATGATCTCACAGTTGTGAGTTCGAGCCCCACATTGAGCTCCGCACTGACAGTGGGAAACCTGCTTGGAGTTCTCTCTCTCCCTCTCTCTCTCTCTGCCCCTCCCCTGCTCGCATGCTTTCTCACTCTCTCTCAAAATAAAGAAATAAACATTGATAAATACTAATAAATAAATAAACAAACAGGGACTTGTGACCCCAGAGGTCAGGAAAATGGGCACAGATGGTAAGAGTCAAGTAAAAAAGGAGCAGGAAGGGTTTGGCAGGTGTTCCTGCGAAGGGTCAGAGGGTAGCCACATGTCTGCAGTCCCTTACCCACAATGCTCACAATACTGAAACAGAAAGGTTTGTAGTGTTTTGTCTGGCAGAAAAATCTGACCAGGACTGACATGAAGCCATTTATGGTCTTTTTGTTTACCTCACTTGGATAAATTTTCCTATGTTTCAAGAAATATTAATATGTTTGATCATAGGGTGCTATCCCAGACCAACTGAGGGTAATATATAGTATATACATCTGTTATTTTTGTGAAACTCAGAGTCTCTGGATTCCAGAGTACATCTATATCCAAGGAGTTTGATTAATGAACTGCAGGCCTGTATATTTATCATCCCATTTTTTTTCCCTTTTTATTCTTTTTTTTTTTTTTTTTTTTTTTTTGGTTAATTAAAAAAAGAAAATACAAGCAAATGAGGCTCAGAGCAGTTAAGTGATTAATTCGAGTGATCGTACAGGTCCTCAGGGGTGGAGTCAAGACTTGAAGGTGGAAGGTGGATCATGCCTTCCAATTCTAGATCCTATGTACTCTCCCTCCTCCCACCGTGAAGTCTTCATTCTTCCAAAGACTGACCCAGAGTCTGGCTGTGGCACAAGTGTGGACAGGGGTAGGATCTGGGCCTCTGGGGTGTGAACCAGGAAAGCTGAACTGGGGGCCAGTGTCTAGAGCCTCCTGATCTGCAAGCCACAGAAGTGTCCTCATTCAGTGCCTGCATCCCTACAGGGCATCAGCCTCCAGAGTTTCATGCCAATAGCAATGTCCTAAGGAAGCAGGAAATCTATTAACAGGAGTGATAAATGGATATAATGATGAGGCTTAGCCAAGAGCCCCCACCACGCAGGCAGCACAGCCTCTGCGTCCTGAAGTGATCGACAACTGTCCTGTGACACGAATGCTGACAGCCTAGGCAGCTGGAATAGTAATTAACTGGTGTGAAGGAGAATTCCCACTGGTGTACCTCAGTGACATCTGCCCCAAAGTTCACGGAATGCGGGTGTTCTGGGCAAAACAAGCTGCTGGGAGGCCTGCCATTAACTCAATAAGTCACTGAATGAACTGACCCGCCCTTTATACTATGCCCTTGGTTTCCCTGCCTGTGCATTGTGGAGAATGTGGTGCATCCTGGCCTTTGTTCCTCTGCCTGCACCACAGGCTGGTGTGAAAAGGAAATGGGCATCTACATACCTCAGAGCAATTTGTGAAAGCGTGAAGCACTAAGGCAGCATACTGTTTGGTGTTTTACAATTGTTATAGCTCACCTGGGAGATGCTTACAGAACTTGCATTAGGCAGGGAGCCTGAGGAGACTGAAATCAACCTTGAAGAGAGCAGGGATGGGGAGAGGAATTAAAGGGGACTGTGAGAGGAAGTGAGGCAGGAGGGCTGATGCAGATGGGGTGTTCTCCTCCCATGGGTCCCTCGAGCTCCCCCAGTACTCTCTTTTTGTCCCCTCTGCTTTATGGTTCTAGGAGAACAATCTGATCTTCTATGAATGCAGTGCCTATTCCGGTCACAACACCAAAGAGTCCCTACTTCATCTAGCCAGGTAAGGAAGGAGGCACATCCCAGCAAACAGAGTCTGGTGGGAAGCACTGCACTCACCCCTGAGAGGCCATTCCTCTGTCTGCCGAGCCTTCTGGGTAAAGGGGTTGGAGGCCTAGGGCTTTGTGTGGGATTCAGGGACAGCCCTCTGAAACACAATAGGGACAAAAAAGAAAGCCCCCTTGCCTCTTGCCCCCCCCCCATAGTCTTCTTCTGGGTCTTAAAAGCTGCCCTTTTCCCAGGGATCCTCTTTTTAAATGCAAATGCTTCCAGGAAAGGTCTTATCATAGGTCCCTGAACACTGGCTAATATCTTAGCAGGGATTAGCTGGCAGCCGGCAGGGAACAAGAACAGTTATAATATGGGCACGGGGGAGGGTGAGGAGAAGCCAGGGAGAGGAGGGGCTATTTGGGGGAACGAGAGGCATCTAAGGTGACAGCTCTCAAAGGGTTAGTTCCATCAAAAGACTGGTTTCATAAGCCTCCGCCTATACCAAAATTTAAAAAAAAAAAAAAAAAAAGAACCATACAGGGCCCCATTTTCAATACTTGGAAATTCACTCATTTACCCATCTTGGCATTCATTTCATTCTATCTGTCCACCGACCTAACCATCCATACACCCAGTCACCTATCCACCCATCTACCTATTCATCCATCCACCCATCCATCTATCCATCTATCCACCTATTCCTCCAGTCTATCCACCCATCCATCCACCCATTCACACATCCATTTATGCATCCCTACATGTATCCATTAATTCACCAATGCATCCATCCATCCATCCATCCAACAAATACTTAATAGTGCCCATTTTGGGTCCAGTGCTCATTCTGGGGAATTTTGTAAATATTTTCATTTGATTAATTAAGAACCCAGAATAACATTTTCTACGCATTGGAGAGACTGTGGAGTTATGGAAGACCATGAGGAAAGTTCTAGGCTTTTTCCTGCCACTGATTCTGGGGTAAAGTAAGTCTACCTCTCTGAGATTTGCCCCCAGCATAGGAACATCAATCATACCCTCTCTGCCTACTCAGACTGTTGTAAAATCAAAAGGGATGCTTAAGGTGAAAGCACATTGAGAGTATAAAGCAGGGATAAGATACTTACCACTATTTTTAATTCTTCACCTCCTACATTTAATCTGCAACTGTGGCAACATGGGACAGACCTTCTATAGAGTTAATAACCAAAAAGTATCTTCTTTGAGTCTCTACTGTGTGCCAGGTACTACGATAGGCTACAGAGACACAGAGACAAAGTATATAGTCTCTGCCTTCAAGCAGCTTTCTCACCTCAGGGAGCCAACAAAGGAAGCAGTGCATTATGACATGGGGTGATGGGGTTTTTACAGAGGAATGGTCAAAATGCTGTCAGGGGCACTTACATCACCTGGAAAATCTGGGGAGGCTTCTTTGAGGAGGTGTCATGAAGGATCCATATTGGTTAAACTTTGTCTTTACAAATTATGGTTATGTAGCTGCACTTCCCAGGGGGAGACTTTGAAAACTCTGATGCTCTGGTGATGTTGGGTTCCCTCCTTATCATCCAGATGGCCTATATATAACCCAATGGCCTAGCAGCTCTTCTCTACTGACACTATACCTTCCCCTCTCCCAGGATCCTCAAGAAACAAGAAGATACAGCAAGAGAGGACACCATACAGGTTGACCGCTCTGCCAAAAAGAAATCCTGCTGTGGCTGATAGGAGTCCTCCTAGGACTGTTCCACCCAGGCCTGGGGTCCTAGGACCTACCCTGAATCCTGCACATAGGCTCCCACTTGGATGCCTCCACCATAACCCGCCCAAACCTTTGTCTGTGTCAGTGACTTGCCTCCACCAACAGGAGGGGAAGCACATCTAGTCAGGAAAGCTGCTCTTGGAGCATTTTGAAATCTTCTCTCTCTTCTCTCTCTCTAGACCCCAGATGCCCATTTTTCCCCCAGCTTGGATTTGTGGGGAAAAGAAACAGATGGGATTTTCCAGAAAAATCACCACATGCCTTCTCTACCTCCCTTCTGCTCCCCTTGCCCTTTGGAGCTGCAGCACTGTGGTTGCCATGGCAACTGTGCAGGGCAGACTTGCTGCTTCCTGTAGGCCAAAGATAAAGCACTTGGGCAGGGCCAGGATGGTTGGTCTTCCCTTGGCTCCTCGGGACATCAATGGGATGCTCTTGGCATATGCTTCGTGGACCTTGAGATGCCCACACAGGTTGAGAAAAGCAAGCCAGGGCACCCACATTCTATTCCACACCCCACCTCCAGGGGCCCTGCTTCTTGCCAGGCTGCAGAAACCAGCCTCTAAGCAGCCAGCATGTCTACTGTATTTGTTCCCTTGGGGTCTCGGGAACAGTGCCTTACAAGAAACCCACAGCCTTTTCTCTCAACCACCCACCCATGACCCTGACTCCAGGGTGGACTGCGGGTGATTTAAGTATTAAGTGTGTGCCCATGATTAGGGAGAGGGCTTCCTTCCTACTTAACTTTCACTAAGAGATGGAAAGAAAATTAGGGAGAAAAACCCATCTGCTGCTAAACAGAGCGACCATTTCTGGAGTATAAATAAGGTATACATAGCTCTGTGAAAGCCATTTTCCAATGTTTCTCAAAATAGCTCTTCGGAAAATTGTACATGATGATTAATGGGATAGATTGACATGCAGGCAGTGAGACCCAGCACCAGGTCCACAGTTACTGACTTCATTTTATTTTATTTTATTTTTCCAGAGGACTGTATTACAAAAAAGAAAGTGAGGCCGTGGTGTTGACATATAGCTGGTGTTTAAGAAGTAAGCAGAGTATAGCTATAGGCTTCAGCATCCCTGTGACTCTACCAGCACAGGGCACTCACATTGAGGGGAATGATCTGGGCCCATGTATTGTTCCTTTGTCTGGGTAGTGGTGAGTTTCCAGCCCCAGCAGTGCTCCAGCATCACTGGGGTGGAGGGTGCTGGTAAAGGCATTCTCGCCCTGGGTAGGGAGCTTGGGTGAAAAGATCATAAAGATCACTGCATATTACTGCTCTAGGGCTGCAGGCCCAGCCCCACAGGGAAGTGAGTGGTACCCACACCCAATCAGAACATGTAAGAATAGAGAGGAGCAGAAAGTGTCCACAGGCCTCCAAGAAGATTCAAGACAACTGTGCACAGCCAGCCAGGCAGAAGAGAATCCTCTGGTCAGAGTTCCCTGTAGCCTCCACCCCAGACTCCTAAAAGCATCAGTGCCCTGTGGGTCACCAGGCAAGTGCCTGCCTCCTTTTCATAGGCTTTTCTTTCCCCCATTTAGTGCTTGGAGGCACCAGGGGGCCCACGGAGGGTGTAGAACAAAAGCCAGCACTAAGTACCAGGAGGTGCCCCATGGTCTTGGGCAAGTCAGCTCCCTGCCTGGGCCCCCTTCCCATCAGTAAAATGAAGCGTGGGCTATTCGACACTTCTGGCTCTTCCTGCTCAGAATGCTTATGATGACAGTAGGGGCTCTGGCCCCTAGTCCAAATTTGAAGGGAACTCACAGGAAATTCCTTTCTCTAAGAGAGGGCACTGGTGATGGTCTCATTAGTGGGATGCAGGGGATCACCCAGAAGTAGCCCTCCAATATCTGTGTGGGTGTGTGTTGCTGTGTGATTATATGTTATGGGGAGGGTGCAGAAAGAGGGTAGGGATAGCCATAAAGAAAGCAAACCAACTCTCCTGCTTCTGAAAACAAAAAAGCAGAGATGGCAACTGGAATTTATGGGTCAGGCAGGCTATACCTGGAGTTGCCCAGCCCACACATGCTTTTATCCCCTATACCTAGTCCCTGGTTTGGGGCTGCATTTGTCCACTTCAGAAAAGTGCATCTAGGGGTTACAGCAGGGTGGAGTGATCCTAGTGCTGACCCACCAAGTAAACCCCCACAAATCCTCAAAGGTCCAGGCAGAAAGAAGAGAGTAGGAAAGGTCTTTAGGCCCCTGCTGCTTCTTTTTCCAACTCCACTTGAGACAACTATGCATGATGGCACCTCAGAGAGACTCTGAGAAATTCTGTGTCCCCAGATCAGAGCATCCCCCCTCTCCCCATTCCTTTTAAGCTATCATGGTGATCAAAGACACCCCGGTGGCTGTGAGCCTGTCCCAGGGCCTGGCAGAGTGCTGTCGGGGAAACCTCTGGTTCCATCCTATTTTCATTGCTAAAATGGCCTTGAGCAAGTCACCTGAACAGGTTTCATGTTTAGCTGTAGGTTGGAGGTTTCAATGTCTACTTTCCATGGATATTTTAAGTATTAAACGAGGCAATGAATGTGAAATACTTAACGCAGTGCCCAGCACATAATAGGTACTAACAAGTACCGGCTATTATTGTTGTCAACATTGAGTCACTGCCCAGGCCATCATTAGCCTTGCCCTAATTTCAGATTTAGAACCAGCTAACACTAATCATGTACCCATAAGTGAGGGCTTTCACAAATACTACCTCATTTGAGTACCCAATTGCCCTGCTCATTTGCCTGGCTTATGAACTTGTTTTCAGTATTGCCTCCTGGCCCTGATCTTTTTTGTTCCTGTGGGTTTCCTGGCTTTCCAAACACCCATATCTTACCAGTGTCTGTGGTATGGTTTCAGCCCACAGTCCATTCTGCTTCCCTCCCTGTGGTTCTCCAGGACTCAGACAGCAGCTCAGACCTGGTGCCAGGGTGTTTACCTGAGAATGACCTGTGCTCATCACAATCCTTGGCCCCACATTTTTCTCCCCTGTTCTGACTCCTTGTGCTCCTTCTGGTATCTGCTGCTGCCCTCAGCCCCAAGTTGTCCCCAAGAACTTCAGCACCAAACCAAAGCCCTAGTTATTTTGCTGCTTGTCTAGCATTTGTCTTTCTTGACAGTCCCTGAAGTCTTTTCTGATCCTCCGTGATACACTAGCTTTCTTCCACTTCTCCCCATCCTGTACTTTTCTTCTGTTCTTAACATTTCCACCCAATCTTGGACTCCCCTTTTCCCTACTCTCCACACCCTGGGCCCACTCCAGGCCATAACTGTATGTTCTATCAAAAATAGCTCAACCTTTTGTCTCTGTCACTAGCAGTCAATGCTCTAAAGGAGCTTAAACCAATTTCAGCTAAGATATTAATGCAATTGGTGGTTTAAGGGCTATGTATATACTTTAACAAAAAATTAAAGGAGGAAAAACTTTATTTCAAGGGAATAAATTCCTAATGGTCATGGGGGTCAAAGATTTAAGACAGAACTGCCTTCCCCTAACACAATTTGCTTCAACCTATTTCTAGGTTCATATAGGTTTATAATTGTTACATCTTCTTTATGAATTGACCCTTTATCATTATAAGGTGTCTTTCTTGCCTTTAGTAACAATTTTTGTCTTAAAGTCTATTTTGTCTAATATCAGTATAGCCACACCAGCTCTCACTTTCTGCCTATTTATGCTTTTAAATCTAAACTAAGTCTCTTGTAGACAGCATGTAGTTGGATTGTGGTTTTTTTTTGGGGGGGGGATTGCTTTTTGTTTTTGTTTTTTATTTTAGAAAGAGAGAGAGAGAGAGCACATGAGTGAGAGAGAGAAGCAGAGGGAAAGAGAAAGACACAGGGCTCAATCCCATGATCCTGGGATCATGACCTGGGCCAAAATGAAGAGTGAGATGCTCAACCAACTGAGCCACCCAGATGCCCCTCGATCATGTTTTAAATCTATTCTTCCAATCTCTGCCCTTTAATTGGAGAGTTTGCTATGTTTACATTTAATATAATGGGTAAAGTAAGATTTGGTGTCTACCATTTTGCTAGTTCTTTTCTATATTTTATATTCTTTGTTCTTCTGTTTCTCCACTACTGCTTTCTCTTGTGTTAAATAATTAATTTCTAGTGCACTATTTTAATACCATTCCATTCACTATATATATTTTAACTTATTTTCTTGGTGACTGCCCTGTAAGTAACCATTAATATCTCAATTTATAGCAATCTAGTTTGGATTAATACCAACTTAATTTCAATATTACACAAAACTTTGCTCCTCTATAGTTCCATGCCCCCCTCTCATATGTTGTTATTGTCACAAATTATATCTTTATACATTTTGTTCCCATCAACGTAGATTTATTGCTATTGATTTATGCAGTTCTCTTTTAAATCAGATTTTAAAAGGAGTTATAAACAAAAAATACATTCATACCATTTTCTGTATTTAATTACATAATTATTTTTACTAGTGCTCTTTTTTTCTTCATGTTGATTCAAGTTACTATCTAGAGCCTTTTCACTTCACCAATATTTCTTATAGGAAAAACCCCTCTCAGTTTTGTTTACATGAAAACGTTGATTTATCCTTCAGTTTTGAAGGATAGTTTTGTCCGATTTTGAACTTCTGGTTGACAGCGTTTTTGCCTCTTTGCTACTTTGAATATACCATGCCTAGTTTCTGGCCCCCATGGTTTCTAATGAGAAATTACCTGTTAATCTTATTGAAGCTCTTTTGTGTATGTTGAATTGCTTTTGTTTTGCTGCTTTCAAAATTCTTTTTTTTTTTTTTTGGCTTTCAACAATTTGATTTTGATGTGTCTAGCTGGAGGTCTTTTTGAGTTTATCCTACTTGGAGTTTGTGTAGCATCTTGGTTGGTTTCCATCAAATTTGGGGAGTTTTTGGTCATTATTTCCTTAAGTATTCTTTATACCCTTTTCCCCCTCTCCTTTCCTTCTCCTGTAATGCATATGTTGTCATGCTCGATGGTGTCCCACAGGTTTCAGAGGTTTTGTTCATTCTTTTCTTCATTGTTTTTTGTGTTCTTCAGACTGCATAATCTCACTTGCCCTATATTCAAGTTCACTGATTCTTTCTTCTGCCTGCTGAAATATGCTATTGGGACCCTCTAGTGAATTTTTTTTTCCATTGTACTTTTCAACTTCAGAATTTCTATTTGGTCCTTTTTTTTTTTTTTTCAACGTATATTTATTTTTGGGACAGAGAGAGACAGAGCATGAACGGGGGAGGGGCAGAGAGAGAGGGAGACACAGAATCGGAAACAGGCTCCAGGCTCTGAGCCATCAGCCCAGAGCCTGATGCGGGGCTCGAACTCACGGACTGCGAGATCGTGACCTGGCTGAAGTCGGACGCTTAACCGACTGCACCACCCAGGTGCCCCTCTATTTGGTCCTTTTTATAATTTGTATGTCTTTATTGATTCTCTCTATTTGGTGGGATTTTGTTCTCATGATTCCCTTTAGTTCTTTAGACATGGTTTCCTTTAGGTCTTTGAACATATTTAAGTAACTCACTTAAAATTTCAGAGACCTCACATTAGTAGCCACCTGCACTGTGTACAAATCAAGTTCTGCTTGGAAGTCATTGCTTCCTTCCTCATACTTCACACAACATAGCCAGAACTTGTCTCATTCCTTAACCCAACCTCAAACCTCCTACCTACAGCCTTACCTGACTTCAGGATTGGAGGAGGGATATGAAACTCAAAAGTCTTTCAGATCTGAGAACTGTCCCCTCCACCTTGAGCTCCTTCATGTCCTGCTGGAGATGTACTGCCCAAGGAAGTGTCCAGCTCCTGGAGGAAGTGACGGGAGGCCAGAAATCCTCAGGCAGTGTTTTCTTTCCTGCCAGGAATCCAGACATTCCATAAAGCTTCACTCAGAAGGGATGGGGGATGGGAAGGGAGGAACTACAGATCAGAAGTGTTTAATTACTTCAAAATAACGAAATCACAGTACATAAGCATACAGAAACAAAGATTTAAGCAACTTCTTGGTGACTGGGCTTAGGAGCACTGTCACCTCTCCTCCCATTATTTGGGGAAAAGAAATTTGCTACACAAAGCCCAGCCAAGTTTAGTCAAAAATCTATAGGATTTTACTTTATTAGTTATTTCTTCCCTTCTTATCTGGTGTGTGTGTGTGTGTGTGTGTGTGTGTGTGTGTGTGTGTGTCAGGGTGAGGGGTAGGGATGATGAGGGGTAGGGGTAGGGTTGCCAGGATGTAGGATCTTTCTAAACCTTCCCCACTTCCTGACTTTATTAATGTTTCTATTAATAACTATGTTAATTATCCACAGTAACAAACATCATAGCTCCAACTTTCACACAATTCAGTGGAGCCAGTTTCAGTGAAGTGGCCTACTTAGGAAGAACCTTCCTGGAAATGATGGGGGTTGGGAAACCATATGGTGCTTGGCAGAGGACCTGAAATCAATGTAGAAGCTGAGAAGCATTGGTGAGGCTGTGTCATTTATCATCCTGGAGTAGGACTGAGTCAAGTCCAAGAACTGACCCTCTCTCAGGGCTGGAACTTCATCAGCACTTTGGCTCTGATTCAGAAGTGGTACTTGCACTCTGTTGACATAGCAGTAGGAGACTCCCAGCAAATGAGGACTCTTCGGGCCATGGAGGTCTGTGCGATCATAATGAATTATGACTGGATCCATCTGACCTATAAAAGTAAATACTACCCATGAAAACACTGCATTACTCAGCAAAAATCCCCAAAGAACATGGGCAGAAGGAATGGGATTTTTTTTAACTTGGAATTGAAACATGTAGAGCTCAAGGAATCTCATAATGAATTTGAGTAACATGACTGTGGAACTAGAATT
Source organism: Herpailurus yagouaroundi (assembly GCF_014898765.1). Classification (NCBI taxonomy): domain Eukaryota; kingdom Metazoa; phylum Chordata; class Mammalia; order Carnivora; family Felidae; genus Herpailurus; species Herpailurus yagouaroundi. The sequence continues at coordinate 4,891,431 of NW_024412572.1, forward strand.
CACTGAGCATGTGTAGTGCCAGGTCAAGGACAGAGTGTCAGGGTGTGATTTAACATCCAGTCCGTAGGCACCCCCAGGCCATTCTGTAATGATACTGTGTTGTGCTTATTTATACACACTACCCACAGGGCTCTGATAAGTGAAATGTGCTGGACTGAGCTCCCGAGGGCAGAAGCACTAATCTCTGCCTCATGCTTGGCACAGTGTCTGGCAAACAGTGTTTGCCTTATAGGAGCAGTTGAGAACAGAGCATCATTTCTCAAGAACAAGGCCCACCACTTGGTGAGCCACTCCACTGGAGCCCCAGTTCCCAGAAGCTGGGTGACTGGGTCCCTGTGGTCTGTTGCAACCCATGGGGTTGCCTTGCTGGTTCAAATGAGCTGCTGCTTCTGGCACTCAAAACAGTGCTGAGAAGTATTCCAGCTGCTGTGATTCAGTTGCATTTCAGACAGTGTGATGCCCATCAAAGCATTCCATCTCATCACCCTGCAGCCTCCCCAGCCGTTGCTAGTAGCAATCCATTACCCTCAGGCAGCTCAACAACTCAATTTGACTTGGGCTCCATGCCTCTGTGCATAAAAGATGCTTCCCTGCCTGGCTCTCTTCCTTCCTGGTATGGAATGGGCCATCTTTACCCAGGCTGTGCCTCTCCCAGATGTTTTCTCTAACCCCTGAAGACCTGCCCAGAATAAGAACCTGTACACAAGTTGTGTGGCCTTAGGCAAAACCTGGAACTGCGTGGTGCTCTGAGCCCCAGCTTCCACATCTGTAAAGTAGAGTAGTGTTCTCTGTCTTACTGTCTGCTAGTGTGAAGGTCAAATGAGAACTCTGGGAAAAGGGTTTAGTCAACTGAAAGGCTCTAGACAAATGTCAGTTATTACATCATCATCTATCTCCCTGTGCAAGAGTCCAAAACAAAACAAAACAAAATAAGAAAGAAAGCCACACTTCTTGGTAACTGGGAGAAGCTGAGACCTCAGGTTAGAGCATCTCCTATTTCCCTGGGCTAGTAGAATAAGGAAAGCTTGCATTCCTTCAAGGTACAGACCTCTAAGAATGTTTTGTATCTTTCCATTCTGCTTTGTGGTGGGACGGGGGCCCAGCATCCAGGCTACAAGGTCCTCACTGGCAGGGTTCTGGTCTCATCCAATGTTTTTATTACCTAATAGACACTAGGTGTGGATGTGTAGATTTGTTGCTGAGTCAAGACTTCAGATCGTGTACTCTTAATTGAACCACCTTTAAATATATGGTTTGTAGACACTTTCCCTTTGGGACAGTAAAAAGCTCTGGAGTTGGAGGGGAGTGCGGTTGCACACAAAATTGTGACTGTGTTCAGTGTCACTGAATTGTACGTTTGTAAATGGTTAAATGGTAAATTTTATGTTTTGTGTATTTTGCCACAATACAATTTTTTTTCAGAAAACACTTTCACACACATTTATGTTGCATGAATGAATGAAGGATTGACTGTCTTCAGTGTCCAACAACTGACCGTCTAAGGTACTGAGTGTTTGTCTCAGGTAATATCAGAGATGAGGGAGCAAGAAAGGAAGACACACTTAGCTTACTTAATGCCCTTGATGCTTCAGTGTACTCAAGGGAGGAAACACCTAGAAACCCACAGGTGTACACTAACATTCCATTAAAATGCCTTGACCGTAATCCCCAGGGTCCTCTTCCTTTCAGGGCGTCACCCAGCCCCACCCAACCCTGGATTCTGCTGGGGAAGGACCCTCAGGGCTCCTGGCACTTCTGCCCCCTGCACACTCTTCTTTTTAGGAGTTTGGCCACAGTCCTTCTAGATAAGCTCCTGGGGATGGGGCCTCCATATCTAACATGCCAACAGGAGGTCTACGCCAGGTCTCAGAGTGTGGCCTCAATAAAGGCATGTTGAATGAGTCTTTTGTTATTCCTGAAATTCTATTGCATTGACTACAGTGGGAAATACACTCATTAGAAATACTTCAGCTCGGCAAGATTTATGCTGTAATCATTTATGGTAAGAAGACTAGAAACTAGCAAAGAAGGACAGGAGCAGGAGAGGACCCGAATACTGTGTTCCATGATGAAGGACTGACTTGGGCGTTACACTTGCTCTGCACAACTCAGCAGGGCCAGATTAGAATCAGCCAGCACAGAGCATGGGGATTGTGACCTATCATAAGGAAGTGTGTCCCAGTGAGCACTGTCCGACAGTAGAATAGGCTGCCTCACCAGATAGTGAGCTCCCTGATACTAGAAGTATTCAAGCAGATGTTGAACCTTCTGCTCTTGAGAATGCCTCTACCTCGATCTGCCCAACCCTGAGAGTCTGGAATTGTTTTGAACTGAAACTGAAGCAGAAGTTTATAGTACAAGGCGTGCCCAGGAGTCTGGATCAGCTAACCAGGAAGCACCCCTGGACCAGGAGAATGCTGAGCCAGTCTATTTCTCTTGTTCATCCTCCCATTCACCCTTCTCCAGTTTATCCCCTGCTCCGCATCTGCCCCACTTCTCCTTCCCTTTCCCCTTTTATCTTTCTGATTCTCTATCCCCACCCCCTCCTGCAGCCCGCTCCCCCTGCCAGGGAGTAGAAAGCACCTGGCCTGAGAGTCTCACGATGCTTCTGCAGCTTGCCTGGCATGGAGAGAGGTGCTGCGTCTTTGCCAGCGGCCTGCCAGCTCTTCTATTGTAGCAAGTGAAATTACCAGCTTCACACTGCGGGTCTATTTAAATCAGCCTTTCATGTCTGATGGATTTAAAAATATGCTAGAAGTCAGCATCTTAAATACAAGAAACACAAACAAGCAGATGAGGCTGCATTTTCCTCCCTCTGTGCCCACCCCACCCTCTTCCCTTCCTCCCACTCTCTCCTACCCCCTCCCAAAGCAGTTTTCATTCACGAGGCCTATCTCCCCACCCACCCGACTGCCCCCCCGAAACCCCATCCCTCCCCTTCTCTAGATGGTGTGGCAGTCTTCAGCCTGATCCGTGGCGGGGAGCCCTGGGTCTAGGTTCCCTGCTCAACTCTGCAGGACACAAGTAAGGCCACCCAGTGTGGTCAGTGGGGTCTTCGGCCCTATTGTGTGCAAATGGAGCTCCAGCCTGAACCCAGGGTGGGCTCTGTCACAGATGAAGAGGCTGTGGCCCAGGCAGGAGGGGTAACTTGCGGGGTTCAGAGGTCAGTGAGCAGCGATCCTGGCTCCCCACCCACTGCCCTGGCAGTCCACAGCCAGCCTTCCAAAGCAGATGTGTTCAGTTTTCAGGGCAGGCTATTTGCTAGCCCCAGAGCCCCACCGCTCCCAGTAATCCACCTGTGAGGGCCTCTCGGGCTCTGGTCACGGCAGGGGTTCTCTGTCTGTCCCTAGGAATGGACCCTTTTTGGGGCCTTGGCCCACATCGGTTGACCCAACCCCACTTTCTCCAGCTACAATTTAATCATGTTCCCTGTAAGCCCTGGGTGTCATCTCTTTGGGGCTTGATATGTGGGCCCCAGGCATGTCTTCGGGCTGTGGGTCGGTGGCAGGAGTTCCATTGGCACCATCAGGATGGCTGTGTCACCTGAAAGTGCTCTGCTGCTCTGCAGGGCACAGGTGGAGGTGATGGCTGCGGCTCGCGGTTCTCAGCTTTGGATGCCACAGGAATCACCTGGGCAGTTTTCCTTTGTCTTTACTAGTTTATTGGTATTTATTCTATTCTGCTTGTTTTGATTTATTCTTTTTAAGAATAATACCGATTCTCATTCCCCCCAACACACCAGAATTTCTGATTTAAGTAAAAGTGAACAGAGCTTTTAAAAAATTTGTTTAATATTACCACTATCAGCAATAAAAATAGCAGAATGGAAAAATGTTCTGCTTGTGTGTGAACATTTTCTTGACTTGGGATCTGCTCTTGTGTGCCTGTGTCTTTGCCCATGCTGTTCCCTCTGGCTGGATTCTTTAAGAGAATTTCAAGGGCTTGCTTGTGGCCATGCAGCAAGCCATCAGATGGCCTGGCGGGGTTCTGAGGCCTGCCTGGGATTCCACACCCTGTCAACCAGCAGGCCTTAGAGAACAGCCACGTTCTGGTGATCCCCACGTGGGAGGGACAGTTGGGGCTCAGATGCCACGCCGGATCATCGTGTGTCTGTGGATATAGAGTACATACACATATACACCATATGCACACACACCACACTCACATACTTACACATACCACACACACACACCACACATTCAGACACATCACACACCACACACACTCACATACTCACACAAATTCACATACCACACACATACCACACACATGCACATAAAAACACACCACACGCTCAGACACACACATTCATTTTTTTTTCAAAAAGGTATCTACAACCCCATTTATTGCAGCATTATTTACAATAGCCAAGACATTGAAACAATTTAGGTGCTCACTGATGGATAAGTAGATAAAATATAGATTAAAAAATAAAGAAAAATGCAAACACACACACTCATGCACACATATATGTCCATCTCCCTCATCAACTTTTCCAGCATTGGTTCCAGCTCCCAAGTGACAGGCCACGGTTACAACTTCTGAAGGTGATCCCAATCTTCCCTTTTTTAAATTTTTTTAATTTTTATTTTTTTAATATGAAATTTATTGCCAAATTGGTTTCCATACAACACCCAGTGCTCATCCCAAAAGGTGCCCTCCTTGATACTCATCACCCACCCTCCTCTCCCTCCCACCCCCCATCAACCCTCAGTTTATTCTCAGTTTTTAAGAGTCTCTTATGGTTTGGCTCCCTCTCTCTCTAACTTTTTTTTTTCCTTCCCCTCCCCCACAGTCTTCTGTTAAGTTTCTCAGGATCCACATAAGAGTGAAAACATATGGTATCTGTCTTTCTCTGTATGATTTATTTCACTTAACATAACACTTTTCCAGTTCCATCCACGTTGCTACAAAGGGCCATATTTCATTCTTTCTCATTGCCATGTAGTATTCCACTGTGTATATAAACCACAATTTCTTTATCCATTTGTCAGTTGATGGACATTTAGGCTCTTTCCATCATTTGGCTATTGTTGAGATTGCTGCTATAAACATTGGGGTACAAGTGCCCCTATGCATCAGCACTCCTGTATCCCTTGGGTAAATTCCTAGCAGTGCTATTGCTGGGCCATAGGGTAGATTCATTTTTAATTTTTTGTGGAACCTCCACACTGTTTTCCAGAGCAGCTGCACCAGTTTGCATTCCCACCAACAGTGCGATACGGTTCCCGTTTCTCCACATCATCTCCAGCGTCTATAGTCTCCTGATTTGTTCATTTTAGCCACTCTGACTGGAGTGAGGTGATATCTGTGTGTGGTTTTGACTTGTATTTCCCTGATGAGGAGCGATGTTGAGCATCTTTTCATGTGCCTGTTGGCCATCTAGATGTCTTCTTTAGAGAAGTCAGACACACACATTCAGACACAACACACATACACCACACTCTCATACTCACATACACACATTCACCAAACACACACCATACCACACATACCACACACACCATACAGTCAGACATCACACACTCATGCATGTGTCACACATACACACACACACATACAGAAACACACTGATGGAAGTGCACACCCTACCCATTCCAATTTCATCCCCACTCCTTCCCCAGTAGTCCCACCACTGATGGCTTGAACTACTTTCCATGTAAGTTTGACTATGTGCCATGGTGCCACGCAAGATACTATGCCCTTGGAACACAAAGATGGAGAAAAAAATCAAGGAGTTCAAAGTGAGTGGAAGAGTTTTACTAGCAAAGAGACCGGAAATGAGAGGGACTGTGCCGAATGCCCTGGGAAGTGGATGTTAGTGAGACTAAGCTCTCCCTGTTGGGGAGGGTGGTTTTAACAAAGGATTGAATGGCTCTCTGAGAGCAGGAATGTAAGGGGGTGCCCTCAGGCAAAGACAGAGGGGAGCAGTCCTGGTGGGGAACACCAATGGAGAGAAGGGTGATAGGGGAGGGAGCGGGTTTGGGGGTCCAGTGGTGTCATCAGCAAGGCTGGTGGGCCAGTGCAGGGAAATTATGGAGGATGAATTGGGGAATGTAACCAGATGAGGCCAAACCTGGAGAGCCTGCCTGGACCAGAGGAGTTTAAATACCATCCCGTAGGTGACAAGGAACCACTGGAGGGTTTTGAACAGGAAGGTGACAGGGTCAGGTCTGTGCCTGTGCTAGAAGAAAGAGGAGAGGAAGGATGGGGGTGAGCCTGAGGACAGGGAGACAGATGAGGACTGATCACCCCAGTCCCAGGACCCCACACTGAGAGGCCCAGGGTGTGGTGGGGAGGGAGAAGGAGCCTCATAACCCACCAACCTCAACTTTCAATGTGACCCATGTTTGTCTGTGAACCAGGCCACATGTTAAACGTTGGCCTTCCCTCTCTGCCTTCCCCCAGCCCAGTGGGTTTCCCAGCTGGCCAATACTTCCTCACTCAGAGACAGGGAAACTGAAGGACTCCGTATAAATGTGTTTTTTTGCTCCTTTTCCTGCTTCTATTCTCGCTAAGACCTGCACCCCCACTTTCCACATGCCTCATAGTGCAGATAGTGTGTGTCCTCTTTGTGAGGGACAAGGGGTCAATGATTTCTCTAGAAATCATCAGCACAACAGATAACATCCAAGGAAGGACCTGGTGAGAACGAGCCCATGAAGCCATCATGAGCGCTTTCCATACTACGGGTGCTACACATCTTTGCACCAAGACCCCCTGACTCCAAGGAATGGGTGACTTAAGGACCCTTATTCTCGTTCTAACTGGTTCCTCAATGTCTGAGGGGACACATGCACCAGACCACACTCCTCACTGAGGAGTGACCCCCAGACCCCAAGCAAAGATGAGACTCTCTCTCCTTTTCTTTTCTGCTTCCCAGATGCTCTGTCTGCTTCTGCACTCTCTCTCTGTATCTTCAGTAAACTCTGCTCTTACTTTCTGCTGGCTTGCGTTTGATTTCTGTCCTGCGAGTAACCAAGGACCCTCTTGGCTGGTCCTGCGGGACCCCCTCTGTGTCCTTGGACCCAACCAGCCAGCATCAATTCCATACTGTAAGTCATTACATCTCAACCACTGCTCTTTTCCAATTAAATCCATTGAGCTTTAGAAAAGGTGCTTTCTCCGAATGAGGTGGGGGCTTAGGAGATATACACTACAAACCTCAAGGCAAATAAAATTAGATATTGTATCCTCCTCTACTTGGAATTTTCCAGGCCCAAATTTCTTCCAGGCATGTAAATAGTCAAAGCTATGGCTGTGGTTTGTGGACTGGGCAGAAGTAACAGAGAATCCATGAGTAGACAACACTTTAGAGTTTACCAGTTTCTTCCACTACACCCTCTGTGGGTCATCTTCCCTCTGTAGAACGGGAGACTCAGTGAAAATGAGCACCTCCTCCAGAGCAAGGCTGGTGAGAACTAGAGCTGGGACTTATCCAGCCCCTGAACCCTCAAGACTGGGACCAGACTCACTGTGCTTAGACATAATCACATTGTTTGCCCTCAGTTTCCATCTACAGCTTGTCAACCCCAAGCCTCCCCGGATCCTGTACACTTAGGCAGCCCTACTCACACCCCCCCGGCCCCTCCCCTCCCTTTGCTCAGAAGCCATCCTCTCCACAGGCCCCCTTGTTTGGGGACACTCTGAAGAGTGATGTGTGAAAGAGAATCTAATCAGAGATAATCAATAGGCAATATTAGCAGAACCAAATGAAGTCCCTGCCTGGATGAGAGTCACCTAGCCCCAGCCAACAAGCAGCCAGTATCCCTAACTCCATTTCCTCTCAGTTATTAAAATGATTTTACAAGAGATAGTCCCATCTCAGGAAAGTCACAGACTAATAAAGTGCAGTCGAGCGTCCGGAGAAATCCCACATCCAGGCCTACCCTCCCATTTCCTTTGGCTGCTCACTGGCAAAGCCTCTGTGGTATCTTTCTGCAGTACTGGTGGACCTTCATTTCCTCCTTGAGTCTTTATTTCTCACTTTGACCCCGGACCCTTCACAAAGCCTGGCAGCCATTCTCTTGTCTCCCACTAAAAACTCAGGCGTAGGATCTTTTAGGAAAACTCTGTGCCCAGGGTCACGAAATAAGCGCCACAGAGTTACAGAACAAATCTCAGATCCTTCAGACTGGCCATCGGGGGAGGGAAGGGGGACAGTGCCTGGATTTCATTCCAAGTGAGCACCTTTATTTCACAGATGAGAACCCTGAGGCCTAGAAGGAGCCAACCAGGACGGCTACAGGCATCCTGGCAACTGACAGGAGCAGCATGGCAGCAGGTCAGCATCTGCTCCTTCAGCAAGTATTTATCCGATCGGATGTCTCTGGTGGGCCATGGGGCTGTACTCAACACTGAAACACAAACATAAATGAGCTATAGAACCTTCCCTCCAGGAGACTGTAGTCTCAGGGCAAGGGGAGCAGACACAAAAACAGATAGGGGTAGTACAGCGTGGGAGGTGTGGGCACGGAGAGCCGCCCAGAGATGCAGGAAGCCCAGCAAAGAGGGTCACAGAGGCCCATGTGTCTGAGTCCTGGAGGCACTCAAAGCCTGGCATGAGCCATAGCCTGTACTCATAGCAATCATAGTGAATGGACACAATGTTTACCACGTCCCAGGCACGGTTCTCATCTAATCCTTACCGCCTTCCTCTGAGGAAGATAGTACTGCCAGTTCACAGGTCAAGAAAACTGAGGCAGAGAGAGGCTAGCTTCCTTGCTTGAGGTTACCCAGCCAGGAGAGGGAGAACTGAGGTCTTAGCTTCAGAGTCTACATGCCAGCATGGCCCGTGCTCCTCTGCTCCAAGGTGACTATAGGTCCTCAGTTAAGACACCACATGCGGCCGCCTGCCACTATGGCCGGGTATGAGCCCTCCATCCAGCCGTACACCAGGCAGCCAGTAGCCTTGGCCGTGAGTCACATTTAATGACCTCAGGTTCCCTAAGCCCTGGCCCTGCTCTGACCTCCCATCACTTCTCTAATCCAGGCATTTGCAAAACCACCTTCAGAATAGTTCCCAAGCAACAGAACCAAGTGCCTTTTCTCTTTGGCCCCACAAAGCAAGCATTCCCACCTACTGTGGGCAGAGACTCTACTCGGAGTTGTTTCTCCCTTTCTCCCTAAGACAGCCCGGAGTCACCTGCACGTTCTTGTCTGGGGCCCTCGGTTCCAAGAACAGGGAGCTATCATTTATAAGCAGCTGTAGCATGCTGCATGCTGCATAGGGGGAGTCAGCAGACCATCTCAGACTATCTCATCCAACATTTGCAATAATCCTGGAAGAAAGGTTAGTATCATCCCCATTTAACGGAGGAAGAATTCACACAGGAAGAAAGACTGCCAGTAACTCCCTGCAGGTCTCATAGCCATTGGCTGCAGGAGTCAGGCTTCAACCCCAGGTCTATTCATCTCCAAGACTGGCTGGTGTTCACCGCATCATCCATGACCATGAGCCTGACTGGTGAATCTGTGAAGCCTGCATCTTTGGCTTCAAGCACAATGCTATATCCACCTGAGCTAACCAACCGTGGCCAGAAAGCAATTGTCATAATATCAGAAACCCATTATGACCCACGAAGCCTCTGAAAGATGCTTCAAGAATACATCTGTGAGTTGAAAGCAACGCCGAGCATTATGCTCCCCTGGAAACAGCTGCCTGGGGCTTGAAGACAGCAGAGAAATCCCAAGATGCAGATCCAGCCTCATACAGACCCTACCGACCACCTCTTGCCTCCCAGACAATTACATCCTCTGAGCTAAGGGGAAGTCGTCCTTGTGGGGAGAACAGCATGACATGACACCAGACAGGATAATGCAAATGATCTCAGAGTTGCACAAATAGCCCCTTTGTGGATCCCCGATTGGTGAACAAGCAATCCTACAATGAAGCAATTTGTATTCAAGCCATTTTCCACAACAGCAACCCACAGAAGCCTCAATCTCCACCCTCCCCTCATGGCTCCTGCGGGCTCTGCCCATTTTACATTGACCTTTTCTGTGGTCATCTGTGGTTTTCTGAAATAGGCAATGGAGTACGTCTATTACCAGATTCCAAGGGAAAGGACTGCCAACTTAAGTAATTAGATTGCGAGCATGGGTGGCATGCAAATCTTGTCCTGTCACTTTCCTGATGAAACTCTTCGGTGCCTTCTCAGTGTCCAAGGCAAACATCTCCCTGACATGGTGGCTCCCAAGGCTCTTGACTGTGGGCCCTGGCTATATCTTCTCACTGCTTTCCCCTGCCCCTAGCCTTTGCTCTTCTCTGATCTTCTTTTTCAAATGTGCCACACTCTCTCGATGCCTTTGGGCTGGCCCTTGCCACGTGGCCTTCCTGCCAGATGCCTCCCTATGCCCATCTCCCTTGTCTTGCCCCTCCACTTCTGAAAGTTTCTTAGTTTTTTTTTATGTTTATTTATTTATTTTGAGAGAGAGAGAGAGGGGATGCACGAGTGGGGGAGGGACAGAGGGAGACGGAGAGAGAATCCCAAGCAGTCTCTGTGCTGTCAGCGCAGAGCCCAACACAGGGCTCGATCTCAGAAACTGTGAGATCATGACCTGGGCTGAAGTCAAGAGTTGAACGCTCAACTGACTGAGCCACCCAGGTGCCCCTGCAAATTCCTGTTTAAGGTCGTATCTTCAGAGAGGCTCTCTTGATCTCCTAGCAGTGTCTTACTCCTTCAGCCTCTGCCTTTCCTCTTTTATCATATTTGTCATTCTTCCTTAGGCTTTGCTCCCTCAGCAGCCTGTAAATTCCAGGAGGGCAGATGCATCCATTTTGTTCACTCCTATGTTCCTGGGAGGGACTCGAGAAATATCTCTGGAATGCAAGAAGTTAAGAAAGACTGCTTGCTTAGTCCTTCCGGTTCCAGCCAGGACTGGAACCGGAGCCTTCATGGAGCAAATGAAATTACACCTGTGCTTGATCTGAAAATCATGCCCCACCTCCAGATAACATGTAGTGAGCATATCTCCCTCCTGCCCCCATATAGATCTTCCATGTTTCATGGTGACATGATAATCTTGGACTGTGTGGCTATGTGTGCAACAGAAAATTTCTGCATCTCTTAAGTTTTGCTTCTTCCTCCCTGCACAGATGTTCTCTCAGGAAGCTCAATCCTTGCCTTGGGCTCAGAGGAGGATCCCTATCATTCTGTTCTTCTAATGCCCTCTGACTCACAATGCCACAGTGGCACATGCCTCGGTCACATTAATGACAATTTATGACAGTGGGGAAGTGGCTGGTTATTTCCTATTAAGTGTAGCCAAATAACTCTTATGTAAGCATTTATGTGGTTGTTACTGCAGTCAATATGAGGTTCCCAGCCTGATCCCCACCTCATCCCTCTTGCCAGGCCCAGAAGGTGCTGCCGAGTCGCTAACTCCAGCCATCAAGAAAATAGGTGCTCTAAGTACACAAACTCAGTAAATTACTAATCAAAACCAAATATGACTAGAAGAAAATTCTCCTAGGGAAAGCAGCATGTGTTGGATTCCAGGGTAAAGTGGACATTTTGGATTATTACAGATCCTCTCCAAGGGGTGCAAACCAGATACTAGATGTAGACACTAGGCTCAGTCTCAGGGTCACTGGGAAGTCCTTGTGTTTGGGGATGCAGGTGGAGAGAGACAGAAGGTGAGGACCTTCCCAGAGAGTCCCAGGTGGGACTGTGGCATCTCAAGAACTGAGGATCTTTTAGCTCTAATGGAAGGACACATATCAGGTGGTGTCAGCCACTGTCTGCTGGAGGGCTGGGAGATGGACTTTGAGATCTCTGCAAGTGGGGCACCTGGGTGGCTCAGTCGGGTAAGGATCTGACTCTTGACTTCAGCTCAAGTCATGATCTCATTGTTCATGAGATTGAGCCCCCACATCAGGCTCTACGCTGGCAGCGAGGAGCCTGCTTAGGATTCTCTCGCTCCCTCTCTCTCTGCCCCTCCCCAACTTTCTTTCTCTCTCTCTCTCTCGGAATAAATAAACATAAAAAAAAGATCTGTGCAAGCCACCTGTGAGGCCTTTAGAGAGCTAATGAACAGGAGCCAACAAGCAGGCCACCTCTGCCCAGGGCTTTTGGCAAAAACTCTACATGTGTGTTACTTACAAGGCTGCCCCCCAAACTCACCAAAGCTTGCAGCCCTGGGGCCTTGCCAGCTGCTGACTGTGGCTCTGATGACAAAGCCTGCTGCCATCCAGCACCTTCAGAGGTGCATAGGCTCAGGCACTGGCACCCAGGTAGGTTTCTCAGTAACAGAGCTGGAATGCAGGGCAGAAATATTATTAAAATAACAATCATACCTGGAATTGCTATTGTGCTTCACAGGTTCCTAACATGCTTTACATTTATCTCCTTTCATCCAGATCATCTCTAAAGGGTCTTGTGGACATGCAGTAACTGGCCCAAAGTCACATAGTGAGTAATCAGCCCCACTGGGGTTTGTCTCAGTCTTTGGCTCCAATCCCCAAGGCATGTGGCAGAGTTGTCCAGTGACTGATGCTTGCCTTTGGGGGTGGGGACAGCAGGGCCTGGGCCAAGTGACCCAGAATCCTAGGGGTTTCCTCTGCCAGTTTGCTCTATCTGCTCTTGAGGGTGAGGTGCTAGCTACAGACCCTTTGGTAAAGACCCTTTTCACTTCTACTGTGAGAAATGACCTATGGTTAGGATCAGGAAGGGTTCTGGGCCTCCTTGAGTGCTGTCATTCTCTGAAAATGATAGACCGGGTCTTCCTGTGGCATTAACAGATAGCTGGGCAATTCAGGCATATTTTCCTTCTATTTCAAAAGCTTAATGACTGAGGGACACTAAGGAGGCAAAATCCTCACCACTCACACTGATACAGCTTGTATCACCGAGCTGGGCTCACACTGCAGATGTGGGAGGGGGGGGGGGGGTGGGTAGAGCAGCCAGGTTAAGGAGGATGGCTGAGGGACCTCATTTCTCAGTGTTGGGGCAGGAGCAAGCACAGCCTGCCCAGAGATTGGCAACCAGACAGTGCAGGCCATAAGGACAGGGATAGTGCCTGTGACTCTGCTACGTGCCATTGCCTACCTCAGGGCCTAGAGCCCATTAAGTATCTAATAAATGTTTGTTGGTCAAATTTCTGATCATCAAACATGTTGTGTCTGAGCCTTAGCTGAATATGAGCCAATTGCTTCCAATGGGATGAGCTCAAGGCATCCTGGGAGGCTTTAGATGTGGAGCCAGGCACACTCATCATGCCTAGACAGGTGTGAGATCACCCATCCTCAAGCAGGTTTATCCCAACAGTCTCAAGACCACAGGGCAAGGGTCTAAGACAAGCTAGACTGCCACACAGGTGGGGTTACAGTCAGAAACCAGGTATGTAACAAGGTGCTTTGCAAGACTCAAGACAGCAACCAAATAAAATCTGTCTTCAGGAAGAGGGTTCCAGAACCCAGGACCTCTGTGTAGTGGCAAGGGTGGGGTGGGGTGCAAGAACAGCAGAACTCCCCTAGTGTGTGATACCCAAAGATTAAGGGTAGGAGATCACTCATGTTGGCCAAGATGCAGAGAAAGAGGATCTCTTTTGCACTAGTGGTGGGAATGCAAACTGGCGCAGCCACTCTGGGAAACAGAATGGAGGTTCCGCAAAAAGTTAAAAATAGAACTATCATACAAGCCAGCAATTGCACTATTAGGTATTTATCCAAGGGATACAGGTGCGCTGTTTCTAAGGGGCACAGGCACCCCAATGTTTATAGCAGCGCTATTGACAATAGCCAAAGTATCAAAAGAGCCCAAATGTCCATTGATACACGAATTGATAAAGATGTGGTATATTATGCAGTGGAGTATTACTCAGCGATCAAAAAGAATGAAACATTGCCATTTTCAACTACGTGGATGGAAGTAGAAGGTATTATGCTAAGCGAAATAAGTCAGTCAGAGAAAGACAAATATCATATGGCTTCATTCATATGTGGAATTTAAGATACAAAACAGATGAGCATAAAGGAAGGGAAGCAAAAATGATATAAAAACAAGGAGGGGACAAAACATAAGATACTCTTAAATACAGAGAACAAACCATGGGTGGGGGGATTGGCTAAATGGGCAAGGGGCATTAAGGAAGATACTTGTTGAGATGAGCACTGGGTGTTATACATAGGGGATGAATCACTGGAATCTACTCCTGAAATCATTATTGTCCTATACGATAACTAACTTGGATGTTAATTAAAAAAATAAATAATAAATTAAAAATTAAAATTAAATTTAAATTTAAAAAAAAAAGGATAGGAGATTACTCCATGATTGCTACTGGCCACTAGGCTAAGGACAGACTCCTATCTGGGTGACTGACCCAAAGTGCAGGAATGGGCTGAGATGTCTCGCTTAATTTCATTTTGTTACAGAGGTCTGGATTCAGGCTGGACCTCAAGGTGGGGTGCCAGCTGTAGTGCCAAGAGGGGAGGAAGGCTGTAGAGACAGGGGAGCAGAGAGGGTCTAGCAAAGGGGAGACAGCCTCCATAGGTGGCTTTTGTGAGAGTAACAAAAATTCCAATATCTCCCCAGGGGCACAGATAGAAGGGACAAGAACCCGATAGTCCTAGAATGGCTCCTGAGCACATTCCATGAAGTCAAGTTGGTCAGGTGTCACCCTGTCACCTCCCACCTTCACCCCCATGTTGTTCAAGAGGATGAACAGAGAAAGGCAGGTTTCTGCCCTTGGAGCCTGTGCTCTAATGGGGAAGAGAGACCATGCATGCAATGGCCTTCAGAGAGACTCAGGTAGACAGGCCCAAATAAGACCACCAATGAGGCCCCAGGGCTGTGGGTCTGGGTAGAAGTAGGCTGGGAATGGAAGGGGGAAGTTTTCCCCAAAGACAAAGAAAGAAAGAAGAGAGACAGTAGTGAGAGCCACTAGTAAGTTTTGTACGGTCTCAAAAAAAAAAAAAAAAAAAAAAAAAAAAAGCAGAGTCAGGGACAGAACAGGTTTTACAAGTGAAGTCATCTTTATAGGGTCTCTACTGTCATGCCAAGACCTCATCTCACACACCCACTTCTATTCAGAACGTGCTCCAAGCAGATATTGCTTATTTTCCACTGAATTAGAGAGAAATTACATTCCCTCTAGAGCATTCTTGTGGGCAGGAGAAAGGGGCTGCTGTGGAAGTGTTCCCCATGCCTTGCCCAGCTTCACCCCTGCAACCCAGGGGCAGAGATGGGAAATGGCAGGGCAAGGGCTGAAGACCCAGGGCCGGGCGCAGGCTGCAGGGGTGACCTTCTTCTCCTCTGGTGGCTGGAGAGGCCTGAGAGACCTCTGGGCCTCTGTTCAGCTCAGTCCTCCCCTGTCTTCCAGGGATGAAGGGATGCCTGCAGGCCCCAAATGCCTAGAGCTCCTAGGGGGTCATCCTCCTAGTTGGTTCCTGGCCACATAGGATTCTACTCCGTTGACATGGATGGAATCCTCCACAAAGTTGGCTGGGCTCCCTACCCAGGGAAAGGCAGAATGTAAGGGTTCCCCAATTGCCACCACCATGAAAACCCACTAATGAGTTTCTGTCTAATGCCCTCTGGGGGACCCCCCCACCTCCATTTCCTTCTTCACCTCCCTTCCCTCTCCTGACACATTCACTGCTGTCTTCTTGAGCTTGTCCTTTTCTTTCCTTATCTAACACATGGGGATGGAAAGTACTACATGATGTTCACTGTACTTGTGTCCAGGTACAAGGAGAGGCCTCCAGGCCTGGGCTCAGAGGGATCAGCATGGGCAGCAAAGGGACCACTGGGCAGGACTGCGGTCACAGTCTAGCTCTGCTACAATTCCATTCCTCCTTCCGGGGCCTCAGGGGGCCTCCACCACAGAACAGGTGGGGGTGCTTCTGCACCTAACTGCCAGGATTCTGGAGAAGCCAACAAGCATACAGATGCCACAGGGTTACAAAAGGGTAGGGGCCACTGCAGCTGGAGTCACTGATCATTTTCAAGGACACCACCAGCCTCAGGACACCCCACCCACAGCTGAGCCCAGGCCTCCCCTGCCTCCTCCCCACCTCTACCCACTACCTCTAAATGGCCCTCTTCCTTCCCAGCATCTGGGAAATCTCCCCCAGGGGAGATAACACAGATGACATTACCTGTCTCAGAAGCTAAAGAATCACCAGAAACCAAACCACATCCAAACACTTCACCACTCTGGCAAAGTACATTGTGTTTCCATCCTATGGAGATTTGGTTACCACACTTGGACCAAAGCTAGAAGTTTTGCCAACAGGTCTCTAATGGAAAGCATGATTGACTGACAATTGAAATGCAGGACAGCCTTTTACAAGCTAGAGGGAAACCAACATGGGCTCCAAGAGGCTCAGCACAGCTTTTCTCAGGGCCTCTGTGTCCTATTGTGCAGTTTCTGCACTGTACCTATCACCAGACCAGGGGACAAGTGGGGACTGAAGTTCACATTTCCTGCCAAGCAGAGTCTCCACAGAACTGTGTGTGTGCCTTCAGGAGGCCCCTTTTAAAATTCAGGCAAAGGCCCCATATCTGCCCATAGAGCTTGCTCCCCTTTCTGAGTGATGATGGCTCCAGAGAGAATATTTCAGAGCTGATGGGGGCAAGAAATAGCATAAAGATGCAGGTGAGTGAAAATGGGGTTCTGGGCCAAGGGGTGGGCACCCAGCCAAGACCCAAATGCTGCTCTGGGCAACTTTAGGTGAAAATGCACAGGACTAGCAGCAGGAGAGAGAGAACGTGAGAGGGTCCAAGATACCAATGATCTCAGAATATTAAGGTCAGGAGGATTCTGGGGTCACCTAGATACATCATTTTCAGAGGTATTTGCTTTTGGTCTTGGTTCCTTTTCATGTCTTTATTTTGTTTTTATTTTTTAGTAGTAGAATCTTTTTCCCAAGGAAAATAAAGACCGGCCAGGGAAGAATTGGGTTTTTTAAATTTATTTTTTAATGTTTACCTTTGAGAGACAGAGACAGAGCATGAGCAGGGGAGGGTCAGAGAGGGGGAGACACAGAATCCAAAGCAGGCTCCAGGCTCTGAGCTATCAGCACAGAGCCCAACACGGGGCTAGAACTCACAAACTGTGAAATCATGACCTGAGCCGAAGTCAGATGCCTAACTGAATTAGCCACTCAGGCATCCCAGAATTTTTTTTTAAACCTGGGGAGAAGGGAACCCAGAACTCTGCCCACCTTGATCCTGGCACCTCCCACAAGCCCCAGGGCTCCCAAGGACACAGCGTGGAACATCAGCTAGTCCAGATGAGTGGTGAAAAGGCTGAGGCTCAGGAAAGTGACATGACTTGCCCAAGGTCCATGGTACACTGAAGGCAGAGGCCAGCTTAGGCAGGGCCAAAGAAGTTGGGGGCGTTAGAGATTTACCAGCCATGCTGGGGAAGGGGGCTGCCTTGGGAACCTGGGGCACCATCCTAGGACCCACGTATTTTTCACCTGTGCTGGGTGGGAAAGCTCTACTCAAGGTGGGTGAGCTCCTGTCGGTGCAAAGGGTGGCAGACCAGGCCAAACACTAGCCAGGGCTGAGGGACCAGGGACAAGACACTGTGCAGTACAGCAAACTCTCAGCACCCTAGTCTTTCACTCAGACCCTGCCCCAGTCTCTCCCCAGGGATCCAGGACCACCATCTCCTGCTTTCTCCAGGCCCTCCCAGTGGGATGCACACCCTATATTCTCCTATTCCTGAGGTTGGCCTTCCTCCAGGCTACACGTAGCCTTCCATTCTAGAGCACTGTTGGTTAGCTCCTGTCCTCCCCCCCCACCCAACTTCACCCCTAAGTCCCTCTCCCTACCCTGTGAGAGTTTGCAGGGGACATGCTGTTGGACCAGTCCTGACTGCTTCTACCAAGGCACTACCTTCTGGGAGCTGGGAACAGCATCTGTTGCTCCTGTGATCTTCCATTCCAGTGTGGCCTCTGACCTCCTCCCAAACCCTCCCACCCCAGAGCACCAGGAACACAACCAGGCCATCGCTTCGCTCTCATGTGCATTTATTGAGTGCCAACAGAGTGCGTGGTACTATGCTCAGGGTTCAGAGCCACAGTCTAGTCAGAAGAAGACCAGAGCTAGTACAGAGAACGTTTCATAGCTGCTTAACATCTGTAAGGGATGGGAAGTGGGGAGAACTAATCACAAAACAAATTCCTATTCGAAAGCAACAGAATCTCCTCTGAGAGTAATATATATTCTACGCGCGCGCGCGCACACACACACACACACACACACACACATACACACACACACACACACCCTGAATGAACACAGAAATATACCCACGTGGTTGTATATGCATGCATATACAGGTGTGGGTAAATAAACTAATGTATATGCTGTACACGCACACGCACACACACGCGCACACGCACACCACCGCACAGACAGGTAATCTGGCTTATGCTATCAAAGACACTATGTCTCCAGGTTCTAGTGAAGCAATCTGTCCTAGATGCCTGCAGCATGCAAAACTTGGAAGTTCCAGAGATTCACAGTTAAGGAGGACAAATGGGTATACGTGTATACTTTTCCATCCTCGGGGGCCCCAGCCACAGCACTGGAGGTTGCTCTTTGTCGGCGACAACAAAGCCTCTGTGAAGGGCTCCCAGAGCAGAGCTGAGGAACTGGAAGCTCTCTGTCCAGTGGCCCACGGGAGCCCTGGTGAGTTCACCAATCTTCAAGGCAGAATTTAAAAACTCTGGTTTTCGAGAGTGTAGTCCTGCAAACGGTGTTCCTTGTTACAGAGCCGCAGATCGAGGCAAGAGTTTCTCTTCTTGCTCGCTGTCTGCAGCCTCCCACGTATGCTAACGCATTTTGTAGTCATTAGATACAGATGTTTCACACAGCTGTCCCTTAAAATCCAAATCTACCGTGAAATCGAGGTCTCGCTACAAAGGAAGAGCAAAGGGTCCCAGCATTAGTGTGGTAGCAAAGGCAAGCACCACCCCCTCCCGCAGGCAGAGGGATGGGTAACTACAGTGTTTCTAAGGTTTTCTAGCTAAGGGGTTCCCACAAACAGCCCTCGGGAATCTATTCTAGTGCCTCATTATCCACACAGGAAGTTCTTTGATTCCTAACCTAAAGCCTTCCTGTTATAATATAGAAATGTTCCCTCTGATTTCATCCTGAGAGAAAACAGAGTGGGGTGGTTGAGTCTTCTGTGGCACAACCTTCAAAGCATTCTCTAGATGCTTTTAATACACACGCTTGCACCCGCGGTTGCTCAGAAAGAATCGCACGATCCCTGACCCACCAGGCTCGCTGAAGAAACGTGAACCAAACATCTTCCCGGCCACCAGAAGCTGTTATTTCCTGGGTTGGCTTGTTCTAAATGAGCTGAAACCCATGGCAACAGCCTCCGTGCCCAAAGCTCCTCGGATGCAGAACTGGAGGCTAAATGCAAGGAAGGCTGAGAGTCCAGAGTGGGTCTTCGAGAAAATCTATCACCCTTGAGTTTTAAGGGTCCATGGTTGGAGGCCTTCAGTTATACGTAGTGAGATCCAAACCTGGCTTTCTACTGCCCCTCCCCCAGTACCTTGTCTGGTTGTGCACAAGGCACTTGGGGCACCAGGGTGAGGAGGCCCTGGGAGCTCCAGGGAACCAGCTCCACGGGTCCCTTCTTCCCTCTGACCCTGTCCCAGACAGAGACTGCCTCAACACTCACCACATTTTTGGCATTTGGCTTCATGGATATGGTCCCATAGATTTCTTCCCCCCTCCGGACAGTGAGGTAATCTTCCAAGTAGAAGACAGTCTGCTTCCAGTGGGTGTAGGGGGCATCGGGGGCTGAGGGGAGAAGAAAAGGGAGGTGGGAAGGAAGAGTCAGAGAAGATGTCTCCAGAAACACTGAGGCTGAGACCTTGCCTAGAAGTTGCTGGGCTTCTTTTGGGATTCACCGAACCAACTCCCAGCACTTGTGTGGGTCAAGGCACCCAGCCCCTGGAGCCTGCCTCCAACCCCAGAAATCCTCACTCAGCCCCAGGGCTCCTCCTTCCATCAAGATCCCAGATCCTCCAGGCTGCTGATCTTAGCTAGGAATCAGAAGAGAAAGAAGCAGGTATTACAAGTTCCTTCCAAGGGGTGGGATGAATACCCTCTCACCAACTAAACTCATTAACATAAAAGAATCTCAAAAGGCTACTGTTTTTAATTAGTTCAACAGAGTGAAGATGTTCAGACAGCGTAAGAGGGAGATTTGTAGAGTAGACCATCCTGTCTCCCCTTAAATGTGCAAATTTCTTAACTAAACCCGTGTCCCACCAACACCCCAATCCTACACATAGGCTTCCCTGCCACTTCTCTGCCCTAGAACTGAACCTGGTACCCTTGGCCCACATCTGTTGTGGTGTTTCAGCTGTGTCCTCCTAACTGGATCTAAAAGAAGTAAGGGATATTTCTCATCCCACAGCCTCACCACTGGTCCATAGCTCACTCTTCCTGCATGATCCAAAGGCACACCAATCCTGGCGACTCCCTGTATTTGCCATTAAATCCCATCCATCCTCTCTCAGCACACTACATACTCTACAACCAGAAGAGGGGGCCTGCTTATGGGACATCTTCCTCAGCAACAACTATCTTTGGAATACTTTTCCCTCCTAGTCCACCAGTCTCTCCCTTCCTCATCCTTCAAAGTCACTTCCTTTGGGAAGCCTAGTTTGGCCACCCACCCTGAGCTTTGGTTAACACAATGCCTATCATACTGCAGCATAAATACCTTTGTCTTTTTTCAGCTGTGTGCTTCCTCCACAAGACTGCAATTTCCATGAAGGCAGGCACCATGCCAGACTTGTTCACTGTTATATCCTCAGTGCCTACCACCACACTTGGTAGATCTGTAACTACTACACTTATAGATGGCAAAACCCAAATAGTAGACACTTTGTTATGCCTCAAGGTACCCATAGATGTTCAATTACATTAGAGACTTTGAAAACTATAGATAGTAAAAGAACCCACTATAGTAAGATCTTCTTGGCCCCTCAGTCTCTTACCTTCCTCCACCTGGATGTAGGACTCATTAATACTGATTTCCTCTTTGCTTGGGACCAGAGCTAAAAATGAGAAGACTTGGGGAGAATAATAATAAGTGCCTTTCAATACTTCAAAAACTGTCACATAGAAAGACATATGTGGCCTTATATATGGCATTGGAGACAGAACAAAGGCTAGTCACTGGGAGTTACTAGAAGGCAGATTTTTAATTCACCAGGAAAAATTAGGGCTGTTCTGCAATCATCTGAGCTACCTGAGGTTCAGCTTTGAGGTGTTCCTATAACAAACACTGGGGATTTATCATGCACTGAGTCTGATCAGATCACTTCTAAGATCTTACAAACCCCAGGATCTATTTAAAAGGTAGTGAAGAGTCTTTCTTTGCCCTTTGCAATGAACTGGCTTGATCAAATGTCAGTGATCTGGGTAAAGACTTGGGTAGCCTTCAATGTATGCATTTGGGAAATCAGTGCAAACTCAAGGTCATGGCAGGGAAAAGCAGCCTGAGCATTTGGAAAGGCTTGAAGGAGGATCATGAACGTGCAGTCTGTGGCTTTTAGATCCTAGATACCCAAACATATCCAGCCTTCATGGCCTCTAAAGCATATTGCTGTCTACAGACAAAGTCCACCTGTCCCAGCCCCTTCCCTGCCAACTACATCTAAATAAATTGTCAAAAGATAGTCTCTGGTGTATACGGAGAATGGCAGCATATGACTGACAGCACTCTCGCCCCCACTTCCTCCCACACCAGCTCAGACAGGTGTCTCTCCTGTTCTTAAAGACCTTCAGGCAAGGGGATTCAAGCAACTTCCTTCTGTCACCTAATCAGATGCCTTATGAGAGTCCCAGAGATTCACTGGCTCAGGTTTGGCAGCCATCAAGCCTAGGTGTGTCTGGTGGTGGTCCAAAAAATACACCAGCCTTGGGTTGGAGAAAAGTGGGTTTTTTCCCCTTGACAACATGAAAAGTTTGAGAACCTCCCCAAACATTTCTGTCATGGGGTCCATCAGCCGTGGACTAATCATCTAGACCACTTTTCACAATACTAATTCTCCATCAAGGTGTCCAGGAGAAACTGATTAAAATTCAGATTTCTCAACTCTACTCCTAGAGACTTGAATTCAGTCATTCTGGGGGATGTGAAGGGAGCAGACTTGCCAAGACTTAAAAATCCCCCCCATGTATTGTAGGCACAGAGCATGGCTGAAATCCCTTTGCAAACCCACTCTTTCGCATCTAATAACATCTCTTTGGTGGGCAAGAGTGGAAAGAACATTTAATTAGGCAACAACAGTCCCAGTTTCATGCCTCCATGTTGCCTTGTGTTTGCACTATGACCCTGGGGCTCATTTTATACACCTGCAGAATGTGGGGCATGATATCTATCTCCCCAAGTACTTTGAGAATCAGATGGGATGAGAAGGGGGAAAGTATATGACCAAATCTCCTGCTGTGCCCAAGACAGCTCCAGTTTACTTGTCTTCCTAGCATGACTATTAATAGCTTTCCTTTTCACTATCAGAAGTGTCTTTAATTGAAAGATAAATATGGTCTCCCTACCATAACACATTAACCCCATGTTAGGGTATTGCTAAGCCATTGAATTATGTGGTTATAATCATTATGGGAGGTGGCATATCATTTTATTTATCCATAATCTATGGCTCTGACCTTCAAAGATGTTCTACATCACTCTAGTGGTCTAGAATGTCCTGGGGAAGCATCCAGAAAGGTGCTAGGTGCAAGGGTGAGCACCCAGAACAAGGCTGTGGATGACATCTAGAATTCTCATCAGTAAATAAGTCTTTCCCACCCTACCCTGCCCCAGCTATAACCTTCTAGATCATGTAACTTTCAGCATTCCCTATTATGAAGATATATTTATCCTCTTAATATCCTGACCCCACATGCTAACCTCCCCTTTTCTCCCTCCCCTTCACAGTCTCTCTGGGTTGTGGGTTATGGACAGCTTTTGTTCTATATTTTACAGTGAGTATAACCAGTACTGCCCCCAACATTCCAAGTACATATGCATTTATTCATGCATGCATTCCTTCATTCAACAGACATCAATTCAGGATGCCTGTCAGTTCCCAGATATGGTCCTAAATTTGGAAAACAGCGACCTATACAGCCCTGCCTCCCCCTCACATCCTATAGCCTAAATGAGAAGACTCTCAGGCAGCAAGGTCATCCTTGTGACTAAGGATGGGGATGCAGAGCTCAGGGGGCTGTGGGAAAAAATGGCAGGGGCTTTCATAAGAAGACTTTTCCTGGTGCTTTTGGAAAGGGAGTGGAATCCTGCTTCTTGTTTCACTTCACAGTGGCTAAGTGGCTGATAGCTTTGCTTAAAATTTAAAACTTTTTCTAGCTATAAATTTGCAATTTATATTGCCCAGGGAGATCAGAAGCTTTTTAGAGAATGAAAGACTATGCACCAAGAAGCTTCTCTGACCTGAGACAATGACTCACTGTCACCAGATGGCAAAGCAGGAAGGGGCTGCTAGGCATCTAGGTCCAACTACATCATCCATAATGAGCTTGAGGCCCAGAAAGTAACTTACTCAAGACCTATCTCCTTTGTCTGGCCGCCTTACCTGGCTGACTCCTGGAAAGACTAAGACTCTACCCCAGGTCTGATTCTACTCAAGCCACTGTCCCTCCGTGCACCCCCAAGGGTCCCTGCCCCCATCCACTGAGGATGTGTCCAAGGGGAGGGGCAGCTATGCCCACTGGTTGGCACAGCCTGGAACCCTAGGTTCCTGTGCCCATTTGCGACAGCTTCTGCCTGGAGCTGCAGAGAGGAGATGCCAGAACCATTAACGGGGATTGTTTTCAAGCAGCACAATACGTGATGTGCTTGTGAGTTGGCCCTTCCAGAGCCAGCTGTGGCTGGGCTGAGATAGAAAGCTCAGCGGGCAGTCAGTCAATGGAATGGGGGCACATATGGCAGGTTACATGCTGCATGCAGTTCAAAAATAGCTGAGCCCAAACAATACACTGTACAGACATACACATAGATGTGATAAAACTTTTTTTAAAATAGCAAGGGGATAAAGAACACAGAATTCAGAATAATGTTCATCTAGAGGCAACATGGGGGGTGATGGGTTGGTGTGGAGCCTCCATTTAGTTAGGTGGTGAGCACACAAGGATTAATTATGAGACTGTGAATTAATTTACTTATTAATTATAAATAGTATCATTATATTTATTAATAATGTATTCTGATTAATATTTATATTCTAATTAGTAGCAGTTTATTTCTTGATATCAGCTAATGTATTTACATTCTAAGAACAATAATACATTTTTTTCTAGTTACTAATGTGTGCTAGTTAATAATTATTTATGTCCTAATTACTGAGGCAGTGGTGAGTTCACAGGTGTTCGTTATAAACAAACAAAAGTGAACTGTGCCTGATTCAATGATGTCATGTACCAAGAATTAGGATTAATTCAATTCTGAGCATCTGAGGTCCTTGAAAACAAAAAGCAAATACTCTTTTCTAGATGGTCAAAGTATAGAGGATCAGAAAAGCCCACTGACAAACCCACACTACCTGGTAAAGATGTTTGCTACCTGCTGGAAGCAAAACCCCATGTGGACATTCCCCAGGTGGCTGAGGAAGCAGTGAAACAAAGTATCCCCCCAATCCTGATCTCTATATGGGAATGCTGCTGTGAGAAGGACCTATGTCAACCAGAAGGCATAGGCCTTGATGAGAAAAGGTAGTAAGCAGATGGAATTAGCTTTCCAGTTGATGTGAAAAGCATCAACATTGGCCAAATTTACAATCTTCTTGTTCAGGCAGCCTAGCACAGAGGCAGTGGTTCTCAAACTGATTTGTGCATTACAGTCACCTGGAGGGCTTGGTAAGACACAGATTTCTGGACCCCACCCCAGAGTTTCTGATTCAGAAGATCTGGGGCAAGTCTTGACAATTTGCATTTCTAACAGGTTCCCAGGTCATGCTGATGCTGCTGGCCGCGGACTACACGGTGAGAACCTCTGCACCAAGGCATGGAAACAGGCAGTTGCAGGACCTCTGGATGACCTTTCAGACCTACGTTTCTGGGGTTCTGTGCAAAGAGGAGGTGATATAATACTATAGCTGTAAAAAGACAGACAAGGGGTTCTTGGCTGGCTCAGTCAGTAGAGCGTGAAAATCTTGATCTTGGGGTTGAGAGTTCAAGCCTCACATTGGAAGTAGAGGTTACTTAAAAAAAAATAAAATCTTAAAAAAAAACAAAAAGACAAATGAGCTCAGACCTTGATCTAGACCCATGGTCTTTGAGCCTCTGAAATATAGTCCTCATTGTTTCTCACAGGGACTTGTGACAAACTACAGTGGGAGTATGACCATAGAACAGGAAGAAACTGACCCAGTGGGCTGGAGACTTTAATACGAAGGGCAAATACTCATTATCCCTCAGGCAGCCAGGGGCTGAGTCCTTCAATTCTGAACTTAAGGTTAACCAGGACTCCTTCCTGTGGGGCATCAGGAATGTTGTTCCCGCCATCACAGTGCCAGAGAACCACCTCTGGGCAGGGGTGGGACAGCCTGTCTGCTTGACCTCAAGGAATGGAAATAAACTCAGGGAAGGGAAACCCCCAGCTGAAAGCTATGGGCTAGATCCTAGGCTTTACAAACACACAATATTTCCCAGAGTATCCCTGCCACCCTTTCTCATCACCTGTAGCAGGGCAGACCCCGGTGGAAACATCATCCTGGAGATGGTAGAGGCAGGGCCAGCTTCTGTGGCTCCATCCCTGGCTTCCAATCACAGCAATGGTCCTCAAGCAGGCTCCTGTTCCACCCTCCCACCACTGCCACACCCCACCACTGTGAGACTGAGTCTTACTTACCCTTCAAGGTCCAGGTAAAACCTCCCTTCTCCCTCCTAGCCATCCCTGCCTACCAGGAAGACAATCTCTCCTGCTGCCACTCTAAGAAGGGGAACAGCTAAAAATGACCAAGGTTGGGGGCCTCTGGTTTTCCCCAGGACAGGGTGCACCAGCACTGGGCCAGATGTTGGAGACCAGAAGATCATGATCTTGGTGGTCAGGAGACACCAGTTCTGGAAAAAACCCTTTTTTTCTTGGAGGGGCTGGATAAACCTCTTGCCCTCTCTGTTAATAGGTCAAAGAGGATCAATCATTGTCACCAAGGCTTCAGGAAGTGAAGAATCATGTCCTTGGACTCTGGTAGAGCTCACCTACCCTTGGCACATGCATGCTGGCTTGCCCCTAACGACATGCTCCTGCTTCCCAAGAAGACTTCACATGCGTGGCCAATAGGAACATGTTCCCAAGAGCAGGACTCAGATCTTCATATACTCATTTAACAGTGATCTGTTTAGAACCCACTACAAGCCAAACACTGCTCTAGAAGCCCAGAGTGCAGAGATTCATGAGATGTGATCCCAGCCCATGGGGAGACTGAGAATTGCAAACAGAGTGAAAAATGTTGAATAAGCTACATCTGACATTGAAATTCTGTGTAGTTGTTTCAAAAACAAAAAATAAAAATAAAATAAAGTAGTTATGTCAATGAGGCTGTGAAAGTGTCTCCAAGGTATATTGTTTTTTTGTTTGTTTGTTTTGTTTTTTAAGTAGGCTTCAAGCCCAGCATGGTGCCCAACATGGGACTTAAACTCACGACCCTGAGAGCAAGACCAGATCTGAGATCATGAGTTTCTTGCTTAAGTATGCCCTCTAAGGTTTATTGTTAAATAAAGACAAGGTAGCAGAGGGCAGTGTGCTTGGTATAAGTCAACCCATGTTTTAAGAAAAGTGTAGTTTGGATGTGGTACCATAGTTGGGGGGAGCTGGGTAAAGGGTTCACAGGACTCTATGTACTATCTTGGCAACTTCATATGAGAAATATTTCAAATAAAAAGCAAAAAATAAAAAGTGGTTAACATATGCTTCTGGGGCACAGAACTGGGCTGGAGTGGGAAGAGGACTTTTTCCTTGACTTTTTTTTTTTAATTTTTTTAACATTTATTTATTTTTGAGACAGAGAGAGACAGAGCATGAACAGGGGAGGGTCAGAAAGAGAGGGAGACACAGAATCCAAAGCAGGATCCAGGCTCTGAGCTGTTAGCACAGAGCCCGACGCGGGGCTTGAACTCACGGACCGTGAGATCATGACCTGAGCTGAAGTTGGACGCTTAACCGACTGAGCCACCCAGCTGCCCTTCTTGACTTTTTTATACCCTTTTTTTTACATTTCCATGACAAACATAAGCACAAGATGTCAGGAAGCCCCAAGAAGAACTCCTAAACTTAACCAGGAGTGAAGGAAGGGATCAAGTAATATCTGAGCTGAGAGATGAGGCCTGTGCTGGGATTGTCCAGGTGAGGAGTGGGCATAGGGGAGGTGTTTGGGGCTGAATTGTGTTCCCTGAAATTCATGTGCTGAGGCCCTAATCCCCCTGCACCCCAGAATATGACTATATTTGGAGATAGAGCCTTTAAAGAAGCCTTTACAATAAGGTCTTTGGGTGGACCCTAATCCAATCTGGTTTGTATCCTTTTAGAGTCTCCTCATACAAATACATAAATGTCCTAATCTCTTAGGACACCAGAGAGACACCAGGAGTACATGCCCTGTGAGGACAGAGAGAGAAGGAGGCCACCTGCAAGCCAAGGAGAGAGCCTCAGGAGAAAGCAAACTTGCTGGCACCTTGATCTTCCAGAACTGTGAGAAGTAAATTTCTGTAGTTTAAACCACTAGCCTGTCATACTTTGTTATGGCAGCCCTAGCAGACTACTGCAGGGAGAAAGGAGATGACAAGAGCCTCTGACAAAAGACCCTCTTGTCCCCGTGAAACACCTGGGTGGACAAAGGGTTGGCATGTGCAGAGGCAATAGCCTAGAGATTTAGGAACCCTTTCTAAGTTCAGGGGACTGTGAGGTGCTCAGTGTGACTGGACCCTGTGTGTGGTGCAACAATGAGACAGGGGAGGAAGGCAAAGCAAAGGAAGGGCAGTGAGAAATGAGTTGGGAGAAGTTGGTAGGGGGCCAGGTATGGTGGAACCCCCACTTACAGGGCAAAGACATGTGGGTTTACCTGCTTCAGGCAATGAGGCACCTCTGAAGGGGGGCTGGGAGGGGAGCTCAGGTGGTATTTGGGGAACAGTGTCAGGAAGGATGGATTGGGGCAGAAGGAGACAGAGAGACATAGTCTGCAGCCTACCGAGAGATTCATTGAATCCTGAAGTAGAGCACAGTGGTGAAGATGGGGAAATCTTATCACACTCTGTATCCTTACCCCTCACACAGACTATGCCTAGAAAATGTTCAATGAACAAATGTGCCCCTGAAATTGGGCTTCCCCCCTGCTTCTCTCCACCGAACACATACTCTCAGCTCTGATCATACAATATACACTTTCATTTACCTTCTCCTTTTGGCAGCCAAAAGTGTGGGGAAGTGCTGGAGAAGGCTTACAAGATGCTAAGCAAGGGCTTATGCCCCAGGTCCTTTCCCCAGGTCAGGCCAGCCCTGGTCACTTCCACAAAGCCTCAGCATGGAAGGTGGGGAGGGTCTGGAGTGCCAACAAAAGGCTCACCTGTGGAAAACCCCATTTTCTTGTGGCACTTGGTAAATTCAATATTAAAATAGGTGACCAGGGCGTGGATGTAGTCATTTCGCTGTATCTGCAGGCAGAAGGCAGATGTGAATGACAGCTCTTCCGTCTTCACCGTGTAAATGTCCACTTCCTGTGGCCCAGAGAAAAGAGAATGCCAGACACTTAGCATCTTCACTAGGTCTGGGTCCTGGTCAGCAGCTACATTCCCGTGGAAGACCACTGCTCTGGGGCTACCATTTACTCTTGGGATGGATCCCCAGGCCCACCCACCACCTCCCAATGACCTCATCCATCCTTTCTTAGGGTGGGGTATGCTCAGGCAATGGTGCAAACACGTTTGAATCAGAATGTGAGGGCAACAGAATTAGGAAGGTAAATCTGCTGGGGATGGGGGCTTATGGAGCAGAGGGTGGAAAAGGGAGAGGATTAATGAGACAGAACATTCCTGAACCCAATCTGAACAGCCTCAGAGCAGTCCACCTCAGCACTGCTCTGCTCATCTAGTTGTTCTCAAAGTGCGGTCCCAGATGATGGGCATTAGCATCACCTGGGTGCAAATTCTGTATGGGTGGGGTCGGGAGGGCATCTCAAACCTATGGGATCAAAACAGCAATTTGTACTTTATCAAACCCTCCCAGTGATATCAGTGAACCAGATTAGTCATTTCCCAATTTTTTGATATTCAAGTTCCCAGCAACAGGAGACACCAAGTATTATCTTAGGAGTGACGAACTGAGCCCACCCACAGTCACAGACTAAACTAAGGGGAGCCCTGCTGACCATCTACACCAAACCTGGAAGGAAGGAAGGAAGGAAGGAAGGAAGGAAGGAAGGAAGGAGAGAGGGAGGGAGGAAGGAAGGAAGGCAAGAAGGAAGGGAGGGAGGGAGGTAGAGAGAGAGAAAGGGAAAGAGAGAAGGAGAGAGGGAGGGGGAAGGAGGGAGGAAGGAAGGGAGGGAGGCAGGAAGGAAGGAAAGAAGGAAGGAAGGAATGTAGGAAGGATGGTAGGAAGGAAGGAAAGGAAGGAAGAAAGAAAGAGAGAAGGAGAGAGAGGGAGGGAGAAGAAGGAAGAAAGAAAAGGGAACAATAAGAGGTAAGAATTTTTCAGTTCTGGCCAGGAAATGGAGAGCACAAAGAACTAATAATTCTAACAATTTCAGCTGGGAAGTGGCTGAAAATCAATGTTGCGTGGGGAGCAAGTATAATGAAAGACAGTTTGCAATATGCTGTTCTTTTCTGTGTGAAGGATGCTGACCTGCTATTTGCTGGCTCCGATGAGACAGGGCCAACCTTCCAAGGGCCCTAGAGGCATCCAGACAGCTTTCAGAGGTCTAAGGAAGCTTCCCATTGTCGGGGGTGTGTAGCAAGGACCTCTGTCCTGAAGACTTTGTAAGAACCAGACAGATATCTGTGTGCCTGGACTGGTTCCAAGGGGCTCTCCTGAGACCCAGATGATAGAATACATTGGGGATAATTAGAAGAGGGGTCTGA
Source organism: Herpailurus yagouaroundi (assembly GCF_014898765.1). Lineage (NCBI taxonomy): Eukaryota > Metazoa > Chordata > Mammalia > Carnivora > Felidae > Herpailurus > Herpailurus yagouaroundi. Next base: position 4,921,505 of record NW_024412572.1, read on the forward strand.
AGGTGGGAAAACAAGAGCAGGGAAGACACAGAGTGATGTAGTAGAAACGGTTTTTATCTCTACATATTTCTAGGATAAATAAAGGAAAGGCAGATGCAAAGCATCCCAAGGCCCTCAAAGAGAAGTCCTGCCTCCAAGGGGGTGGACAAAGGAAGAGGTGTAGTCAAGGGAGAAGGTCAGATAAGAGTCCTATTGTGGTCTGGGGTGTGCAGCCATCACATCCTCTGAGGGAAGCTGAAGCTCTGACCTATTAGTTGGGAAGACAGTGGAATGCAAATTTAGGGGGATGGGGAGCTCCTCAGTGATGTCACCTCATCAATTTTGCTGTGCTTCTGGAACCAAGGATGGGGAACAAGAATTAATGGGATGGGAAGCCCTGGGTTGAGCATGTAGAATTTGATGGGATTAGAAAGCCAGTCTCCCTTCATTCAATGCAAGAGCCCCTTTGTGGTAGCATTCCTGGGAAGTGGCCCTCTGATGCTTGCTTGGACACCTTCATGGATGATGTATTCACTACCTGCCAGGCAGCTGATTCCATTTCCTGACACCTCCAATGCACAGGTCCCTCTTCTAAATGAGTAAGGAGAGTACACACCAGTCTCTGTAACTTCCACCCATGGAATAAGTCAAATGTCTATTCTAGCTCACATGGGCCCCCTGAACATTTTCTTCTCCAGCATAAACTGTGTCTTCTTTTTTATTCACTTTGCATGAGTCATGATTTCTGACTCTGTCACCCTTCTTGTTTGGGACATACTTCTAGCAGCGTCTGATCTCAAAGACCACACTGCTGGCTCAGACTTCACTCTGGCCAAGCCACCTCCCCCCACCGCATCCTGCTCATGTTCCTTTTTTCCTTTTGTCCTGGGAACTGAGTGTAGGGTCATCCATCATATGTCATCCTGTTAAGTTTGGGTCATTGCTCCTTTTTAAACCCAGCACCTGTTAGTCATGACATTCATTATCCCTCTGGTCACGTATTATCCACAGTTCTTTCCAGCTCAACAACTCAGAGCAAAACGTGATTAACTGTATCTTTGTTACTGGCATCAGCACAGTCCACCAGGCTCATGGTACCTGCACTCATGGACTACCATCTCTTTCTTAGCCAGGGCCAGACAGCCAGGCTCCAGGCTCTTTCCAAGTTTCTTGTTATCTTTCTCTCTTGGTCCCCTGCCTCCAGCCTAGCCTGGCCTTTCCGCCATACTTCTGGCTCATCTCAGCAGCCTGGCCCCCACCGTGAGACTGGAGCCAGAGCAGGGGATGCCCATTATTGGTCTGTGTACCCATGCTGTGTAACCTAGCACCTGACACCTCTCAGTCTTCTCCTTACAGGTCTCCCTGCTTGACAATGTTCCTGCCTACCTCCCCCAAACCCCATCCCAGACCTTTCCTCTAAAGCAACCCACTAATCTCTCAGATCCATTCAGACTGTGCTGCTCCCTGAATCCAAACCCTTCCATGACTTTTTATGGGAAGACCTGGGAAGTAGGCTCTGTGACACATTTGGACCAGGCTCCTTTCTCTTGTCAACTCTCTCACTTCTTCACCACTTTCGGGGCACACACACACACACACACACACACACACACACACCACCCGTGGATCAGGAATTCCACCTCCACAGGGTCCTGCTCTCAGACATGCATCAACCACTGTCAGCTATCCTGTGTTAGCTGAGAGTGTTCACTAGGTCCTACAGACATTTGCATCTTAATAGAGGCTTCTGAAGGAACAAAAGCCTTCAAGACAGAAGTAATGAAGCTATACATTAAAATGAAGACAATGGAGGCAGTTGGTCTTTTGGAATGGGGGCAGGGCCATCTGCAAAGGTGGCCAGCTGCTCTGGGCTTTGGAGGCACAGAGGCCCCTCTGGGCTCAGGCCCACCCTCCTATCATAACCAAAGCCTACAGAGCCAAACCTGGTTACTCTGGCTTCCTAGATCCCAGAGCCCCATGCTGGAAGGTTTCTGTCTTCCTGCTGCAGCAGTATCTCTGACACCCCAGGAGGACTTGGCCTCCAGCAACCCCCATGAAAGCTCCATAGGTACCAACTACTGAGAAGAGCCCCTGGCCGCCATTATCCCCACCACTAAATAATGTTACAAATGGATGTCTCAGAGCGGAGGTCTGGTCAAAACAGAGTCTTAATTATAATAAAGTGTTACACTCTAAAACGTTAATAGCGATGAAAACAGCAATTAAGTGTGTGAAGAAGGGCAAGTGTTTTCCCAACAGGCTTGACAAAATGTTGCTTAGCACATTAGCAAGAAAGCTGACGGAGGGGCTCTCTTGGTTGCAGAAGAAAACACAGACAACTCTTATCCTTCTCAGAAAAGAGAGGAAGGAAGGTTACTGCATGGGGATGGGGCAGGACCTCAGCACAGAGCTCCAGGCTCGACACACACTCATAGCCACAAGGAGTTTACAGGAGTGTGTATAATGCCCTCACCGAGTTTGTTTACTTTGTCTCTGGCTGCACTCAGGTATAACCAGGTGAAAGAGTCTTACTAGGAGAGGGGAGAAGGTGGTGGGAAGGCAGAGTGGCCTTGGAGGTGGGGTGGGGGTGAAGCATCATGTGCCTGTGACCTACAGAAGCACAGTGTCCACACCCATCCCACCCCACCAAAGGCAGAAAGCAACCTGGGGCCCAAGCACAGTAAAGGAATTATATCTTCAGGCTGATTCCATTACATGCAGGTGCCTAATGGTTACATATAACTGCTACATGTCATTTGGGCAAATTCAGTTGCACCAGTAGATTTCTATCTATTCTACAGTACTTACAAAAATGTTTTGTGCTATGGGTGGGCTTATTTGGGGGTTCACTTTCCTGCTTCTTCATTGGGGCAGGGAGAGGGAGAGGCTTCAGGGACAGAGGCGCTGGTAGGAAATAACTACAAGAACACGTTTGCTTGCAATCAACCCTGCCTGGACTTGGAACGGACCAAGTTAAGAAGTAGTGAGAACACCATCAACAGAGGGCCCAAGACTGAGTTCCCAGCCACACCTCCTAGGCAGGATGTTACAAGAGGGAGGCAGCATCTGATGAGTCTCATCTGTGTGAGGCTCATCTAGTTTTATTTGTCCTCAGAGGTCCCTTCTAAATGCCACAGTGACACTATGGACCAGGAGTTATGGTTCTTCTTAGGAAGACTGCCCCCAGGCACAAAGGACAGTTCTCCCTTGGCAAAGCAGTGGTTTACATCAGAACTTCAGAAACCTCTCCTCATCCCCAGTGGCCCTATACTCTTCCCCTTTATCCATTGAAAATGCTGCAGGTCTCCAGCTGAGTACTCCCAGACAGGAAGTGACATGTACAGGACCAGGGCAGGCAAGTATGTTTTAGCAAGATGAGGGCTGCATGAGCCAATGAATACTTACAGAACGAACCCAGATTTTTAAACGAAAACGTTAACTTCAACCACATGAAAGTGATGTCTTTCTAGATTTTAAAAAACAAATAGTCATTTATATGGTTCAACATAATATATTAGCATATATAAATGCAAATACTTAGAAAAGGGGCTGGAAATGTCAATACAATGTGTAAACAATATTACCTCCAAGAAGTGCATGGGGTTGAGAAGGAGGAGAGGTCAAGGGGAGCTTTTGGTTTTACTCTATCAAGTTTGATACATTTGAATATTTAATCATAAGAATGCACTAAGGATCGGTGTGCTGAGGATGCTGACCAGCTGCTCATCATATGCACTGAAGAAAGCCTTGTAAGAAAAGCTGTTAGAGCCTGTACAAACAAGACTACTCAGGAAGGAGGTTGAGTAGCTCTGTCTGTCTGGGTCACATGTAGACTTGGAGTTGGGAGTATAATGAAGATTACAGCAGATTTAGGTATTGGATTTCTTTCCTAAGAGGGCCATCCACCTGTGAATGGAGTAGCTTCCCCAAACCTGAGCATACCCTCCTGCCTCTCCTTTGATGCTCCCTCCCCCACACCCTTCCACTTGCATCACAAAGGATATAAACTGATTCCTTCCCCTCAGCTGTGCCACCGTGGAGTCCAGTGGCTCTCTCTCTGGCTCTGCTCAGTGTGAGCACCTTCTTGTGACAGACAGTAATGTTGGGATGCCAGAGGCTCCAGCCAAGGTGGCCTTGCCTCACCAGGCAGGGGGTGTGCAGGAGCTGGTATTGCCTTTACTTAAGGCCCACAGCTTTCCAGGGTGGCACAGCTGGATTCCCAGCATGCTTGGGCCCAAGCAGAATGAGTCTGCAGACCTTTATTAAACAGGCATTGGTCACCACTTGCTTTGGATCCACGATGTCCACCAGGGGCTCCTTCATGGCGACATCCCGGATACAGGTCATATCAAAGCCATAGACATTCTCCCACCCTGTGAAAACAGAGTGAGACATGAGGGCCAGCAGCAGGACCTCCAGAAGTATTCCCAGCTCTCCTGAATACTAGAGCACAGCATGCCCAAGAGAGCAAGGGACAGCTCATGTTCCCTGCATCAGAATAGAAAAATTGCTTGTTTGGGTTGAGAGCTTGGCAGTATGTACAGATCTCACTTGATGGTTAGGAAAACTAAAGATCAGAGGGGCTGAGAAACTTCTCTATGGCCACACAGCTAGAATATCACAGGAAGCTAGTCTTCCACAGGCCAAGACCAGAATCCAAATTGCCTGACTCTTCCTGTGTCTACTTTCCTGTCCCTCCCTCTGAGCCAAAAGAGTCTCCTACAAAGTTTTATTTGCCATTGACGTTTCTATCTTGGTGCCTTTGTTCAAGCCGTTCTGCATACTTAGAAGACCCATCTTCGTCCCTTCTCCTGACCTCACCCACCGAACCTTTAACAAAGCATGAAGAAACATGGGCTCTTAAAATGGTATAGGCTAGTTTGAATCCCAGCACCACCACTTACTGGCCAGGGCCTTGGGCTAATTCCCTAACCTCTCTGAACCTCAGTTTTCTCAACTGAAAAATGAAACGGGAGAGTGGGTCCATGAACGTCTTTGCCTTTTTCATATGCCATGATGCACTCACTAGGAATCCATCCCATAAGAAATAAGCCCCAAGTAGTGCACAACCATCCCAGTGGTGCTCATTGGCCCCTTGTAGCTGCTCATAAGGTGCTTTGAGAGGGAGAAAGATGTAGGGTGCAGGGTTGGTGAGTAAATGAATGCACATCTAATGGCCTAAGATCATCCTTAAATGGTGATAATCATTGCTACCATTGATTGGCCACCTAGCTCAGGCTAGACTCTTCATTTTTTTATGTTTATTTACTTATTTTGAGAGAGAAAATGCAAGCGGGCAGAGGGGGAGAGAGAGGGGGAGAGAGAAAGAAATCCCAAGCAGGTTCCACATTGTCAGTGCAGAGCCCGAAGTGGGGCTCCATCACATGAACCCTGAGATCATGGCCCGAGGCAAAATCAAGAGTCAGACACTTAACTGACTGAATCACCCAGGCACCCCTAGACTCTTCATTTAATATACCCAGCAACCTCAAGGGGATACTTCTATCTGACAGTCAAGGAAACAGGCTGGGAGAAGTTGGCATCTGGCTCACACACAGTATCTGGGCCAAGATCACACTCAGAGAGATGGTGGAGCTAAGGCTCACCCCAGCTTCTCCCCTGACTCTTCAGCTGCAATGACCCAGTTGTGACAGCAACCAGGAATGCAATTTCCTTTCCTTGTACTGCAGAGGGTGGCCTAAGCAGAGATTTTAGTTACTGAGCAGCTGAATTTCATTTGTCTGTTTATTCAGATGAGTCTAGAAATGCATCAAAGTAAAGATGCTTTTCTCAAAATCTTACGGGATTAAGTTTCCTTTTAAAATGTGCATCAAATAAATGTTACCTTAGGGAACTATGTTTCTGTATGTTTAGGAGAGGAGGTGTGTGAAGAGGGAGGTGGGGACGGTCAGCTGTGCCTCTTTGACTCTTTTCTAAGGCACACAAAGACCTTCCTCAGGGAGAAGAGGCAGAGAAAATAATCATCTCCCAGAGGACAAGCCCTTGTGAATTCTGGCTTGAGCATAAGATGTCAGTCATATACCATTAAATCACCTAAGGTTGGTGCCAAATTCCCAGTTGGAATTTACTTTTGGAGAAGGAAACTGTTTGGTTGGCAATGGGACATGTTTCAGAGAAGACCCCCTTCTAGATTCTGGAAATAGCTATCTGTCCTCTCTCCAGACAAAACATTTACACTAAACACGCTGCCTTCATGTAAAATCCTTCCTTAAGGAACCTGCTGCCATGTTCCTGCTCCTTCCTCTCTCAGCCCTGCCTTAAGCTGAGGTGTAGGGCAACTGTTGGGCAAATATCCAAGAAGTCTCTGTGCATAATGGTTAAAGGCCTAAGCTTCAGAGTTCAAATCGAGGCTCTGCCATATATTTGCTATGTAATCTCAGCGAAAATTTACCTCTCAAAGAGTTGGTTTCTTCTTTAAAATAGAGATTATTATATAATTACAATGACTCTATTTGGTTGTTATGAGGTTTAAATGTGATAATATATGCAAAGTGCATAAGACAATGTCTGGCACATAGAAAGCTGCTGATACATAATAGTTGTTATCATTATGTGGCTTGAGCGCTGGGCTTTGCCACCATCTCAGCTGTGTGACCATGGACAGATCAATCCTTTTATCTAGGCTTGCTTGTAAAAGTGAGGAGTTTGGTTCAGTGCTTCTGTGCTCCAAAATCATCTGGTACACTTTTTAAAAATACAAATTCCTGGGCCCAAACCAGACCTACTGAATCAGAATCTCCAGATTTGGCATCGAAGAAGCTGGGATTTTAGAAATCTATATAGGTAATTCCAACCAGAGTGTGAAAAACTTTGTGTTAGATGATCTTTAAAGGCCCATGCAGTTGTGAAATGATGAGCTTAATGTCTTATGCTTTTGTGAAACCTTTCCTAACCACTCCCAACAATGGGACTACTTCTATATTCTCAACACCTATAGGCCAGCATCTAGCACAATACAAGTGCACAGATAATGCTTTTTAAATTAAATTCTCAAATATTTAATGTCTACATTGCTTTGCAATGCCCAGTGTTTTAGTTACTTTTTCAGAGGTTAATTCCTATTTTTCTCCCCAGCTAAACTACCCTGTCTTCAATTATTCAGGAGAAAGTTCACCCAGGACATTAGATAAGTTTTCTCTTCTTTCTGCTAACCGTTCATTTCCCACTAGCTCCTTTAATATATGTGGCTCAGGGATGGGACAACAACAAATCAAATAGGTTTGTTTTTTGCTGCAATTTCTTGTCTATTGCCTGAGTGTATGTGGAGTGAGGGCTATTGTCTACCCAAAAATATTGTTAATAATTTTCTTATTTAAATTGAAAAAAATAACATCAGAAAGACCTGTGAACTTTTGTTAATGGATTAAAAACCAAACTCTTGAAAAGGACTGCCCTGTGGTATAATGAATGCAACTAAGGCAACAACAAAGCCCAGACCTATCATCATTACAGACTAGATTGACTCAAATTTCCACTTTAACAGCGTGACAGAGGAAAAAGCATACTCTTTTCTGGGCATAAATGCTGTGCATCTGTCTCTATTGTGCCTTTAATGACAATGCCCAGCATTAAGAAAAAAATTACAAGGTGAATGATAAAGGAAAAAAATATGACCCATAATCAGAAGAAAATAACAGTCAACAGAACCAGACTTAGAGACAGCCCAGATATTGGAATTATCCAATGGAGACTTTAAAGTACCTATAATAAGTATGTTAAAGAATCTAATGGAAAAACATGCATGAACAGATGGAGAATTTCACTGGTGAGACAGAAACTAAAAATGAGCTGATGGAAATGTTAGAAATGAAAATCACATATCAGAGAAGAAGAATTCTTTCAATGTGCTTACTAACAGAATGCAGACATCAGAGGAAATAATGAATAAACCTCAAAATAGGTCAATAAAAATTACCCAAACTTAAATACAAAGAGAAAAATAAAAGAAAAAAAACATATATAACACCCAAGATCCATGGGGCAATATCAAACAGTATCTAATATATGTGTAATTGGACTCCCCGAAGAAGAGAAAGAGAAATCAGGCAGAAAAAAATATTTGAAGAGATAATGACCGAAAATTTTCCTAAATGAATGAAATCATCAGCCCACCAATCCAAGAACGCTATAGAATCCCAAGTGGGATAAATACAAAGAAAAACTCACATAGACACATCAGAGTCAACCTGATGAGTATCAAAATAAAGAGAAAATCTCAAAAGCAATTTGCAGAAAAAGAAATATGAAGCACTAGAGAACACATTTTACATTTCATTGGAGAGAGCTGTAGCTACATCCTCCTTTCCCACCCTGGCCCCACGACTTGAGTTTCTCTGCTAGAGCTAATGGGGCTGCCTCAGAATGTGCTCAGAGATAAAAAAAAAAAAAATAGAGCAAGTGCCATGAGGTGCTAATTACAGTTTCTCTTCTAGACAGAAGGGAAAACTTTCATACATTTCAGTCTCTCAAGAATGGAATCAACTCCTTCTATAAAATCAGAGACAGCCAGAGGATAGAACTCTGGATGTTGGGGGTGAAGTTGGAAAAGAACCCCATGGAAAGCAACTGAGTCCTCCAAGTGGTCCTGCCTTTCAACCCTCCAGTAGCAGGCACCACTGACTCCATAGGAGGCCTTCCTTTTCGTCTTCTCATGAGCCAGAAAGCTGGTCCCCATGTCTCCGACTCTCAGTAGGTTGTAGATTCACGTATTGGGTGAGGTTCATGTATTGGCTAAGAAATCAAATACAACACTGACCACATTTCCTTCCAGTTTTAAGATTCTATAAATCTCGATAGCAGAAATGTAAAAATAAATAAATAAAGGTTGCTCCTCTCTTGGGGTTAAACACTACACCTTGAACATTCCTTTACTATTTATTTTCATTCCTTTATTTGTTCATTCATTCACTCAACAAAATATGTACTGTGAGTCTAGTACATGCCAATCATTCACTTCTCTTTTTGTGTGTTCTCTAGCAGTTGATGAGCATATTGAAGGCAACTTCTGTGTTTCACTCATTCTTGTGTTTCCATGTTGCATGTGGTTGAGAAAGGAAGGGAGAGAAGAAAGGAGAGGGGAGGGAATAGGGGATAGGGGAGGGAAGGAGGGGAAGAGAGGAGAAGGGAAAGGGAGGGGCAAGGAGGAAGCTGTTTTGTAACAATTTACTTTATGAAAGGGTCTAGGCTGGTCTCATTCTCCTGCCCCACTTTAAGATTTTTCTTTTTTAGCTGGTTCTTGAAATTTGCTTACAATTGTTCCCTTAGCAACCAGCAACCTTTATGCTTTACTTTTGATTTAGAACTCAGAGTAACCAAAATCTCTGTTTATTTGAAACAGATTTCTAAACGGGCTCACTTCCTTTACTAAAAACAAAAACATATCATTAAAAATTTTTTAAATGGAAAACTTCACAGTGTTTTAAATTTTAAATGTATGTATGATTTTTATTTGGGGGGGGTTGAGGTTTTTTGGAGGGGCAGAGGTTGGATAGAAGACTCCAGAGCAAACATTTTATGGGAAAAAAGGAGGCTGATGTAATTTTTTTTCCATTCCCAGAAGCTATGAAAATTGAAGTGAGCAGTGTGAGATTAAATCACATGATCTCCAGTCCTGGACTAGCATCTGAGTGGCAGCAATTGCCCTCTTGCACCTCCCAGGGTCTGCCCAGGGTCCTCTCCAGCTCCAGCTGGCTCATTACAACATGCATATGCCACAGGTTCCCAAACACAATCCAGGGGAAGGAAGAGGGCAAGGTATGTTTGCTTTTAAACCATGAAAAAGTTCCTTAAAGAGCTGTGCCCTGGGTCAGGACTCAATAAATATTTACACATAAGAATGAAGAATGCACCTGAAGTTTCTCCTCAAAACACTATTCAGTATAGTTACACAGCAAGAACTCCAAAAGCTGCATTATAATGCAGCTCCAGGGCAAAATATGCCCTATTTTACATGCATTTGATCAACGTTCACTGTTGAGTTGTTTCTGCAATCTACTGTGAGAGCACACCTGTCCTACATTCTGAGGCACCAGAGGCCAACAAGCTTGGCAGTCAGTCTCGCTTGCCAGAGCTACAAACAAGAAGGGGCTTAGTGACATGTTCAGAACCTAGGTCCAGTCTGGTGCCATATACCACCAGGAACTGTCACATCCTTTGATATACATCATCTCACTTAATCCTCATGGTGCTAGTGTATGGGATTGGCAATATAATCTCTGAGGTCAAAGGGGTTAGAGAATTTGTTTCCAGTCATCCAGGTAGGATTTGAACCCAGGGTTGACAGTCTTTGAATCATGATCATCTAACCTAGGCCACCCTCCCTCTCATTGTTCATCAAATGTTAGAAATGACACCAGACTGGCTGAAGACAGAGGCCATAGAGCTTCAAATAACTGTCCCATTACTCTCTTCTCCTGGATATGGCTCTGATGTTATATTATCATCAAATGTGATCTGTGTTTTGATGTTATATTTCCAGAAGGGTTTGAACATACACACACAAATATTCACATTCCACAGCACAGTCCAGCTGAGGTATTGTTGGGCACTAGCAATACTTAGATGGCAATTGTGTGAATCAATGGAGCAGTACTCTGTCAAACTCTGGAGTCTCTGCCTCCCAGGGCAGAAGGCGTTGAGCATATGTTCAGTCTGTGAACCCTTCCATGGTAATCTTGCCAAGGAGGGTTTGTCCACTGCAGGGGTAGGAACCGCAGGTCTACTGACTCCATCACTGTGTGGAGTTTCTGCCTCATGCTTGGGGTTGGATCATGCACGTGCTTGCCTGTGTGAGGGGTTCTTTACTCCTTTGTCATGTTTAGCTCTGGTTGAGGAGACATGGCCATTTCTAACTTACAAAAACACATTTGGAATAAGCTTGAAGACCTAACTTGTGTCACCAAGAAATGCTACCCTCTAAATTGAAAAGAACAAAGCATCCCTTTTGGACCAGATAAAACATTGGAGAGGTTGTTTGTTTTTTTGTTTGCTTGCTTTTTTTCCCTAAGAGAACAAGGTTTCGGGTGATAAAGCAGTATAAATATAGGTTTGGATATGAGACGCCCAACATGCACACACACATATGCATGTACCCATGTGCACACACACAGTCTCCATCTCTCCCCACCCCCACTGCTGTCCATTCCCCCAAAAGAACCTCAAAGAATAATTTGAGTAGCATGGAGACAGGATTGAGAATGGTCGACCTGGCTAGGAATCTGCCATTTCTGACCCTCTGTGGTGGACTTTTGAGATAACTGAACCTCCACAGGATCCCAGCCAGCTGGCCTGATGTGCTCTGCAAAAATCAGCTTCAGCTGCTTCGATTCATTTTTCATTCACATTGCATTCATTCTCTCAGTCCAGGATATGTATCTTATACCAGCTGTATTGCTTATTTTCTCTCTGTAGACCTCCCACCCTTGGGACTAGAAGAAAACATTTAGAGAGAAGAATCCAGAATAAGTCACAGGTAAACTCTCCATAGGCATAGCAGCTATATTCATGAGATCAGATGCTCATCTCAGGGCCAATGAAGTGTCTCCAACCCCAAATGTCCAAAAAAAATATATCCAATGAAAACTTAAAAGGTGACTTACAGTGGATTTTGAAGTCCTTGTACTGTCTGTCTTCAATTGCTACCACGTACAATGCTGCCCGGTCTGGAAACATAAGCCCTCCAGGTTTCTGTTGATGAATTGTGGGGAAATGGGTCTCGTAATCTATTCACCTGACAAAGACATCACATTTTGAACTGCACATAGAGTCACCAGACAGGCACCCCCTTGCCAGCATTTCTCATTCAGCAGACTGTCACCTTGGCCAGGGTTAGGGTTAGGATGGCAATGCTCAGTTTTTCTTTGGGAACTAGGAGAATTTGAGGGACTTAGGTAGAGTTAATAGAACAAATGAACTGGGGAAAATGTTAGTCTATGAGGAACAGCAAAAGATGTTATAACCTTTAGCCCAGAGAAGCCAAGGTCATAAGCATGCTCAGCTCCCTGGCAGCCAAATAAGTCCTAAGCACCTGTTGATCAGAATATATTTTTGTCTTGACAACAGAGAATGGGTGTTGTTTATGACCAAAGAGGCCAAGGATAGACCTACAGAATAATGTGATAGATATGTTGGACCCAGGTACCATCATTCTGTCCTCTAAAGCAGATCTGGTTTAAAGAGAGGGTTCTGGAGGAGGTGACCTTTTAGCTCAACCTCTCTCTGGAGTACTCATGTTCTTCCTAGACTGTCGGCCAAGGGTAGAGCAGCAGGACAGCCAGCAGACCAACAAGGGGACAGCATGCAGGACACTTACCAGCCACTTGTCCCTGGCAAAGATCACCGTGTTGAGCATTGACTCATAGAACAGACAGTAGCCCATCCACTCGCTGATGATGATGTCTACCTTCTCCACAGGCAGCTCCACCTCTTCCACTTTACCCTTAAATATGGTGATGACTGGAAAATATGAACCCCACGGCCACACTTTGCAGGGACCCTAGCCTGGAACCATGAGCATCCCACATCAGGGCCAGACCTACAGGTTTTATCCCTGTTCTGATTCTGCTTTTAAGATGTGACATACCTCATCCCTCACCAAGCTAGTTATACAAAAAGAACTGCAAACTACTTGTGTGTTTTCTTCCTAAAATCTACTGAGCAGTCACTATGCGTCTGGCCCTGTGCCAAGCTTGTGATATACACCCTATAATGTGGTCTTCTCAGCAACTCTATGAAGTAAACGCGTTATTATTATTCTCATTCATAACTGAAGCTTAGAGATGTTAAATGGTGGCTGTGGAAGTAGAGACCAGGTCTGATATGCTATAACTCTAACACTCTGATCATGGTGCCCATCCCATTTTAGGCTGCCATGATGGTTCAAATCCAAAGGGCAAGGATACCTATTGCTCTTGCATCTGTTCACATCCAGGGCTCATCTCCCAGTGGGTTCATGAGGAAGGCAACTTTGTGTCTTGACAAGAGCATGGGCTCTGTAGTCGGGAGTTTAAATCCTGATCTTCTCATTATTAACTATAGGACTTTCCAAAGGTTACTTGACCTAACTGAACTCTGATTCCCCAGAGAATAAGCAGGGAGAATAGTATCTACTGAGTGGGTAGTTGAACTGATCTGATGAAACAGCAAATGTGAAGTGCCAGGTCCTTAGCCGGGGCTCAACAGAAGGTAGACATCATCTGACATTACCCCGCCTTGCTGACCAGCTGATAGAGAAGTGAATGGGATAAGGTTGGGAACACTCTCCTGCTCTTAGTGGCCTCTGCTCATAAGTCACTTCCAAGACCTTTCTATCCTTCTGTGGCAGGGGAAACTTCTTATTTGGGGTTTTGATCATTTGACACAGTCATACACATAATTTTGGAGTCTCTTTTTACATTTGTTGCCGTAAAGATCATAGCAAATACTATCTTAGATGTTGCTGTGAAATTGACAGGGTGATGTATTGGTTGGCTGATTCCATCTGAACATTTCCTCTGAAAGGATACACATATTCATGCTCTGAAATTCTCTTTCTGCACCATCTTCTGAAAAATCACACCATGCCTGAGCTTTGCTGGGAAAATTGAACAATAGCTTGTACTCAAGAGTGGAAAAAAACACATACATACACACAAAGAGAACAGATCTTTCCTGAATCTAAGCTTCATTAAAATTAATTTGGATTAGAGGTTGCTGCATGACAAAGGGCACACAGGTCACTGGTTTTGCTTCATGTCTTCACATTGAAAACACAGGTGATGGAATGCCCATTAGTAGCCTCTAATGATGATTTGCTCTTTGATATCTGGCATTTAATCAGGGCTTAATCAGATAAGGCCTCCTCTGTAAGGAGTCAGACACTTTGCAGAAGCATATTGGCCCTGATCACTCTAGTATATGTGCTGCCGAAGCAAGCACGTGGCCCTGATCACTCTAAAGTGAGGCCCCCAGCTTGTGTGGCTTTCTTGGCTGCTGCTCATGAGCCCTACCCCTAAGGAAGGCCTAGTCACTTCCAAAATGTTCAGAAGGGGTAGGAAGAGGAGATATCAAAGCTCTGCTTCTCTGGGGGCTCCACAACTTAAGAGCAGGAGCTCAAGCAAAAGCAGGATGCAGGATGAACCAAGAGGATTCACACAGGGACAAAGTAAGGGATTTTTGAAAATGTAAATCGAGTGCCTAACTTATTTCTCATTCTGAAAAAGAACTGACAAATACATGCCTGACCTACCTGCCTCATTATTTGAGTGCAAAGCCTGGTTTGTCTTACTTTTGCAAATTTGTTGTTGTTGAAGAATAGCTGACATATCATATATTAATTTCATGCACACAGCACCGTGATTTGACATTGCGAACTGATCACCACCATAAGTGTAGTTACTATCTGTCACCATACAAAGTTGATACAGATTATTGTCTATATTCCTCATACAGTACATTACATCTCCATGACTTATTTATTTTATAACTGGAAGTTTGTACCTCTTAATCCCCCTCACCCATTCCCCCACCACCCCCTACCGTACCTCTGGCAACCACCAATCTGTTCTTTGTATCTATGAGTCTGGGTTTTGTTTTGTTTTTTAAATTCCACTTACTAGTGAAATCATACAGTATTTATCTTTCTCTATCTGACTTATTTCACTTACTGTGATGCCCTCAAGGTGGCTTCCCTTTCTTCTCTCTTTGCACATTTCTTGCAGGCTCTTCCCTAATGCCTGCATGTGTCTGTGAGGCTATAGGTCTGCTCCATCTCTTACATTAGATCGCGACCTCCTTGTATCTCAGGAAGATGTGTTCTCCTGCCTGTGGTTGCACCACAGCCTCCACTCTCAGTGCCTAGTATATGGTTCACTGAGAATGATTCCATGAACAGGACTCTAGTAGGATGGCAAGAAGCAGAGATGGACAAGAATTTATAGTCCAGTCTGACAGATTGGTATGTACCCAATATTCCTTGGGTGTCCCCCAGCATGAGTGAATGCTGTCCCTGTTCTCTGCAGTAGCGCTCTATCCATTAGTTGCTATATCTTGATCACTATGGGTACAGCAGATGATAGGTAGGAAGACAGATAGACAGATGAGAGAGAGAGACAGAGAGAGAGGGAGAGGGAGAGAGAGAGAGAGAGAGAGGGAGAGGGAGAGAGAATGAGAGTGGGTCACAGAAAGGCAGAAGGAATCAATTAACCCTATTAAAAAATCAACAGTCTGCGTCTCTGTTCATTTAACATCACCCTTCTGCATCCAAACATTTCTCAGAGCAGATGTAGCCCCTACTTTGGCTTGGTGAGTAGATGGGCCTTATGTGAAAGGAAAAAGGTGGGCTTCCCCTCAGCCAGTTGTGGACTGGATTCCAGACATTCATGCCCTTGCCCAGGTGCTTCTGTAGGGTGCTCAATTTTCACAACCTCATGTTGGCACCCTGGAGACAGACAACTTCATTTTTGTTCCAGCCGACAGCAAACAAACCTTGATCAAACAGTTCCTCTCCTTTGGGGCCTCGATTTCCTTATTGGAGGAAGAAAAAAGAGGGGGATTGAACCTAAAATTCCCCAAGATGCTCTGCAGTGCCAAAATGCTTTGATTCTTCAAGTATGTGTGAGCATGTAAAAGGCATTGTGCAAAGTTTACTGGTAGCTGACACCAATAAAGAAGATGTACCTCCAACCTCCAGCTTGACTCGAATTTGCACAAATTCCTTAGGACCAATTTTTAAAGAAAGAGGCCACATTGTTTCCATGGACCCAAATATAATTGCCCAGCTGAATCATCAGGGATATTCTTCCTGTTTTCTATAGTCACCACTGGCAACCACTTAAACTCCCAGATTCAATTTCCTAGTCTGCAAAATGCTACCTCTTATGGTAGGCTTTATGGCACCTAACCAGGGGCTACTGGCCAGTGCATGGCAGCAGGTTGGCTCCAAGAAGTGTGCAGGCATCCAACCCTTCTACATGTCAAGGTTTTTCAAGGGGATCTTAGCCACTGATTCTCATGTTCTGAGTAGCTATGGGCTGTAGAACTCTGCTCCCAATCTGATCTCCACATCACTAACACTGTGTTAACTCAAGGTTGCATTAAGGTCACTCTTTGGAGCTATGTTTTTATTCCATAAAGATGATCAAAAGTTTGTTCAAATAAGAGGACCATGGCTTGTGAATTTTGGAATGATTAATCATAACTAAGTGCACAACAGGGAGCAATAAACTCTAAACTCTAAATTGGGAGATTCTTCCCCTGTAATTTCAAGTATGCAAATGAGACATCCAGATTTTTTTCTTTTTTTGGATTTGTTTTCTTTTCATCTTCAGTGTTCATTACAGAAATCTAGCCATTCTGACTCATGGTCATTGGTTTGACTTAAAAAAAAATGGGGTGACTGGGTGGCTCAGTCAGTTGAGTGTCCAACTCTTAATTTCAGCTCAGGTCATGGTCCCAGGGTCATGAGATCGAGCCCCATGTTGGGCTCCATGCTAAGAGTGGAGCCTGCTTAAGATTCTCTCTCTCTCTCTCTCTCTCTCTCTCTCTCTCTCTCTGTTTCTCTCTCTCTCTCAAATAAAAACTAAAAATAAATTTAAAAAATTAAGCCTAAAACCAAAAACCAAAAAACAAATTGGGCCAGCCTGATCTCATTTGGGCCTCCCACATGTCCATCAGAGTCAGGTGACCCTACAGGTCTGGAGTTAGTAGTCTCCCCAGTTTACAGTCCTCTGTTCCCCAGAGCAGATCTTGTGTAATGGAGGAGTGGGCATGAGGGTCATGAGTGTGAGGCAGGGAGCATGCTCTGAGGTGGTAGAGCCTCTCTGATGCCACCCCCACCACAGCATGGACACCAGCTGCCCCTCAGCTCCTTTTCCATGTTGTTCACAGGCCTATTTTGGCGACACCCATGCCAGCTGCCAAACAGCTTCTGGGGGCCTGATTCACCTCCAGGCTACGATCTCCTCTTCTTAATTGTCTATTTCAGTTTCCTATTTCTGAGACCTAGCAGAGCACTTGACCCCTCACAAACATTCAAAGATCATTACTGAATGAATGAATGGATGAATAAGCAATTTTGAAAAAAGGATATTTGGGTTCAAAGACAAAAGATCCTCAAACTAGTCCTAATTATGATAGTAAAAAATTGCTGGCATTTGAATAGCAGCTTGCAGAGTGATTTCACTTACATTATCTCTATAACCCTCACAGGAACCTGTGTGGTTGGTTTTATTATTCCATCTGCCTAAATGAGAGAACTGGAGTTTAGAGAAATCAAAAGGTAGAGCCAAAGGCTAGGCCAATTGTGTAACCCTGGTACAAGTCACCAGCCTCCCTGAGATTCCCCTCCTTTGTCTGCCAGTGGATATAATACTTGACTTACCCACAACAATCGTGGGATTGTTGTGGACACCAAGCAGCTGCTTGGGAATGATGGGAGAAAAGAAACCTGAGAAGGCCAAGGATTAACCTATCCTTCTCCTGAAGGCCAGTCAGGTTGGTTAGTAGGGTGAGGAGAGGTAGAACCATCTTGAGCCATCAGGGTGGTGGAGGTGGAACTGAGACACCTCCCTGGTATCAGCCTTGCCTCAGCTTTCTGCCCTCATCTTCTACAAGGTCCAGATGCATGGATAAACCTCTTTTACAAGGTCAGTCAGTGTAAGCCCCATTCTTGGGCCAGTGGTGGTGGGAGAAAGAAGACACCAATAACTTTACCCCCAATATCTGGTGGAACTTGGAAAATACCCTGCAGCAAACAGATCCCATAACTGGAGCTGGCATAGATGAGCCATGTGTGCTATGTAGCCTCCATATAGTAGAACCTTCAGTATGGTACCCCTCTTTCTTCCATAACCCCCCATTCACCCAAGAACATAGGGCTTGAGCTTCTGCCTTGCCCCTAGTGCATAATCTGCCTGGCTTCATGTCCTGATCTACTCTGGCTCCCTTGAGGACTGAGGGCCTACTCTGCTTAGCTAGAGCTCTGAAGTCCTGCTAGCTTTGGCCCGAGCCCTTCCCTTCCCAGACACCCTGCACTGGCTGGACTAATACTTGGGCAATCAAAACCATCCTGGGACTCACCCCACCCCAACCTATCACCCACCACTTAGAATCCCTAGCATGGCACAGCCTGAGTACATACCCCACACATTGGCCACAGGCAGAGGATTGTGGGGGCTTAGCCAAGTAGGGTAGGGATTAAGAAGGCAGGGGTACTGGACAGGGTTTTTGAATCAGTGTGAATGTAGAAGGCAGCAAAGCCTTCCCTAGGTTCTGGGACTCTGAAATCATTCCAGGTATCACTGTCACCCAATACTTAGAGTTTACAGGCACAAAATGTCTTCCATCTCAGGGAGCTGGCACCAGTGGTCCCTCTGTGTGATACATGTCTGTCTACTCAGCAGGTGGCTTCTTCACTAGTCAAGTCTGTGCCTCAGTGCCCTCGATCCAGAAGCTTCCGCACTTCCAGTGCTGTGCTGGTCAGTGTCTAAAACTGGCTCCAGGAGGGGGAAAAAGGCACCTGCTGGTGTCGGTGGTGTAAATATTTCCACCATGGCTGATTTCTGTTGTTCACGCTGGGATGTCACCCGTGCACAGTTGGGAAGAAAAGTGAAGGATCAGCTCTCACAAGGGGTGTGAACTGTGAGCCAATTCCATCATGCCATTGCGATCCCCCAGTCAGAAGTGGGCACCCCACTTTTCTCAATGACTCCATCATGTTTCTTTCTAAGACCTTTCACCATTTGTAATTTTATCATGATGTCTGTTCACTTGCGCTTATGTCTGTCTTCTCCGTGAGATAAGTGAGCTTCACCTGAGCAAAAAGCTTGTCTGTCAGGTTCACCATTGGCTCCCAGCACCTGGTACAGGGCATGGAGTGTGGCACAACAATGCCTGAAGAAACAAGGGTGTGAAACCCAGCCCTAAGATTATTAATAGGCTTCTTCACGAGCAGTTAGGAAAGGAAGCAGCAATTGCCAGGAGTCACTAGTACAGGTTCATTAAAAAAAATTATATCTGATTAATCTCATTTTTTCTTTTGACAGAGTTATTAGTCAAGTTAACAAATGAAATAATAATAACCATGCTAAAATTTCTTGGCTGCTTACTGCCTATGGGACACCATTGTGTTTTAACAGTGGTGTGTTGGTAGATACTTAACAACTGGGTCTCCAGGGGAAAGTAGCCCTGATTTGTAGCATTTGCTTGTTTCTGTGGTGTAAATATTCCCACTGTGGCCAATTTCAAGCCACCAAAGTGACTTCATCTGTTCTACAAATACACTGAAAATTTAATAGTTGGCCCTCAGGAGCCTGTAGGAGCCTGTCTCAGCATGCCACAGTTTTACGTGCAGTAACATGGAATCGTCACAATGACCCTATGACATGTTGTTGCTCCCATTTCACAGATGGGGGAACTAAGGCACAAAAAATAGGGTATCCAAGATCACAAGCTAATCGGGCAGCACTGAGCGTGAACCAGGAAGTCCGGTTCCAGAGTAAGTGCTCTTCACCCCCCTGCCTGCAGTGTACCATGTGGGGACCTCCAACAGGAGCTCTGACAAGGCTTTGCCCCCACATCATCCTTATCGTATGGATTTGCCACTGGCTATTTGGCTGTATTCAAAGGCACCTATCAAGAGCTGAACACAGACCAGCCTACGAGAGCTTCCACACTCACCCCAGGGCACCCATCAAAAATGTGGGAACAGCAAGCAGAGAACAATGACCCTGGAAGAGCCATGCTCTCTCAAAAGCCTGAGTAGTTGTAAGGAAGGACCAAATCTACCAACAGGAAGTCTAATATGAATAAGAAGTGTGATTCTCCGTTTGGATTCAAGACATAGGTTAGGAGCTCCAGCTGGGCAGTAATTCTGATAGTCAACAGATATGGATACGGACAGACGACAGGCTGTAGCTGATTCCATCTCAGCACCAGATGACATTGCATTTTCCACAATTGCTAATGGAAGGAAGTTGGAACCATGGTGTCAGAAGCACAGCATCTGGGTCCCTCCCGTCTCTGGGTTGGGCTTATTTCTTAGCACAACTCCAAGTGTGAGGGGGAGACAGTGGCTCAAACCAAGCAAAGAGTGTAGGATCTGGGAGGGTGTCATCATCGTCGGGGGATGTGGACAAAGGGCTGCCACATGACAGGAGGCTCCTACTCTGCATGGCCCGGAGGAAAGGAAGGGAGCCTCAGCAAGGCTGCAGGGAGGAGGATTCCCCCACCCCCGGAAACAAGTGCTCCTCACAACCACGGATCCCAAGTGGCTGGTGGCAGGGTTCCTATCAGGCGAACCATCCCAAGGCTGCATGCCCCGGGGTGCGGAGGAAACCTGCCGCAGCAGAGGATTGAAGCGTCATCTCCAAAAGTCTCAGGGTGCGTGTGCGGCCAAGAAAGAGCAAAGTGTAGAACATGAAGCCTGAAAGGACCTACACTTAACGTTTGAGCACCTACCACACACGAAGCCTGGCATTAGTCACTCTGTGAACACTGTCTCTCATCCCCGAATAGCCCTGCACGCTGTGCGGGGACATAGCTCCTCTCTGGGCAGCAGGTGGTGGATCAGAAAGTCCAAGCGATGGGACAGAGCCATCTCTACTGTTACGTTGTGGAGCATGCTCTGTCCATTGCCACTCTGTTGTGTGCTCAGGTTTCTTCGTCTGTGACACTTAATACTTTAGGACGTGCACAGGCAGGAAAAGAGAAAGGAAAGGAGGGATACACTTTCTCCCTTGAGTTTCCTGAGAAGTAAATGGGTTATAACTTTTTTGTTTCTAGAGCTATAAAAATTTTATCCATCCCTGAGCTCCTATGTCAATCTTCACAAACAAATCTACCTTTCTAAGCATCTTGGTAGCGTACTCAGCTCCGCAGCAGGGAAAAGGAGGAAGTCAAAGTCAAACAGGAGTCTCTGAGCACGTGAGTGGGCCATGCATGTGGAAGAAGCCATGTGAAGGCTGCATGACCACTGCAGGTGGCTTCGTGGAGGTGTGTGTCTACACGTGAATAAATCCAGCCCCAGGAGCTGTATGGAGGTGGAGGGGGAGAGAGATTGATTGATTCTGGGTAGCAGGTATTTTATGTCCTGTGTTGTTATTTATGTCTGTACACCTACGCTCCCAAGCCCCACACAATTGGCTGTTGCAACATTTCAAAAGCATTTCCATGGAAGCATTTGTACAGTCAAGCTGTCCTCTTTCCAGTACACATGCCAAGGCTGAGCGAGCGGGTGCAGCAGACAGGGCCCTGGGCGGTCTCACCGGCTCCACCCACCTGTTGCTAAGCCCAGGAAGGAAGAAGTGGAAACAACTTTGCCTTGTAAAGGCCCCTGGGCCTGGTGTTCCCTCCTCCTCGGTACACTGTATGTATGAGGAATGAGGCATGGGGTTGGCTATTTACTTGGAGATAAGGGTTTGTCCCTCTTGGGCCTTTGCTCACTAGTAGAGAATCAAGTGTGAGCCATCAAAGTACAGAGCCTGGGATGATTGCATGCTAAGAATGCGGCTGAGCAAACTAGATGTCTAGGCAGCCCAGAAAGGGGGTGTGTGTACCTGCACAACAGTCCAGCATGGGGTGTTGAAGCTTGAGCAGTGTGGGGGCAGTGTGGTAAGCAGGGCATGAAGAGGTGGCCTGGGATGGGAGAGTAAAGTCCAAGGGGCCGAGAGGGCTGCTGCATGGGAAGCAGCCTGGCTCTGCAAGCTGGAGTCTAAGCAGGGAGAGGAGAGTACCCATACCAGTGTCAGAGCCCAACACGGGGTGACAGACACGTCTGCATAGGGCAGGAGGTGGTGACAATGGGAGATGGTGTACATCCAGGGGGATGGTTTCAATAAGTAAACATATTAAGAATACTGGGAGCCAGGGCAGCCTGGGTGGCTCAGTAGGTTGGGCAGCCGACTTTGGCTCAGGTCATGATCTCGTGGTTCATGAGTTTGAGCCCCGCATCAGGCTGGCTTCTGTCAGCCTGTCAACTCCAAGACTGCTTTGGATCCTCTGTTCCCTTTTCTCTGCACCTCCCCCGCTTGCATGGTTGCTCTCTATCTCTATCTCTATCTCAAAAATACATAAACCTTAAAAAAAAAAGAAGAATAGTAGGAGCCAGGTTTTTCACTGTCAGAGAAAGGAATTGCAAACATGGGAAGAGAGAAAGTTAGAGGACCCTGCAGTGCTGGTTAGAGCAGGAGGTGGGGTAGCACATGGACTTACACTTGACAGTATGTATAGATAGATTCAGAAGTACACGTTATGTAAATGTGTATGTAAACACACACACACACACACACACACACACACATTCTCTAGTTCTTTCTACTGAAGCAGCCTGGGGGCCTCAACACCCTAAAATCAATGAGCACATTTAGCCCCAGATTCTAGTTTCTAAATGCCATTGTCCAGTAAATGGACTCATGACTCCTTGGAGAAACAGCTGATTCTAAAACAAAGCCGTGGAAAGCACAAGATGAGACTGGAATGTTAGTGCCAGAAAATAAGAAAGCTCACAAAAAATAAAAAAGGAATGTCAAAAGGACACAGAAGCCAGCTTAAAGGTGCTCCCATGACCAAATTAGGAACAATTTGTGTATCAAAATAAGTACCTTTAATAATAGATGTAACCTATTGAATAAAATAGGAAATTAATGATGAGGAATGAAATATTTACATGGTTTCAAACCACTTCACCCAGAAAATCTTACTAATTACAAAGGGAGAAAGAGCAACTTGACCATGGAGAAGCCTGGCAGACATCACCAGAAGCAGTGATCAAAGCAAATGCTGTCGGTAACAGGACAAATCAAAACTGCATGTCCCCAAGAGCGTGCAGGAAAAAGGACACAGCATGTCCGCGAACTCCTGCCAGGAGGCACAATCTGAACCCAATCTTGCAGAAGCATCACATGCCCCCAACTGAGGGACATTCTACAGAACTCTAGCCTGCAATCGTCAAGCATCAAGGCAACAAGAGTTGAAGAGCATCTGGCCACTCCAGCCTGAAGGAAACCAGAGATGTGGCAACTAAATGCAACATGTGGTTTGAAACTGAGTCCTTTTAGGAGCGCCTGGGTGGCTCAGTTAGTTCAGTGTCTGACTTCAGCTCAGGACATGATCTCACGGTTCATGAGTTCGAGCCCTGCGTCAGACTCTGTGCTGACAGCTTGGAGCCTGGAGCCTGCTTCAGATTCTGTGTCTCCCTCTCTCTGTCCCTCCCCTGCTCACTTTCTTTCTCTCTCTCTCAAAAATAAACGTTAAAAAAATTTTTTTAAGAAGGTGATTCCTTTTACTCTAAGGGATGTTATTTCAACAAGTGGCAGACATAAGTGGGATCTGAGCACTAGCTAATGATCATGGAAGAACGTTAGTCTCCTGATTTTGATGGTCACGGTGTGGCTATGCAGGGAAATGTCCCTGTTTGTATGACACACATATGCATGTATTTGGGGCTGATGGGGCATCATGTCAACAACTTGCTCTCAAAGTGTTCAGGAAAAAAAAAAAAGTTGTACCTTGTCTATATATTGGAATGTTTTGAAGGTTAAAGGAAAGAAGTGATAAAGATAGGAAGGGAAATAAACCAAATTACAGGGGGTGCCTGGGTGGCTTAGTCAGTTAAGTGTCCCACTTTGGCTCAGGTCATGATCTCACCGTTCGTGGGTTCAAGCCCCGCATCGGGCTCTGTGCTGACAGCTCAGAGCCTGGACCCTGCTTCAGATTCTGTGTCTCCCTCTCTCTCTGCTCCTCCCCCACTCACACTCTGTCTCTGTCTCTCTCAAAAATAAACAAACATTAAAAAAAATTACAGGAAACTGAAGCAGAGGAGAGGCAGAGAGGGAAAGCTCTCGAGGTGTGAATTAGAGGGCATGATGAGGGGTTATTGGCTTCTTTTTCCTGGCATACTTTCAGACCCAAACCTCCCTTCTCCCAAAGTCAGGCACTCCTCACAGGGACTATTCTCCCCCACTCTCACTCAGGCCCACTCTACACACTGCTACCAATGGCTGCAAGCAGCTGCCCTTTGCAAGCTTGGGGGGCTATAGTTCCAGATCCCAAGAGAATTGGTAGCAAGAGAGATGAAGAGTCAGGGGGACGGGGAAGGCAGACCGTCCCTCCAAGGTCAGGCGTCACTGTGCAACTGAACCTGTACAGAGGCAGGGAATGGTCTAAAAGTCCTTTGAAGGCCCCTTGGAGCCCAGGGGTGGTACTGGGAGGGTGTCTGATCAGACATCAATTTGTCCTCACCCTCTTCTCCTAACAGGTTTTAATTTTCATTTTCAGGATTGGCAGCCACTCCTGGGGTTTCCACATCAATGTAAACACACTTCAGGAGAGAGTACAGGAGCAAGAACCAAGACCAAATTTCTGCCCTACCTCTCCTACCTCAGTTTCCCCATCTGTTAAATGGGGGAAACCTCTTGCCCTATGTCACAGAGTTGGAGAAAGGGATGTCAGATGAAAACACATGGACGTCAGGCTATTGCACCCTTGCAGAGAAGGAATTGGCCAGTTTTCTTTTCCTATCTTTAGTAGGCAAGTAGAGAGCTCACCTCTCTTTCCCTTCTGCCCATGTCAGGGACTGTTCTGAGGAGTGTGCAGGATAGCTGGCTGCCAGAAGTGAACCAGGAGAGACTGGACACCAAAGTCAGAGGTCAGGGAAACATGTCCTCTACTCAAGCTGGAAAAAGGCCTCTGGACCTCTGCTCATGGCCTCCCCAATACCGCTAACCTTTTTCATTGTCACTCACCTACCACCCCCCATCCCTTCCTCACTTCCTGCCTTACCCAGCTAAAATTCCATGATCCATTATTGAAACGAACTTGTGTGCCCCCACCCACTATCAAAGCCCCCACCCAGGCGGCCCTCCTCACACCCAAGCTGGTGAGCGTGGTAAGGAGAAACTCACACAAGGACTGAGCTTATTGCATATCTATGCTGATTCATCTCCCGCAATCCCCACCAGTCCAGCATATTTGCCTCCCTCCCTCCTTCTGAAAGACCATTCCATCATTTCCCACATCTTTTCTCATCCCCCTCTTCTCTGCCAATCACTGTCTCATTCTTTGAAAAGAAAATGGAAGCAACAAACTGGGGGCTTTCCACCAGCAGCCCACCTCTATCTGGAGCCACACTCCTCAGTCTCCATCTGTTTCTGTGGTTAAACTGTCCCTACTCCAAGGGAAAGACCAACCCCTATACCTGTGTTCTGGACCCAAGGGCCTCATGACTGACTTTTCTTTTTCCTGTATGTGCCTGTCTACTGGACAACTGAATCAGACACACATGCTTTCATATCTCCTGCCCTTAAAAACAACTACCTGCCTTGGCCCCACATTCACCTGTAGCTACAGTTCCGTTCTCCTGCTCCCCGGCACAGCAAGAAGACTTATTTATAGCCCTCTCTCCACAATTTATCCTACTCTAACTGAACTTCAGTCCCCACCCCAGCATTGAGTCTGCTCTTGTTTAGAACACGTATGGCCTCCATATGGCCAAATGCAATGGTCACTTCTCTGTTCTTCCCTTACTTGATCTCTGAGCATTCCCTATAGTCACTCCTTCCTCCTTCCCTTGGCTTCATGGTGCATCTTTCTCTCTTGAATGTCCATCAGCCTCACTGGGTGTATCTTCTCTGCCTCTTACTGGCCCTTTCTCCTCTGACTGGCTTCCAAACGTTGAAATGCCCCAGAGCCCTATCTTTGGTCCATTTCTTCCTCCAGCTATACTTTAAGCCTACGTGACATCATCTTGTGGCTTCAAATAACATCCATATGCTGAAGACTCCCAAATCCCATGTGCTGGATCTCCCTGAAATATAAACTCATAAATTTACTCTTGCTTAACAAGTCCACTGGATGTCCATCTCAAACCTGACATGTGCGAAAGAGAACTCTTGATTTCTTTCTCCCTCCCGTCATCCCCAGAAGTTCTTTACTTTCTGTCTTCCACCATCCACCCAGTTACTCAAGGCAACAAAATAGCTCTTGCTCATATCTTTTTTATCATTTCCATATGCATCTCATCAGTAGACCCCCTTACCTCTAGCCCAAAGTGATCACTTTTCTCCACCTCCACTGCCACCACCCTGGTCCATGCCATAGCATGTCCCCTGAGCACTGAAACAGCCTCCTAATGTGTCTCTGCTTACACTCTTGATGCCTACAACACATTCTAATCCATACCCCATAAGAAATACTTTTCTTTGCATAATAGTCTCCAAAATGCCTCTATCATCCTTAGGGAAAAAAAGTGAACCTTGTTTTCCTAGTTTACAAACCCTATGTATGGCCCAGCTCAGCACAGGGCCTAGAGGCTAAATCTCATCCAGTTGACTAATAAAAGATGCAAGGAGTTCTTTGTATTGGGGACACTTGTGGGTGTGAGTGTGTTCAAAATAGTTTTCCAGGAAGAGGGGCCTGGGAAAGGTTGCAATGCATGGGTAAGGAGTGAAGGGAGGAAGGGAAGGGAAGGCACCTCTATTTATAATCAGACACCAGCTTGGAGAAGGTCCCACTCCCAAAGGCAGCCTAATTGCCAAGACAGCATTATCAGCAAGACAGCCCATGGGCAGTAGAGGACCACATTTCTCCAAAGGCAGAGCCTGGGGTCTGCTAGGATGCCACTGGTTTGCTGAAAGGGAGAGGTAGGGATGGGGTTGTGGAGAGGGAAGAAGAGGAGGAATAGCTGCCATTTTGCAAAACTCAATAGAATGCCTACAGCTGGGGCCAAGCAGAAGGCATGGCAGCTAAGCCATGAAAGCTGCGCTGGGAATAACGTGCCCTTGGCTGACATGGCTGGGATTGGGAACCTCAGAATCCTGTGGGTTCAGTCCTGCTAATAGAACCTCCACCAGGCTCCACCTTCCCAAGGCCAAGTGCTCTGTACTTTTCCCTCCTACATCAGTCTATACCACCCAAACAAGAAAGTGTAAGCCCCCTCACTCCCTCTGTCCATGGGAAAACACACAGAGGTATATCTTACTGTTGTCCAAGTGGTTGGCCTTAATGATCTTCTCTGAGTAGTCAGAAATACTGGAACATTCAATCTAGAAAGGGCACAGAACAAAGGAGAAAGGTGTAAAAAAGATCACAGCCTGCCTAGCTCCTATTTAACAGACAAATAAGCTGAGCCTAGATGGGTACAGTGACCCGCCCACAGTCATACAGCTATTTTTTCATACAGCAGACTGAAAACTACAGTGCATCCCTCCCAATTTTCAGGCCAGTGGCTCTTGCATTGAATCTGGCTGCCTTTGCTGTAAGGAGGCTGACTTCAATCCGCTGCTCCACAATGGAAGACCTGGCGTCCAACTTGGGAGATTCAGTAAGACCTGGCAGGTCTCCTCCTAGCCAGAGGAGAATGGGATGAGGTTGCTTAGCTGCTGTACTCTCCCCACTCCCTCCCAACCTCCCTGCTGAACTGGGCACATTCCAGGATAGGGACCAACAGGAAAATGCCACGTCAGGGCCTCAGGACTAGTCTTGAGATCCGTCCTGCCACACACGTCATGCACAAGTCAATTCTTACCCTTTCTGCAGTGTTCACCTTTGAGATGGTTAATTCCTTTTAATCTACAAGTATTTCCAGTCTCCCCAAATCTCCTAAGTAAAGGGCCAAGATATGTGAAAAATTAGCCAAGTATCAGCTGAGAGCAGGACCTTATGGGAAGAGCGGGAGATCAGGTCCACACCTGGGGCATGTGTCAGGAGACAGCCAGGGGATGCTGGAACCAGAGGAGACAGTATTTGCATAGGAGGACTGAGGGGCTGGCCCACAGCCTCCACAAAAGCCTTGGGGATGGATGAGGGCACCTGCAGGATCAAGTAGGGGTTGCTTTGTCAGAGAAGATAGACCTAGGCCAGGCTCAGAGCCCAAGAGGATGGGCCCTTTCCTGGACTAAGAGGTCCTGTGGCCTTTGATCCCACTTTCTGTGGGACTGTGTTTCTCTCCAATTCTTTCCCCCTCCTTGCCACGTTGGCATCCATCTGCAAGAGGCTGTGCGGTTTCGTGGTGAAGAACACATATTCTGGAGGCAGGAGGCCTGGATTCACATCAGGCCTTGGCCACTCTCTAACTATGCCTCAGTTCCCTCATAAGTGAGGAAACAGTCCCTGTTTAATGTGGTCATCATGAGGATTAAATAAGCCAAAGCATGCGAACAATTGAGAGCACTGATGGCCCCAGGCCCCAGGACCTTGGCAGCTTCACAGTCCTCCTTCCTCTTTTCCTGTCTTCTGCCCCCTGCTTTCCTTTCCCCTGTTCTTCTCTCTCTCTCTCTCCCTCTCTCTCTCTCTCTCTCTCTCTCTCTCTCCCTCCCCCCCCCTCCCTCTTTCTCTCCTCTCTTTCCCTCTCCCTCCTTCTATTTCTCTCTCCCTCTCTTCCCCCCTCCCCCTCCCCCTTCTCCTGCCCCCTCTCCATCTTTCTCTCCTTCTCTCTCTCCCTCTCCCTCTTATTTCTCTCTCCTTCTCCCTCTCTCCTTCTCTCCCTCTCTCTGGAGAAGAGCAGTGGGCAGAGGGGGAGCCTGGATCAGGAGAGAATGTGAAATGAGCCATCAGGAAACAGGTCCAGCTACATGTGGGAGTTGTTTATAAAGGCTGTGACAGCAACAGATCAGGAGGCAGACGGATTGGGACAGTTGGGATAGTCACCACAGCTGGAAGGCGCTGAGTGGATGTCTCCTGACAGCTCCTTAGCTAGAGCCGCTGGCCACTTGGAAGCCAGTGAGGGGCAGCCCTACCCTTTCCCTGCTCAGCCCTCAGCTACCCGCGTCCCAGACCAGGACGAGGCCTCAGAGACAAGGCTGGCAGGGAAAGCAGGAGCATGGCTAGATGAATCAAGCCCCACCCCCAGGCTGTGTGATCACAGGAAGTGGAGTCTGTCCATTTCTGGAAAGCCTCCCTCCTGGTGAGGAGAGCCCAGTGAAGGAAAGCTGGAAGGTAGGGAAGGGCAGCACTTGACCTGAGGCACCCAGATTGGCCCACCTCATCACAAGTGTCTCAGCTGAATACATCATGGCTTTTCCAGTTCGGTCTGTGGCAGAGATGCCTTGAGGATGTCCCGGGTTTCTAGAAGACCCTCTGCAGCCCAGGCACTGTCCAAGTCAGGTGCTGAGGGGGAATGCTGTCCCTGCTGGGGGACTCAGGGGCCAGCCTCTGAGGCTAAGTAGGGGTGGGTGGCAAGGGGTTTTGGAGGGCTCTGGTCAACCTGGGGGCCTGGAGTTGTCAGCACAGGCTGCAGGACAACCAGCTAAAAGCACAGAGAAAAAAGCCCTACTAAAAGCTGCTCAGCTCCCACGGGCCTCTGCAAACAGCTATCTTGTGCATGTGCTGGGAGTTTGACTGTAGCGTGTCTTTAATTTGGACCAAGATTAATTTTCATATTCCAGCCTTGGACCCACTGCATTTTTCACACATCAGCCAGCTGTGCAGAGCTCTTCTTTTTCACAGTTTCTTCCCAGGTCCAGACCCTCAGCCTCCCTGTCATCAGTCCGTGTGCAACTGTGTGGTGGCAGCCAGAGGAAGGCTGGGAAGCTTCCCAGAGAGTCAGCCTCCATTTCTATCTGGAAGACCTCAGTGACCAGAGCAGAATTTAAACCTACCAACTTGCCCTTCAAAGAACAAAGAAAGGAGATTGTCTTGTTATCCACTAGGGCCTTATCCTAACTATATTAATATCAAACACTGAGTGTTGGTCATATGCTAAGCCCTGTTCTAAAGCACTTTACATATGTATTAAACTCAACTTCTTCTTCACAATCACCCCATGAGCAAGGTGTTGTTATTATGACCATTTAATAGATGGGTAAATTGAGGTACAGAAGTGAATTGTCCATGGTCACACATCTCATGACTGTAAAGGCGGAGATTCAAGGCAAAGCTCACATGTATAATCACACGGCGCTGCTTTTCAAGCTGATGCTAGGACTAAGTTCTCTAAGGTAATGATAACACCAGAATGATTTTCAGAAAGTCAAAAATCCTCTGTAAATGTCAGCATTTGTCAGGGCAAGGGGCCAGGAGCAATGCCTGGATGATAGGGAGTCGTGGGATCTTGCCACACCTCCTGAGAGTCACACTCGATTTTTCTCTACTCCTCTTCAAGAATGTGGCCCCAGCAAGGGGTGGACCTGGGCTTGTACTTGTAGGGAGGGCAGGAGAAGGTGGGAGGCAAGGGCTATCTCTACAGAAGCCAACAGGAGAGAGGGTGTGGCATGCTCACCCCAAACACCTTCTTGGCCCCTGCTTTGGCAGCAAACATGGAAAGGATCCCGGTACCACTCCCAACGTCCAGCACCACTTTGTCCTTGAACACATGCTTGTTGTGATACATGGAGTTCCGGTAGGTGAGTGTCCGCACCTCATCCTTCAGCATTTCCTGTTATGGAAGGAAAGGAAAGGCAATGTCAATTTATTCAAGGCACCTGGGAGTACACCAAGATCATCGATCCCAAGACTGTCCTGCCAATTTTTCAAGAATCTCAATGCTGGGGGCGCCTGCCTGGCTCAGTCAGTGGAGCATGCAACTCTTGGTCTCAGGATTGTGAGTTTGAGCCCCATTTTGGGTGTAGAGATTACTTAAAAATAAGATCTTTAAAAATGAAAATCTCAAAGACATAATTAAGCTGAGTTGCAGGAGAGTATTGTAAGGCAGCTGGACCAGGGGCTACATGCACAATTACAAACGTCTCCAGCCTTAAAACACTACCCAAGAAAGATAATTTTGTACTGTAAGAGAAGAAATTCCTGGCCAGCCCTGGGAAAGCTTCCGTTTACCAAAGAACAAAAGTAGAAATTAGTGCAATGCAACTTGCCGGATTTAAGTTAAACCTGAAGCAGAATGTTCTGCTACAGTGAGAAAATTGTCATTGAACAGGTTATTGGAGGAGGTTAGTGTTTTGCGTGTTTTTGTGGTTTGTGTGTGGGAGGTGCATACTTTTTTGTTTGATTTTTTTTTTAAGAATAGAAAGTGTTTCTTAATCTACCATTATTCTAGTACTTTGTGGTAAAAGAGAAAGTAGGTTACCCTTTACAACTATCTCCAACCTAAGGAGAACATAATTCATCTGTGTATGGTGGTGAGGCCGGGATCTTTGTCCGTTCAAGCTATCAGCAAACACTTCTGACTAACTCATCACCAGTAATATTGGGATTATAGTATAATTTTAGTATAACTTGCATATACTACATATTTTACTTTATTTTATTTTATTTTTATTTATTTATTGGGAGGAGGGGGAGGAGAGTGCATGGGAAGGGCAGAAAGAGAGGGAGAGAGAGAGAATCCCAAGCAGGCTCTGCACTGGCAGCATGGAGCTTGACACAGGGTTTGAACTCACTAACCATGACTTCATGACCTGAGCTGAAACCAAGAGTCAGACACTTAACCGACTGAGTCACCCAGGCACCCCAAAAAGCACATATTTTAAATGCGTGGTTAGGTGTAAGAGTTTTGACTCACATACACCTGTGGGACAACTACCATAATCAAGATATAGAACATTTTCCTCCCCTTAGGAAGTCCTTGATCCCCCTTGACAGTCAATCCCCACCCCCATCCAGATAACTAATCATCCAACTTCTATCGCTAAAGCTTCCTTCTGCCTTCATATAAATTGAATCATATGGTATGTATGGCTTCCTTTGCTCAACATAAGGTTTTTGATATTCATTGACTTTAGTGCACATATCCAAGGTTTGTTTCTTTTTTCTTGTCCTTGTTGTTGACTAGCATTCCATTATACGGACGTCCATTCACTTGTTGATGACTATTTGGACAGTTGCAAATAAGGCTGGTACAAACATTCTTGTATAAGTATTTTTGAGGATATATATTCATTTTCCTTCAGTAAATACCTAGAAGTGGGTTTGCTAGTAGGTGTTTAATTTCATAAGAAAGTGCCAAACAGCTTTCCAAAATAGTTGCTTTGGTTCATGATCCCACCAGCAATGTATGAGCACTCGAGCTGTTCTATATGCCAATAACTTAGTATTATCCTTTTTTGAAATTTTATTCATTCTTGTAGATATGAACTGGTATCTCATTGTAGTTTTAATTGCATTTCCCTGATACCTATTGATGTAGGTAAATTTTCATATGCTTATTGGCTACTCATATAGATCTTCTATGATGTGTCTATTTGAGTCTTTTGTCCACTTTTTTTCTAGAGCTATTTGTCTTTTCCTTACTGAATTGTAGGAATTTATATAATTCTGGAAACAAATCTTTTTTCAGATATACAT
Source organism: Herpailurus yagouaroundi (assembly GCF_014898765.1). Taxonomy (NCBI): domain Eukaryota; kingdom Metazoa; phylum Chordata; class Mammalia; order Carnivora; family Felidae; genus Herpailurus; species Herpailurus yagouaroundi. The sequence goes on from NW_024412572.1 coordinate 4,953,713, forward strand.
GTTGTTAATATCTTCTTCCAATCTGTGATGGGTTTTTTGTTTTCTTAATGTTGTCTTTGAAAAGCAGTTTTTAGGGGCGCCTGGGTGGCGCAGTCAGTTAAGCGTCCGACTTCAGCCAGGTCACCATCTCGCGGTCCGTGAGTTCGAGCCCCACGTCGGGCTCTGGGCTGATGGCTCAGAGCCTGGAGCCTGTTTCGGATTCTGTGTCTCCCTCTCTCCCTGCCCCTCCCCCGTTCATGCTCTGTCTCTCTCTGTCCCAAAAATAAATAAACGTTGAAAAAAAAATTAAAAAAAAAAGAAAAGCAGTTTTTAGTTTTGACAACGGCCAACTTTTTAGGTTGCTTTGTTTTTATTTTTTTAATGTTTATTTATTTTTGAGAGAGACAGAGACAGAGCGTGAACAGGGGAGGGGCAGAGAGAGAGGGAGACACAAAATCCAAAACAGGCTCCAGGCTTTGAGCTATCAGCACAGAGCCTGACGCAGGGCTCAAACCCACAAACCCACCCAGGTGCTCCTCTTTATTTTTTAAAACATTTTTAAGGTTTTAGGTGTTTTTTTAAATTTTTAATGATTAGAATTATTTGTGTCTTGTCTAATCTTTGTCTACCCCAAGGTCACAAAAATATTCTCCTATGTTTTCCTCCAGAAGTTTTATAGTTATGGCTTTTACCTTTAGGTCTATGATTCATGTCAAATTAATTTTTTATGTGGTGTAAATTAGGGATGTAAGTTCATTTTTTACACAAAATAGATGGTGTAAGCACCATTTATAGACTATTATTTCCACCATTGAATTACCTTGCCAACTTTGTCAAAGTTTAATTAACTATATATTGGTGCATTCTCTAATCTGTTCCATTAATAAGCCAATTCAAAACTAACTCAATTTCTGTAACTTAGTATTAACTTTGAAATAAAGTAGTGGGGCACCTAGTGGCTCAGTCGGTTAAGTGTCCGACTTCAGCTCAGGTCATGACCCCATGGTTCATGAGTTTGAGTCCCATGTTGGGCTCTGTGCTGACAGCTCAGAGCCTGGACCCTGCTTCAGATTCTGTGTCTCCCTCTCTCTCTGCCCCTCCCTCGCTCACACTCTGCCCCTCTCTCTCTCAAAAATAAACCTTAAAAAAATGTTTAATTAAAAAACAAAGAAATAAAGTAGTGTGAGTCCTAGTTATTTTACAAGGTTATTCTGGTTTTTTTTTTTTTTTTTTTTAGATCTTATGCATTTCCATATACATTTTAGAATCTGCTTATTAATTCACAAAGAACAGCCTCCTGGAGTTGATTGGAATTGCACTGAATCTATAGATAAATTTGGAGAGAATTGATATCTTAGCAATATTGAGTTTTACAATCCAAGAACACTGATACAGCCTTCCATTTATTTAGGTCTTCTTTAATTTCTCTCTGCAATGTTTTACAGATTTTAGAAGTCTTGCATTTCTTTCATTAAATTTATTCTCAACTATTTTTATTTTATGGTACTGTATATGATTTTCTAAAATTTTATTTTCTGATTGTTTTATGTCACTCTACATATGACCTTGCATTTTGCAGACTTGCTCCCTTCATATACTAATTCTAGTGTGATTTTCCATAGATTCCTTTGTTTTTCCATGTAAAAAAATCTTCTCACTTGTGAATGAAGACAATTTTACTTTTTTTCCTATCTATATGTCTTATATTTTTTGTTCTTTTTTTTTTTTTTTTTGTGCTTATTTTACTGCACTGGCAAGGACTGCCATGAAGTAAAACATTCAATAAAATAGAAGGCCAGCATCTTTGTTCCAATAATATATAAAGGTCACCACTGAGTATAATGTCAGCTGTAGGCTTTCTATGAGTCTTTTTTCAGATGAAGAAGTTCTATTTATAATTTGCTAAGAGCTTTTATCATGATTGGCACTGAATTTTGTCATGTGCTTTTTCTACATTTATTAAAATGATATGTGACCTTTCTCCTTCATTCAGATAATGCATTGACCTCCATAGATTGTCTTCAAATGTTGAAACAACATCTTGTCATAATGTATTATCGTTTTTAAATATTGCTAGGTTTTATTCACTAATAGTCTGTTGCAGATTTTTCTATTATATTTATGAGACATGTTAATCTGTAATTTTCTCTTACCTTCTCTGGTAATCAGTAATGCTGACTGAGCTTATGACACAAGTTAGAAAGTGTCCTCTCCTCACATATTTTCTGAAAAAGCTTGTGTGAGATTGGTATTTTTCTTCCTTAAATATTTGACATATAATTCACTTGTAAAACCATCTGAGCCTAGAGCCATTTTTGTAGGAAGATCCCATTTTTTTAATGTTTATTTATTTTTGAGAGAGAGAGAGAGAGAGAGCACAAGCATATGTGTGGGGGAGGGAGGGACAGAGGGAGGGAGAGAGAGAGGGAGAAAGGGGGAGAGACAGAGAGAGAGAGAGAGAGAGAGAGAGAGAATCCCAAGTAGGCTCCAAGCTCAGTGCAGAGTCCAATGTGGGGCTCAATCACATGAACTGCAAGATCATGACCTGAGCGAAAATCAAGAGTCAGACACTTAACTAACTGAGCCACCCAGGCTCCCCAGAAGATTCAATTTTTTAATAGATGCAGGACTGTTTTAGTTTTCCATGCATTCTTAGATTGGTTTTGACAAAGTGTTTTTCTAATGAATGTATCCATTTCAACTAAGATATCAAATTTATGGGCATAACATTGTCATAATATTCTCAAATTACCAGTCGAATATCTATATGATCTATAATGATGTCCTTTTCTTCATTTATATTATAATTTGTATTTCATCTTTTTCTTGATTAGTCTAAATAGAGCTTGTTGCCTTAATTAGTCTTTTCAAAAACTAACTTTTAGCTTTGTTGATTTTCTCTATTGCTTTATTTCTACCTCACTGATTTCTGCTTTCATCTTTATTATTTGCTTTTTTTCAACTTACTTGGGTTTTATTTGTTTTCTCTGCTTCATAAAGTGGAAGCTTTGACCATTGATTTTGCACTTTATTTTTGTCTAATGAAAGCATTTAAAGTTATAAATTTCCCTCTAGGTTTTGCTTTAATTACATTCCACAAATTTTCATGTGTCTGTTTCTAGCTATAACAAAATACCATAGACTGGGTGGCTTAGAAAACAAACATTTATTTCTCACAGTTCTGGAGACTAGTAAGTCCAAGGTCAAGGAGGCAGCAGATCCATTGTCTGGTGAGGACCTGCTTCATGGTTTGCAGATGACCATCTTTACCTTGTGTCCTCACATGGTGGAGAGCAGAATGAAAAGGCAAGCCCTCCTATATCTTTGTATTTTTCAAAGAATACTTTGTAAATTTATTTTGGTGAGAGAAGGATAGATCATCTAACAAATGATGCTGCAGTGCCTAACTATCTGTAAGACAATAAGGCTGGACCAAAACCTCACAGGATTTAAAACATTACTTAAAGATTAAATAAGTATTTAAATATGGAGGAAAAAACAAACAAACAAAAAAATAACCTTAGCAGAGCTTTTAGGAGACTGTATTAGTTTTCTATTGCTGCTGTAACAAATTACCAAAAACTTAGTGATTTAAAACAACACAGATTTGCTATCACACAGTCTGGAGGTCAGAAGTTTCATACAGGTCTCATGGACTTGTCAGGTATTGGCAGGGCTGTGTTCCTTCTGGAAGATCTAGGAAAGAATCCATCCCCTTGCCTCTCATAGCTTCTAGAAGCTACCTGCATTCCTTGGTTCATGGTTCCTTGCACCTTCAGAACCAGCAACTGCATCAGTGTAACCTCTGCCTCCATTGTCATCATATCTCATTCTCTAACTCTGACCTTACTCTTCTGCCTTCTTCTTTAACTTATTGGGACTCTTGTGTCATGTCTCCTCTTATAAGGACACTAATCCCATTCATGAGGACTCCACTTTCGCTTTCATGACCTACTTACCTCCCAAAGGCCCTACATTCTAATACCAATATCCTGGGGATTAAGATTTCAACATATGAATACTGAGGGACACATTCAGTCCATGGCATTGTATTTTCATTATCATTCAGTTTCATTATTTTCTTTTTTTAATTTTTTATAAGGTTTATTTTTGAGAGAGAGACAGAGCATGAGAGGGGGAGAGGCAGAGGGAAAGGGAGACACAGAATCTGAAACAGGCTCCAGGTTCTGAGCTGTCATCACAGAGCCCGATGCAGGGCTTGAACTCACGAACCATGAGATCATAACCTGAGCTGAAGTTGGACACTTAACCCACTAAGCCCCCAGTTTAATTATTTCTTAATTTCTCTTGTTATTTCTTCTCTGGTCCTATTTTCAGTGCTGCTTAATTTTCAAATATTTAGAGATTATCTAGATAATTTATTGTTTTTGGTTTCCAATTTCATTATGATCAAAATAACATACTCTGCATGATTTCAATCTTTTGTAATGTGTTAAGATTTGTTTATTGCCTGGCATAGGATCTATCTTAGTGAATGTTTCAATGTGTATTTAAAAGAAGTGTGTATTCTTTACCTTGAGAATGCGATGATCTACAAAAGCCAATTAGGTCAAGTTATTTGATTGAATTGTTCAGATTTCTACATCTTACTAATTTTGTGTGTTATTTGTTCTATCAATTATCAAGAGAGAAGTGTTTAGAAAAATCTTTAACCATGGTTGGGGATTTGTATTTTTCTCCCTCTAGTCCTATAGATTTTGCCTGATGTTTTTAATGCTCTGTGCACACGTGTATGACAATTTTGTAATGTGGCACCTTGGCCAGGCTACTCTGAATTTCCATAATTCTACTTTCTACTCTTTCTCAGCTAAAGTGAGTCCCAAAGAAGATTCTTATGAGATTTGGAAGGTAGAAGGGGGGCAGAAATCATTTTGTAGTGCACACTTGTCAATGATGATGTGTTGGCTCGCTTTGTTGGCATGAAGCAGAAGCTGGGCCTTCTTCAGTTTCTTTGTCTCCTGGGCCAGGTGTGTGTGTTTAGCTTCATGATAAAATGCCCAGCCTCTATAGGATATGCCCACCACAGAAGTCAAAGGCAATAGAATGGACATGTCTTTTGGTCTGTCCTCATAGGGTTCAAGCTTGTGCATATTGGTTCTAGCTAGTCCTGATTTCCCCCTATTTTACATTCATATTCCTTTCTGACTAGCTGCCCTATGGACTTCAAGCTCAAGCATCATATCAGACATGGAGACAATAGCCTTACACAATTACATGAGCCATACGTATATATACATATATGTATACAGATATATATATATATATATATATATATATATATATATATCCTACTGGATCTACTTCCATAGTTGAACTCTGACTGATACAGAATATGGTACCAAGAATATCTCCTGAATATAAGGATGTGTTCTCTGAATAGGTTTTGAGTTTTCTGGAAACTGTTAGAGAGGCACTAATGACCCTGTTGCCATTGATAAGGAGGGCACTTGTCATCAATAACATGAAATGGCAAAGGAGTTACTTAAATTTTACTTACATATCTCTAATAAAGTACCAATGGAAACCAGATTCTGGTTGAGCAAGTATTTGCTTCCTTAGAACATTTTAGTCAACATGAGAAGTATAATGGGTGGGTTAGTTGGTTGGTTGTTACTAACTGTTCTAAAAAACTGGGAGAAAGAAAATGACCTCAGAGGTTTAAATTCACAGCTCAGGGTCTGAGTATAGCACCTGAAAGGTTCTATGACCTCTCTGGGAAAAACAAACACACAAACAAAAACATTTCATGTAGGTTCAGGATCAAGATTTCTTCTTTTTTTTTTTTAAGTAGGCTCCATGCCCAGCATGGAGCCCAACGTGGGGCTCAAACTCAAGACCCTGAGATAAAGATTTGAACTGAGAATCAGAGTCAGATGCTCAACTAACTGAGCCATCCAGGCCCCCTGCCAGAGCCAAGATTTCTAAAACCTAAATCCAAAGTCTAATCCTGCAAGTACCTGATTACAACACAAATTGCATTCCCATCTTTGCAAGGCCTCTTTTGTTAAAGTGAGGCATCTGTTGGGAAGGAACAGGATCTTGAAAATTGGAATTGGAACACATAGACAACATATGATGAAAGCAGGGCCTGAAGTTCCTAAATTACAGAATCTTCTTTGCCAATAGAAGTATCTTCCACCCCTGTCTGAGGGATTTAGTTTTCCTTTCCCTGAAGAACCATATTGGCCTACCTTGAGGTAGTTGCTTGCAAGGTACTACTGATTCTCCTCAGGACCTACCCCTGCCCTCTTTGCTGCTAACCATATAACAAGATTCAACTCTAAGCAAACCCCAAAGCGTGAGGTATAAAATGTGACTCATGAGGAGGTATGATATACACCAAAAGAGCTACATTATATTTCCCATTTATATAGATTGAATTCTGGGGAATATGTATGGGGATGTGTATGAAGGCTGTGGGATCAACATGGAGGGATAAAGTTGGATGGGGCCAAGTTTATCAATACAGGATCATTAAGCAGAAATTTTGTATTCACTGTTTTAGCTTCAGGGGCTTAGAATGTCTCTAACAGTTGATTTAGTTGGGTAGTTGAAACATGGACCTAGGGTTACCCTTCTCTAAATGAAATTTGAAATGCTGAACTTCGTTGATATGTTGAAGAGGACGGTATCCAAAGGCTTAGAAGATTGGAATGTTAGACTGTATTTGTCATGTGAGGCCTACTCACCAAAGCCAAAGAACAGACCTTTCATCACAGCTATGAAAAATAAGTTTGCAAAGGGAGTCCAGCAACCTTAAAGACCTCTGTGATTGCTCTTTCCTATAGGTCATAAATTACAACGGGAACTGCTACCATCAAACTTAAATCCCTATATGCAACAAGAATAATATCAACCTGGGATTCTGGGGAGGCTCAGGTCAAACCACAGCACTCAACTTCATATATTAGGTGGGTGTGGTTACAGCAAAGGGCTTGGAGACAAAGCGTAACAGTCTGATTTCAGAGATATGTGGTGTTGGCCATAGGTCTCTAGAAAAGAGATCATAGTGTCTCTAGAAAATAAATAAATGGGAAGCATACTGAATTCTTACTTGATCTGTGTAAGCAGAAAAATTATAGGTCCAGTGAACAGAGGTCTGTTTTGAATTGCCAAAATCTAGAGTCATGCCCCTCAATTGATTCCCAGACTTGATCCAGTTAACAGAACCAGAACCCCTTGAATGAAGGAAAGGCCACGTTCCATGAAGAAAACCCTTGTTACATTGCCAAAAATGGATATTGTTAATCTTTCTTCAAGTCTTCACCAAGAGGATCTGCAGCCATTACCACAGTACAGTGTGACTGCATTGGAGAAAGGAAAATAAACAAACTTTGGAGGATCATTGGACCCTGGATCTGAACTGACATTAATTCCATGAGACCCATTAGTTCAGGACACCAATTCCAGGAGACCCACATCCCCAATTAAGTGACCTGTTTGCCTGTGCAGAAGACAGAGGCAGATCTTGGAGAGTGACTGTAGATTATCATAAACATCATCAGCTGGAGATTCCAATTGCAGTAGCTGTTCCATATGTGGTTTTATTGCTTGGGAAAATCAATACAGAGGGTTGCTGGTTCGTTGTTGTTTTTATCAGTCTTAGAAATTGATTCACATCTATTTCTTCAACTCATAGATCCCATGCTTTTGACCTCCCTAACCCAGAACATCATTTAGCCTGTCTCAATCTCCCCTGCTGAAGGTGGAATGATAACAGTACCTACTTCATTGGGTTGTTGTGATGATTAAATAAATGTAGTAAGTGTTACAAAAGTGTTAGTTCTGGCTGTTTGTGACAGCTGTCACCATTTTTATCCATGCAAGGAAACAGTTGAGGGTGAGCAGTAGTTGAGGAATGGAAGCAAAATAATGGCAAAGTTTTTGGAGGTTTGTCATCATGGCCATAGCTGGAAGTCCTTAGTGCTTGCCCTGCTGGAATTAGATTGGTCCAGTACTTCAGCAGATTCTGTTGTTGCTAAAGAAGAGGTTCCCAGCATCCCACCTTTGATTCAATGCCTTCCATCACTTCTTGGACCCCTTCTTCCCTCTAAGGCTCCAGACCACAGGAGTTAGGTCCAAAGGTACAAGTCCTGGGAGAAGAGTTGTGACTTAGCAAGGCTTCCCCTGATTGACCCATCAAAAGGGAAACTCTCTCCCCTTTCTCCACCCCTGCTTTAATCATCCCTAGGAGAGAATAGCCCAAAGAAGTCTCCAGACATTTCAGACAAGAGCATGTCACTCTTTGTTGAAAACAATTCCCAGCCCCCAGCTGTGGATGCCTTTGTCTCCCCGTTTCCCTGCCTATTAAACACATGACAGCACATTGACTAATTGCTGGGAAATGAGGCCCTGAAGAATCTATTTCAAAAGAACCTGCAGCAAGATTGTCAAAAGAAGAGAGCTGGCCAGGAATGGGATGGGCATCCAGAGCTGGGGGCTGGGAACACAGCCCCACTGGCAGGGAGTCTTCTGGATGCTGAGAAACCAAGCCCAGGACCAACTGTCAAAGATGCTGGGAATTCAGAGCTGAGATTTGGGAGGTCATGGTCCTGGCCCCCTCCCCTCTGAACAGAAGCCTCAGTAGGCACACATTTGTCACTTCCTCTCCTGTTCAAGATTCCATTCCTCTCATAGACGCCCTGTGACAGAATGTCACAGTCTTCCTTCTGGAGGCTGAGTACAGAGTCATCGCTGGATGGGGCCATGGAATGGAAGTATAGAAGTATCCAGAATCACCTCTTGCTGTGTTCTCCAGCCCCAAGCAGTGCCCTCTCCCAAACTTGACACCTCTTGTTCGTATTCACAGACTAATCAAACCCAATCCATCCCACACCATGTTTCCTAAACACTCACTGATCACTATTAATCAGCAAGCTGGCGGTGCTGCTGCCCGCCCCTGTGAGCATCTTGTTAATGATGGGAGAAGACTGCCAAACGGCCAGCTCGGCTCCGGATGGTGAGGTATGGGTCTTGTCCAGACTGAGGAGGCAAAGGCATCACCGCGAGCTGTCTGGCACAGAACGGAGATCCCTGGTGCTTGATAATGAGAAACAAGCAGGCCCTGTCTCTGCAAAGAACAATGTTAAGAGTCCGTCCACATGCCCCCCTACTTTTTTTTTTATACCAGATGATCTTGGAGACCAAATAGGGTGGAGGGAAGCCTCAAGGTTGAAGGAAGCCTAGGTAGCCACCCTGACACTGAAGACCTCTGCATTTCCCCAGAACCCAGATCTAGAGATGGCCTACGGCAGCAGTAGGAGGGATTTAATCTAGTAGTGTCAGTTGAGCTAAGCATCAGAAGTACTTCCAGATGCAAAGTATTGCTAAAACTATTCCAGGTCAGGTTACTAAGGAAAGAAATGTTATATATGACCTGAAGGTCATTTACTCCATGTTTATTAGCTCATTCTGGACAATGCTTATATATGTTCATGTACTAATTTTCTACCAATGTTTCATGTACTAGGTTTTTCTATCAATACATGAAATTGAGGAAAGCTGGTATAGTATTTATTTGATGACCCTTGGTGTCTTCTCCTGCTGGAGATCATACTTTCTGGTATGCCCATTGATGTGCTAACCAGACATCACCTGAGTGATCAGATTAGCAAAATCAGACAGTGCATCAAGCCCTGGGTTAGAGGCAGGGGAAGCAATTCTTGAAGGAATTACAGAGATTAATCATAGCACAGGAGAGCACATCCTAGGAGCCAAAGTTGTGGCCCAGCAAGAATGCACCCATTCAGATGGAGGTGTCCCAGACGTCAGTCACAGGAGGCTCCATTGGAGGAATGGCTCCTGAAGATGGGGAAGGACAGGCACCAGGTACATGTCATAATTAGCTGGTTTCTCATGGCGGGGGGGAGGGGGGGGGGTGGTTCCAGGCAAGCCCAAGGGGAGGCATTTTGGGGAACTAGCATCTCTTCCTAGGGATCTGCCTTGAAATAGGTACCCAGAGCCACACGCCTGTTAGAATTTGTCACATGAATTAGGGACAGGGTGAACTCTTGAAGATGCCTCCTTTCTGCTCCCAAAACTTCTCACAGGCCTAGGACAGGGCTCAGTGCACCACCTCACTCCAATCCCCACCAGCATGGGGAACAGGATCAGGGAAGGTACAGCAGCTCACTTATCTGCCCAAAGATGACATCTTAGCCACCAAGAATGGCAGGCTTAGCTGGCCCAGGCCTTTCTGGGCCAGGACTCCCAGAACACACACAGGACCCAGTCTTCCTCCCCTGCAGGCCCCAGGCCTAACACTTTTATGTGGACAGCAGTTCCTGGGAGACCAAACCCTGAGTCTCTCTCGGGTGAATGGGCCAGGTCCCTGAGTCTAGAATTCATGGAGGAACACTTCCCTCACTCTCTATCTCCACATGGAATTGCAAAGGAACCAGCAGGAAAAAAATCAAAATTTCCAGGAAGAACGAAAGACCTGTTTTAAAGTCTATATGGCATGGAAGTTCTGAATGAAGTCCCTGGGCCCCAAATGTGAAGGTTTCATTTCTAGCTCTCCCATTTATTAGCTTGTGACCTTGTAAGCAAAGGAAGTGAGGAATGTAAGTTGATCTGGATTCTTAAGGTCTTACATCCTCATGTATAAACTGGGGACTAATAATCTTCTTGTATTCCTCAAGTTCATTATAATGAACTTGTATTACTTCTATAAGTAGATGGCTGGGTGGCATATAGAACAATGTGCTTTTTTTTTTAAAGGAATATATGATGTTAAAACATAAACAAAAGGGGTAAATACTAAATAATAAAGATTTTGCTTATTAAAAAAACAAATAATTACAAATAATTTGGGGGCAAATAATAATACCAACTTCATAGGGCTGACCTGAGGAATAAATGAGCCAATAATGTAAAATCTGAGAACAACACCCAGCATGTTGTAAGCACTCAAAAAAAAAAAAAAAAAAAAGGAAAAAGTGCTGGCTATTATTTTTAAACACTCGTCTGGCAGTGACATTTTGATATAGGGAGGGCTTACAGAAGCATCTGATTGAAACAGAAACGTTGAGACTTATTTGAAAATGCATTTACAAAGCAAGCAAGGCTTCGTTCCTTTTTCACTATTTCTTCATACAGTAAGGGGATAATAGAAATATTTTCTTCATAGGGTTCTTAGGAGCACTAAATGAAATGATATGTATGATGTGCTTAGAACAATGCCTGGCACTGAATAAACACCCAGTTAATGAGTAAGCACTCTGCAACCTGACTGGCTTAGGAAAATGCTGGAGGTGATGGGGGCAGGGGCCCAACCCCAGCCAGGAATTTTCTGGTTAGGAAGCTCTGCTCTGTTCTACAGCTAATATAAATCTTCCTTGCTGTGGTATAAGGCAAGCATTTAGACACAAGAATTTCCTGAGAATCAATCAGGGTGACAGACCTGGGCCAGGTCTTCAAGGAAGCTTCCTGCATTTCTTCCCCTGGGGGTGCTCATTGGTCTAGGGCCTAAGGGTTCATGTTCATGCCTGCCTAAAGACTGATGTCATGGCCTCCGGGAGGTCCTCTCAGCATCTAGGACTCGAGCTGCAGAGCATCTCCTGCAGAGCCAGGACTTAGAACAAGGACATCGGTCCGCCTGGATCACCTGAACTTAGGGTCAAGAAGAGACACAGGCGCTGGACCATAAAACAAAGAAACCCTAAGCACCCCTTGCTCTCTGGCTGAGAAACACACAGACACATGCTTTCAGCTACTCACCTGCTCTGGGCCTGGCTCTGACCCTCTCCCAGAGAGGCTCACAGGAGGGAAGGAGGGCCAGAGGCCTTGAGCCACTAGGAAAACCCACTTTAAGACAGTAGACAGATGAACACATTAGGCTGCCTCAGAGGACAGTGAAGAAACAGCAGGGCTGAGCTGCCCTGTTCTGCCACCAGCTCCTCACGGTTTACCTCGTGGATCCCAAAGTGAGCGTAGGAGTCGAAGTAATAATCTCTCGAGGTCATCTCCTCTGGGTTCAGCAGCTTGGACATCTTGCCCCGTCCTGGGCAGCTGGGTTGCGTGGAGACATGATGGACACATTGCACAGGCTTGGGTGGGGCGACGGGCTGAGGGGGCTGCGGGGGGGCACTGCTCACCTGAGGGGGAAAATAAAGGGTCTGGCGTCAGCAGTGGAGACCAGCTCTTGCCCTCTGAGATGTCACCCCTGCTTGCCTCCCCTCCCTGAGCCCAGGGGTTCCAGTCTGCCACAGCAGCCACTCCTAAGGGACGAATGGACCCTTCTGGAAGTCCCACTGAGGGCCATGATTTATGGAGAGGCGCCATGCTACTGAGGAGCCAAAAAAGACATCCATTTAACTTAATCCCATCTCTTAATAGTCAGGCGACCTGAGCCGACCCAGATCTTAGTTTTCATATGTGCTAAATGAGGACAACAATAGGCAAATAGCGAACACTCACTAAAGGGCAAGATGTATAGCATCACATAGCACGGTGGCTGCAGTGTAGATTCCAGAGCCAGTCTGCTGAAACTTGAATCCAGCTCTGCCACTTCTGAGCTATGCAATCTTAGGCAAAATTATTAACCTCTCAGTGGCTTGGTTTCCCCATCTCTCAAAGGGGAATAAAGTGATCCCCATCTCCTAGAGTCATCCTGAGGATTAAATAGTTGTATTTGTGAAGGGCTTATAAAAAGGCTTAGCACATAATAGGTGTTTGTTAAACTGAGTCCCACCTGCATGCTTAGATGAGTCTCTGGGCTTCTCCCCCAGCAGGCAGCACTTGCCCTCCCTCCCCACCAACAGAAGCAGGTATCTTAGGTTCTGGGGTCTCACACCTCTCGTCTTCCCTCCTGGCTTCTGTAAACTTTATTCTGAACTTTGGCAGAAGTTTACTCTGAGCTTGAATACCCACACTGATGGTGGCCTCCTGCCTGCACACAACCAATCACTGTTCTTTCTGGGTTCCCAGCCCCACCATGTAGCCTGGCTCTATACCCCACTGCAGCTGCCAATCACCAGCCAGGCCCTCTTCCTCTATAGGCTAAGGGGAGAAAGAGAAGAAGTTCAGGGAGCTTTGGGGCCCAAAATTTCAGCTTGACTGCAGAAGGGTAGTCATCCCAGGAGAAGAAACTTCTCTCCCTGGAGTGTAGGAATCCAGGTGTGTGAGCAGCACAGCAAAGGTTTCAAAGCAGGACAGAAGTTTAAAAAATAGTGGGGTACCTGGGTGGCTCAGTCGGTTGAACGTCCGACTCTTGATTTCGGCTCAGGTCATGATCTCACAGTGTCTTGGGTTCGAGCCCCATATCAGACTCCATGCTGTTAGCAGCTGTTAGCTTCTTGGGATTCTGTGTCTCCCTCTCTCTGCCCCTCCCCCCCCCCACTGCCATCTCTCTCAAAAATAAAATAACTTTATTTAATTTAAAAATAAATAAATATTAAAAATAGAGAAGGAGTACTATCCAGTAGTTGGTCTTCTGGGACTCCTGGATCCCAATCCTGCCTCTAGTAAAATTAAAAATAGATATTGAGAGGCAGGTGTCACGGTAAATCCTGGGGCCTCACTGCCTGGCTTTGAAACACAGCCCTGCTGTTTGGTGGCTGACAAATGACCTTTAGAAGTCATTTGTCATCACTGGGCCTCAGTCTCCTCCTCCATAAAATAGAGATCATGACAAAACCCATCTGAGAGAGTGGTCAAGAAGTTTGGGTGAGTTCATGTACATGAAGCATTAGAACACTGCCTTGCAATAGTAAGCTCTATTGTTGTTGTTATTATTATTATTGTTACCATTATAATTATTATTCAGATTACATAAACACTTCCCTGCTTTGTGCCTCAATTTTCTCATTTGTGAGCTGAATCAGCTCAGACTTACTAATCTTCTTCCCATCAAGGGAAATAGGGAGACCCTAGGACAGAGCAAGATCAAGAAACCCAAGGGATTCCATCTCTTCATTATGCTGTTCATACAGCCCCAAGACTGCCCTGTGCCCTGGGCTGGAAGACAGTGAGCTCAGGGGAGTGTAATGGTCCCATTTTCCTGGTGTATCTAGGCTACAGCCTTTGGGAAATAAGCAGACTTCCCAGTTTAGCAACATCAGATTTGAGGTCGGCGAGATCCCGGCTGGCTGGCAGAGGCAATCGGGGCTGCTTCATTAGAATGCAGCAGGTGTGCCCACCCTCAGCTTGGGATGTTGGTCACGGTCTCTGGGAGGCTAAAAATAGACTGTGTCAATTGCATACTCCCGTGCTGGCTGCAGAGTCACCTCTAAAGCTAAAGAAGGCGCTGTGCTTGAAGCTGACCCCAATCTTGACTCTATTTAAATATATTAAAGAGAGAAAAAGTCCTAGCTGGTCCAGGCAGCATGCATGGTCAGGGTCCCAGGAGCCTCCGGCACCCCTTAGCTGCCATTCAACTCTGATTTGAAGTTTCCCTTTTCCATGAGGTCTGTGAGATTTCTTTTCCCAGCTGCCAATTTACATTCTACCACGCACCATGCGTTGCATTCATGAAGCAAAGGAATGAGTGGATCTGATGGCCTTTCACCTCAATAACTACAGATCATGAGGATAAAGAGGTGACTGTGGCCCAGTCCTTGGTCCCAAAGACTGTCAGCCTAGCTCAGCCTCTGGCAGAGGGGACTTGGCACTCTGCCCATAGCTGATAGGTGTACCCTGTCCCAGGAGGCTGGGAGTGGGGTGGGAAACAGCAGTGGCCCATAATCCCTAGGCATTCAGCTACCTGGGGATGTTGCTTTTCATTCCATAAATACCTACTGAGCATTGACTGCAGCAAGGCACTGTGCAGGTCCTGTGGAAGAACAGACATATAAGAAGAGTGCCCTCAAAGGTCTCTGATTTCTGGTAGGAATATAAGACCTTTGAGGGCTCCACTAGATGATAGAATAGGATTTGCTTTATAAGGGAAGCTTGAGCAAATTGTCGTAGGGGTTTCAAAGGAGAGAATTCACTTCCATTTTAAAAATCAGAAGCGCTTGGGATAGGCAGTGGGGTAGGTGGAGTGCTTTCTGAATGGATTTTGGTAGGTGGAGCTGGTGGGAGGGAATTCTGAGAGAAGGGGATAGCTTGAACAAAAATGTAAAGGGGTGGGAAAGCAGCATGCTTGTTTGAGGAGCAACTTGGCCAAAATAGTGGGAGATTCCATTGAAAGGAAATTAAGGCCAGACTAAGAGATTGTAATTAAATACAAGACAATGGGGAGCTGTTGGTGGTGTGTAACCAGAGAGTTCTATGTTTGAGCTCTACTTTAGGAAGATTAATGTGGTGGCAGTGTACAGGTGGGGCAAGGAGGAGAAATGTCACATCAAGGGTCTGGGGATTGGGGAGGCATATGATATTGTGAGGCCATTTTCAAAGTCCAGTCAAGAAATAATGATAACCTGAACACTGTTGTATTAGAGGGCCTGCCTGCCAGAGAAATTGCAGAAATAGAATCCACAGGAGTTGGTAGCTGATGAGATATGGGGGAAAGAGAAACGTTGGAACCCAAGATGGCTTCAACATTTCAAGTCTGGGTGACTAGCAAAATGGTGGCGACATTAACAGGAATAAGCAAGTCAGCAGGAAGAGCAGGTGGGATGGGGGGGATAATGAGTTTCCATTTGGATTTGTGAAATTTGAAATATCATTGAGTCATCTAAAAAAAGATGTCAGGCAAGCAGAGAGTAGTGCAGTTCCAGTTAATAAATATCATAAGTAAAATAGAAAGGCAAATGATAAGCTGAGAAGTACATGTCTAACATATATGGACAAAAGTGAATATCCTTAATATGCAGAGAGCTCTTATAAACCTGTAAGAGAAAGGCAAACATCTTCCATTTAGCATTGGACAAAGGATCTTCTAGTCAATTCACATGAAAAAAAACACAAGGGGTGCGTGGGTGGCTCAGTCAATTGGGTGTCCAATGGCTGATTTCAGCTCAGGTCATGATCCCAGGGTTGTGGAATCGAGCCCCACATCAGACTCTTCACTGAGTTTGAAGTCTGCTTGGGATTCTCTCTCTCTCTCTCTCTCTCTCTCTCAAATAAAATTTTTAAAAAGAAAATAAAGGGCACCTGGGTGTATCCGTCGGCTAAGCATCTAACTTTTGACTTCAGCTCAGGTCATGATCCCACATTCGTGAGTTCAAGCCCTGCATCGGACTCTGTGCTGATGGCACAGAGCCTGCTTGGGATTCTGTCTCCCTCTCTGCCACAATCTCTCTAGAAATCAGGGAGCTTCAAATTAAAACAAAAAGTTAAAACTTTTAATTACCAAATAAGCTTGACTCCTCCAGAAACTATTAAAACACTGCATTTTTAAGGGCTGCAGAAAAAATAGGTACTTTCATACAGTTCTAGAGAGGATTTTTTTTGGAAGGCAGTTTGATAAAAATGCGTTAAAAGTCTTTAAAAGCACAAATCCTTAAACCCAGTAATTACTTTTTTTGGAATTCATCCTAAGGAAAGAATCATGGCAGACAACACAAAAATAGGAGTCAATCTAGAGGTTTCACAAAACAAAACTGCTTACGTAAACTGTGGTACATCCACACAACAGAATGCTATACAGCTGCTTATAATATTGTGGAAGAGTGGTTAATAAGAGAAATGTGATCACGATAAACCGTGGGCTGAGGAGAACAAGTGGGAGAAGAATAGTGTGATCACATTTTTAAAATTAAAACTTATTCATGCCTGTGTGTTAAGAGGGGAGATTCAAGGAAGGCACCAGAATTGGCGGCAATTATGACAGGGTGCTGGATTACAAACAGTTAATTCTTTCCTTTCTTGTGCTTGTTTATACTTTCAAAAATGTATGCCATTGACACGTACTATTTTGAAAACAGCAAAATGTAATAATATTGGTAAAAAAAAATATCCCAGACCTCTGGAAAGAAGCTGAGGCTGACACTCTGGGTGGAAACCTTCTGCTCAGAGAAAGGCTAAAGGGTTCACTTGAGAAAGCCCCCCAGGGAAGGTGGTAGAGGGGAATGAGGTTAGGCCAGGGAGAGAAGCTGGAAGCCTCCTTCTCTGAGGACCTTGGAGGCACCAGGGGACCTGGGGAGAGAGGCTTAGGGAGGAGTTACTTCTGTGACTGGCCCTCATCTGAGGATGTGCGATCCAAGCATTACACTCCAGTGACCAGTCAATGGTACCAAAGCAAAGACGACCTCTATCTAGCCTCACCCAAAAGGACACCGTGCCTAGGAAGCTGTGCAGTCACTTCTAAAGCTGAAGAAAGCTCCATGCATGAAGCTGACCCCAATCTTTACTCTATGTAAAGGTATTAAGAAGAGAAAAAATCCTAGCTGGTACAGGCAGCATACATGCTCAGGATAAGATCCTTCTGCACTCCTTAGCTCTGATTCCAAGGTTTCCTTTTCTACAAGATTCCTAAAACCTTTTTCTCATCTGCCAACCTACAAAAAGTGTCTACCATGCACCATGCATTGCATTCATGAAGCAAGGTGGTGAATGGATTTGGGGGGCCATTCACCTCGATAACCACAGGTCAAACAATGAAGACAAAGAGGTCACCACGGACCAGTCCCTAGTCCCAAAGGCTGTCAGCCTAGCTCAGCCTCTCGCATATGGGACTTGCACTATCCCATTATCTGATAGGTGTGCCCTGTCCCAAGAGTGGGAAACAGCAGTGGCCCATGGTCTCTAGGCACTCAGCTACATGGGGGTGTTGTTTTACATCCCATAAATACTGACCAAACATCTGCTGTAACAAGGCACTGTGCAGGTCTTGTGAAAGAACAGAGATGCATACAAACCCTCTAGGTCCCCATATGGGCATATAGGAGCCAGCATAGGAAGCCAGGTGTGTCTGTGGAAGCTACTAAAGTTTATTTTGGTTACACCACAAAGAAAGGTCCTTTGGAAGGGCTCAAAAAACCCAGCCTTTGGCACATCTGCCTACCTTCCAGTGTCCTGGAAAGAATTGAGCAATGTAGGGGGTGGGCCTTGGGGGACCATGGTGAGCTCATTTGGGAAGTCAGAAGCCCCGACTCCTCCATAGGCCAACCAGAGGCTCTGGGTGAAGGCAGCCTTCAAACTTCAAATCATCTTGTATATACTGGCTGAGAGGGCAAACTAGGGTTGGGAATCACAGCAGGAGACAGTGGCCAGACTGACTCCCAGCCTCAGCATATCAGTCTCTCTGCAGCTGTGACTGTCACAGCTCCAATTTTCTCCCTGTGCCCAAGTTCCTTCCCACTAGACATCTTAACCCCTCTAGCCCTGCAGTGTGAGGCTTATGCTTCAGCCCTGCCTTCTCCGACTTGATGTCTGGTGCTGGTAACCATTCCTGCACCACTGCCTCTATCCTTGATGCAGTGGGATGCTTGGTGCTGCAATGCATACAGCAAGCCCTGCCTTGCTCTCCCACCTCCTCCCAAGGGCCTTAGGCTCAGGGCACTGCTTTTGCAGAAGGCTTCCTAATGCCAACTGCTCTCCCAATCTGCTGAGAGTCACCTGTCACCATCAGGATTTGTGACTTTGCCTTGTACTCTTAGTGCTAACTGCTGATTGGGACTCTTCAGACACTGTGATCTGCCTCCAGGCCTGGTCTTTCCCGGGGCGTTTTCAGCAGTTTTTCTCCCCAGCATGATCTTCCTAGTCCACCCCATTCCACTGGGATGAATGGGTCCAGGCCCCACTAAATGCTGAGATAAGATGTAGGGTTGGGGTGCCTGGGTGGCTCAGATAAATGTCCCACTTTGGCTCATGTCATGATCTCATGGTTCGTGAGTTTGAGCCCCACATCGGGCTCTGTACTGACAGTGCAGAACCTGCTTGGGATTCTCTCTCTCCCTCTCTCTCTGCCCCTCCCTGACTTGTGCTTTCTCTCTCTCTCTCTCTCTCTCTCTCTCAAAATAAATAAATAAACTTAAAAACAAAAAAAAGATAAAGTGTTGTGGAAGCACCAAAGCTGGAGGAAACACCAAAGCTATATATCAAAAGGAGGCTAGTTGGTGCACCTGGGTGGCTCAGTCACTTAAGCGTCTGACTTCAGCTCAGGTCATGATATCCCTGTTTGTGGGTTCAAGCCCCGCATCAGGCTGTCTGCTGTCAGCACACAGAGCTTGCATTGGAACTTCTGTCCCCCTCTTGCTCTGTCCCTGCCCCGCTTGTGCGCTCTGTCTCTCTCAAAAATAAACAAACATTTAAAAAAAAATTTTTTTTTTAAAAAAAGAAGGATAGTTTCCTGAAGAAGTGGCATTTGAACTGGTCCTCAAAGGGTGGCTAAGATTTCCACAGGCAGGGGTAGGGATTCAGTGAGAGATTTTATTTTTCCTTTATTTTTCTTAACCTAACTCGACTTCCATCTGAAAGTAAGGGTGAGTGATAGGTGATGATAATGATGATGATCCTTAACATAGATTGAGGGCTCAGTGTGAACCAGGCAATGTGCTAAGCACTTTACAAATACCACATCTTAAAATCCTCATAATAACTGAATGAATAACTGAAATTTACAAAGAAACTGATACTCAAAAAATTCAGTCAATTGCCTGAGCCCAGGGCTAGGGTGTAACAGAGCCGAGATATGAACCATTATCTGTTGGACACCAGAGTTGATGCTTTTGACACCGATGCTGTGGTTAGCTCAGTTCAGTCACACCAAGCTTAACTGAGCTACTGCTAGGAGCCCTGTCCTCAGAAATGGGTGGCAAAGCTGGCCCAAACAGCACGCTCAGTTCTGGGGAGAGAAAGAAGGTCAACAAGGCAATGACTAAAAAGAAGAAAATGTTCCGTGAAGGTAGGCACAGGTAAGTACCTCTCCAAGGTAACTGAATTCAAAAGGCAGCCGATAGTAAGTTCTATTTTAGAGAAGGAGAAGCTGAAGTCCACATAAGCAAAGGAATATGTCTAGGGTCACACAGGTAAACCCAGAACTGGAATCTCCAAGAAAATAGAAAAAGGGTAAGGAGGGGGTAAGAGAAAGAGGTCTTAAGGAAGGAGAATAGAGGTGAAGGAATATGGAGGGGGAAGCTAGGCAGCAGGGGGCAGAGAGAAACCAGCACTTTCTGCACCAGGCAGCTGAAGCTAACCCAAGCCCATTGGGCTATAAATGGCTCTTACTGGCACCAGCCCAAGCTGTAAAAACGATTTTCCTGAGAACAAGAGGCTCCACTGGAGGAGCCAAATCCTGCTCTGTTTCCAAATGTCAAGAGAGCTTTTTCTAACCTGAGTCGTCTGTCCTTAGCAGCAGCCTGCCTGGCCTGAAGTCCCATGGGGGCGGGATGGGGGGGAGTGGTGGACAGACTGCAAAGGGTGGGTCACTGCAGGGTGGGTAGAAGATGGTGTGGGAGGTGGGGTGACTCCCTGGCCAGGTCTCACTACATCCTTCTTCCCAGATGCCTTTGTCTTCCTCCCAGCTTCTTTTAGCCCATGCTCACATCTGGCCCTTGTCCCAGGGTCACCCTCAGACCCTCACACTCTTTCTCCATCCCAATGTTTACTCACAAGACTGTGAGGTAATTGCCTAGAGTGAGCTCTTCTAGCACTGTGTCTGCCTTTAGATAGGGACCAGAGCTTTAACTGAAAGGAGAACATTCTAATGGTAGAAAGTCCGGCAGCAGCAAAGCCAGAAAGGGCTCTGATGGGCATGTGTACCTCTCCTATTCATATCAAAGATCACACCAAAAATGTATAGCTCTCGTGTCTGCTTTTGGCCAAAAACAATCCTGGTTCCACCCTCATATCTACCCATGTTCCCTATCATCTGGGCTGAAGATGGTTCCCAGGGAAGCAATGTCAAAGTAAGCCTCCCCAGAAGGAAGTGCTCTGCTAGAGTACATAGCCCCAGATCATGGTTTCTCGTCCTAGGAATCATAAACTTGTGAGTCTGGGAGATGGGAAGAAACATCTAGATGCTGCTGGTCCCACAAGACAGTGTTGTCTTCTTGTACCTGGCCCTCCAGGGTGCCTCAGTCTGTATATTTGTCAACAGTCACCTTCATGTCCCTCACTAGAGTTTTCTCTTTAAAGGCATATACTTTCTCTAGACCCCCCTGGGGGCAAGGTCAGGCACTGATGCACGTCACAGAGTATCAGCTGCTGTCACCCACTGGGACCTTCCTGTTTTACAGTGTCCCTGACTATAACTTGGTAGAGCCCATCTTCACATGCTTTATTCCTTTAGACTCAAGTTCCCTCTGAGACTGTTCTCTCTGGATTCGCCTTCCCTCGGGTCCTGTCACCCACTATTCTCAGTCCCCATTCTCTTACTGGGGGGATGCCTTGTACTGAGGAACGTTGCCAGGAGACCTGGCAGGACGCTTGGATGAGCCAGGACTTACAGAGGGGTCTAGGGCAGTGGTTCTCAATGTCTAGTCCCCAGACCACTAGCAACGGCATCTCCTGGGAACTTGTAAGAAATGCAAATTCTCAGCCCTTACCAGAAACCACTGAATCATAAGCTCTGTGGTAGGGTTTAGCAATCTGTTCCAACAAGCCTCCATGTGATTCTGATGTATCACAGAGTATGAGCTCCACTGGTCTAGAGTTGCATTTTCCCACATTGTATTCCACAGAATAGATACTCCTAGAAAAGGGATTCCATGGTCAAATAAGTTTGGACAAACAAGCTAAAGAGATTTTTTTTTTCTTTTTGTTCTCCAGCTTTACTGAGATATAATTGACATATAATGTGTAAGTTTAAGGTACACCATAATGATTCAATATATGTATATATGAAAAATTGAAAGAGATTTCTTAATTGCAGTACTTTTAAATCGTTAATTTGCTAAAATGAATTGTGAATCTCCAAGAGGGAGTTAGGGTGTCTTTTGCTCCTAAATTTATTTGTGACATATTTTTTTTCTGAGACATCTATAAACATCTCTGGAAATTAATGTTCTGAGGAAACCATCTGGGTGACTCTGATTTAGGACAGTGTTTCTCTGTTAAAATATGTATCAACCACCTTGGGATGGGTCTCAGGCCCGACCCCAGACTCATGCCATCAAAATGCCTTTGCTCCCTCTGTCTCCTGGATCAGTAACTGCTGGGAAGGAATCTATTGGATTTGTTGGGTCTGACCTCAGAGCCTGTGGGGACAAAACACAACAAGCTGCACATTTAACAAGTTCCCCCAGTGATGCCTATGAAATCCTGGTCCAGACAGAGCTGAGGACAGTTACTTGCCTTCTCCATTACTCTCTGACCCCTAATGCAGCCCCCAGAGGCCAGCCTGGCATACTCTTTGTGCCACTGTGATCCCCAATGTCAGAGCCAGGCCAAGGACACCTGGAAGAAAGGCTGCCTTAGCTCCCACAGCAAAAGAGCTGGGATTGGGTGTGAGCTCTCTCACCTTCAGTCTAGGTGACCTTGGACCAGTCCCTACCTTGCTGGCATTGCCAGGGTCATGATGTGGCTCAACTCAAAGGGCAGTCCTCGGCAGCTGTGCACACTGTCTGCGTGCCTCCCATCAGCCCCCGGCTGTCTGTGGTACAATAGCAGTGCTTGCTTCAAATCAAAATGGCATTGCACCCACACGGCACTCCCTCTGTCGCCTGGATCAGTAACTGCTGGGAAGGAATCTATTGGATTTGTTGGGCCTGACCTATTTTTTAAATAAACTGGGGCTGTTTTCCAGCTATTAGTCACTTTTCTCCCAAGCCTCCACATATTAAATTCTCTTCTTATATCCTCAGATATTTTGGCTGCAAGAGATGTCAGGTTAATTGGATGCTTGCCTCCTGGCTCTTCCTCCTTAATGGGCTTAAAAAGCAGACTTCCCCTCCACTTCCTCCCTTTTCCCTCCCCAAGGCAACAGGAGCCTTTTCTCTCCTTTGACTTGAAAGAGGTCGCCAAGCACTTGGCTTCTCTCTCCACTTTCCTGTACAGGCAAATGTGCAGAAAGACACAGCCAATGTCCTCACACCCTAACCTCTCCCAGAGTTGGACTAAGCTTCAGTCTCATATTTGGGTCAAATTGTCCCTGTTGGACATGAGATGGTTTGTGGGTCCGCACTCTAGGCTGAGTCATCTATAGAGGCAAAGAGTATCAGGCAGAAGTTGTACAGATAGTGCATCTGTGGATTCTGGTCTTGGTTCTTTCTTGCCCTGTTTGGGTCACTATGCAAAAACAACTTAATCTTTCCTACTCTCAGTTTCCTTTTCTGTCAAATGACAACAGTTATGTGTCCTGCTTCCTTTACAAACCTACTATGATGATTGAAAGATGCTGGGTGTATAAATATTCGGAGGAAATTCTAATGTGCAGTGAAAGAGTATGTGACACTTCCATCTGTGGCAATCTGAATCATGCCCTTGTGCTATTTTTGGATGTTCTCTGGGCTCTGCTCTGGCACTAGACACAGTGGCTTTGGCTACCCTTAGCATTCTGTTCTTCTGCCTGCCTGACTCTTGTCCTCCCCCTCCATACTGTCCACTCACTAGGCTCTGTTCTACCCCCCTTCCTTGGAGCTTTCTGAGTATTATGCAATGGCTATCTTTAGGAACAAGGCCGTCGTGGAAAATCAGTCATTTTTTCCAGTCCCTGACACCTGGTCTCTTCTACTCCTATTCTGAACTCATATGGCATCTGTTGATGAAGCTACTGGTTACATTTTGTTTTATTTTGTTGACAAATGGTCTCATAATTGTAGGTGTTGCTTCTACAACCAAGAAGTAAATTCCCCCAGGCCAGTGACCATATCTGATGTGTTATTGTTTCTCCTTTAATACCTGGCACAGAGCTGGGGCTCAATAAAGATGTGTTGGTTACAGTATCCTTATACACTTCAATTGGGTCAATGTTGCCCTTCATAAATATATTATGAAAGTGGAGTGAAGGAGGCTTCTTCCCACCATGTAATCAGAGAACTTTTATTCCCCTTGAAAGGGTGGAGAGATGGCAGGAAGAAAGACAAAACTGAGAAAAATAATTATCAGGATCTTGATAATACTCAACACTCCTTGGAAGGTTCAATGGTACTCCAAATGTCTTTGTCAAGAAGTGTCTCCTGGGATTTTTAGAAGAATATATCTTGCAAATACAGAATGAATTTACTAAGCACCCGTAATTCCATCTGTACAGACTATAAGTGCATTCAAGTACAGATTCAAGCGTATTTGTTAGACATTTTCCCAACAATCTCTTCACACCAAGTAGTTCAAGGCCAGAATTGCAGCTAATGATACTGTGGCTCAGGGAAGCTGACTGACAGATTCAGCCCATACAGCATAGCTGGTCTAAACCCCAGAGCTGACCCTCAGAGAGCCTCAGGCCCCATCATCTGGCCATTAAGCTGATGGCTGAAGAAAAGTGCGCTACAGACACACGTCAGAAAGAAAATCACAAGTTGTTTGTCAAGACCACAGACACACCATCTAGATCCTCATCTGGTTTCCATGGACCCCCCCCCCCCAGACAATTTCCATCTAGTTCTAGAAAACCCATTTACTTCAAATAAATGTATTTCCACCCAGATCCTTAGCATAAATAACTGACTCCTTTAATCAGAGATTCTGATGCAAGTTTGCACTGAAAATACTGGCATTCCAGCTAGAAACAGAACAATATCAACCATCCAGTATATATTTGACCACTCCTCCAATGGTGGCTGAAATTAACCAATGACAGATTCCAGGAATATGGATTTTTAAAAGCATTCCCAGGCAATGCCCATGATCAGTTAAAAAGCCAGATAAAACATAAGAAATAACAGTTTTTAAGACATTGAACATCAGGCAATGAAAAACTGTATCCCTGAGGTGGCAAACAAAAAAAGTGAATCCTATGATGACCTAGCGTGAGTATCCAAGCTACAGAGTAGGCAGTAGGAAACCTGCTAGAAATCTGTGTTAGTGAAAGAGACAGAGTCAGGACTCTGAAGACAGCAGGGTAGTGAAGGTTTGCAAGGCAAAATACTGGAGGGTAGAAGACTAAGGGAGGAGGGGTCTTGGTGATCTGGACAGAATCCCCCTCAAGCCTTCAGCTGAGATGGGTTAAACCATGCATGTGAGGAAACTACCTGATGCTAGGGGAAAAAAGTACTGAGAAGACAGAGGTACTGATTTATGTTTCTCACACAGGGGCAGGAATACTTCTTGTCTACCCAAGCCAGAGTGGAAAACTTCATAATTCATGAATATGCAGAAGAGGTTATTTTTCCCTTAGTGGTGGATATTAGCCCTAGACTAAAGACTGCTTTAATTCCCCCAAACAAAACTTAAAAGCAAGACCTTAAAGGGTTAAACTGTTTAAGTAATTTAACCATATTCCAGAACAAAGCCTAGAAGTACAATATATCAAAAAATACTCAGCACCCAACAATGTCTCAAGGTCTGGATTACATACTGTCTGGTATTCAGTCAAAAATGAAAAGACTTGCCAAAGAAGTGAGAAAACACTACCTATAATGAGGAGAAAAACTGATCACATGAAACCAGCCCAGAAAGGACATAGGTGACAGAACTGGTAGACAATGTCATTAAAATTGTTACTGTAACTATTTCATATGTCCAAGAAACAAGATGAAAAATTAAACCTGATAAGTAGAGACATGAAAGATAGAAAAATGACCCAAATTAAACTTCTAGACATAAAAATTATATGTGATGAAAAATACACTGGATTAGATTAATAGCAGATTAGATATTAGAGAAGAAAATATTAGTGAACCTGACACAGGACAATAAAAACTATCCAAAATAAAACACAAAGAGAAAAAATACTGAAAATAAGTTAAATAGAATGAAATCTTGTCATTTGCAACAACATGGATGGAGCTAGAGGGTATAATCCTGAGTGGAATAAGAGAGTCAGAGAAAGACAAGTACCGTATGATCTCACTCATATGTGGAAGTTAAGAAACAAAACAAATGAACAAACAAAGGGGGAAAAAAGAACAACAACAACAAAAGCCAGAGTCTTGCATACGGAGAACAAACTGGTGGCTATCAGAGGGGAGGTGGGTGGAGATGGAGGAGGTAAGTGAGGGGGACAAAGAGTACACTTGTCTTGGTGAACACTGAGAAATGTATGAAACCGTTGTACCATTATACGGTACATGTGAAACTAATATAACACTGTGTGTTAATTATACTTGAATAATAGTTTTTAAAAAGTTAAACAGAGCATCAGTGAGCTGTGGGACAACTTCAGATGTCCTAGTACACATGTGATTGTAGTACCCAAAGAAAGGGGAAACAGAAAAATAGTTAAGGAAATATTGGAATGATGGCTGAAATTTTCCATATAATAAAAGCCATAAATTTTCAGATCCAAAAACCTCAACCAACCCTGAAGAAAGTGAATTTGAGGCAGAAAAACTACACCAAGGTAATAATAATCAAATTGCTTAAAACTACTGATAAATAGAAAATAGCTGTCAGAGAGAGGGAAAGAGATGTTATACACAGATATAACAAATATAAATATAACAAATATAACAAATAAAAAAAAAATAATGACAGCCAACTTATACTTATAAGTACAACACAACCTAGAAGACAGAACAGCAACATCTTTAAAGTACCGAAAAAAGGGGCGCCTGGGTGGCGCAGTCGGTTAAGCGTCCGACTTCAGCCAGGTCACGATCTCGCGGTCCGTGAGTTTGAGCCCTTCATCAGGCTCTGGGCTGATGGCTCAGAGCCTGGAGCCTGTTTCCGATTCTGTGTCTCCCTCTCTCTCTGCCCCTCCCCCGTTCATGCTCTGTCTCTCTCTGTCCCAAAAATAAATAAACGTTGAAAAAAAAAATAAAAAAAAAAATAAAGTACCGAAAAGAAAAAAGAAAAATTATCAACTTAGAATTCTATACCCAGGGAAAATATCTTTAAAAAATAAAGGCAACATAAAGACTTTTTGAGACTTCCAAAAGCTGAAAGATTCCATCATCCTCAGGCCCACACTATAAGAAATGTTAAAGGGATATTCTTTGGGCAGAAAAATGATATCAGATAGAAATTTGGATCCATGCCAAGAATGAAGTGCTCTGAAAATGGGTAAATACAAAAGAACTTTGTTCTTTTTCTTTAAATGTCCTTAAAAGATCACTGACTGAAGGGGCTCCCAGGTGGCTCAGTTGGCTAAGTGTCCAACATTTGGCTGAGGTCATGATCTCATAGTCCATGGGTTCAAGCCCCGCATCAGGCTCTGTGCTGATAGCTCAGAGCCTGGGGTCTGCTTCAGAGTCTGTGTCTCCCTCTCTCTCCTCCCCCCACCCTCACTCACTCTCTCTCAAAAATAAATAAACATTTAAATTTTTAAAATAAAGTAAATAAATTTTTTAAAAAGATCATTGACTGTTTACAAAAAACAATGTCTTGTGATATTTATAACATACATAGAAATAAAATGTATGATAGCAATAGCACAAAGGCCAGAAGGGGAAGAATGGAAGTGCTCTCTTATAAGATTCTTATAATATATGTGAGGTGCTATAATATTACCTGAAGATAGACTGTGATAAATTAAATATGTATAATACAAACTCTAAAGCAGCCACTGTATAAAAGCACAAAAGGTTATAGGCAAAAAAAACAGCAAAGGGTATAAAATGAAATCATACTCAAGTATTACCTCCCCCAAAAGGTTAAAACAAGGATGAAGGTAACAAAGAAAAGATAAACTATATAGAAACAAATAGCAAGATGGTAGGTTTGAACCCAACAGCATCAATAATTACATTAAATATAAATGGTCTAAACACCTCAATTAGAAATCAAAGATTGTCGGGGCGCCTGGGTGGCGCAGTCGGTTAAGCGTCCGACTTCAGCCAGGTCACGATCTTGCGGTCCGTGAGTTCGAGCCCCGCGTCAGGCTTTGGGCTGATGGAGACTGGAGCCTGTTTCTGATTCTGTGTCTCCCTCTCTCTCTGCCCCTCCCCGTTTATGCTCTGTCTCTCTCTGTCCCAAAAATAAATAAACGTTGAAAAAAAAATTAAAAAAAAAAAGAAATCAAAGATTGTCGTATTAGATTTAAACACACCCATATGCCACCCTATTGAAAACTTATTTTTAACATAAAAAAAGTAAAAGGATAAAAAAAGGTATACCATGTTAATTCTAATGAAAGGAAAGCTAAAGTAGATATATTAATATAAGACAAAATAGAAATAAGAGCAAATAATATCAGGAAAAAGAAGATACTTTCATAATGATTAACGTCAATTCATAAAGAGGACATAATTTCAAATGCATATTCATCTAATAAAAGATATGCAAAGTGTATGAAGCAAAACCCAATAGAACCAATTATTAATGAAATGGAAATTGAAACTACAATGAGATACTACTTTGCATTCATTAGAAGGGCTAATATTTTTTTTATTTATTTAAAAGTTTATTTATTTATTTTGAGAGAGAGAGAGAACAAATGGGGGGAGGGGCAGAAGGGAGAGAAAGAATCCCAAGCAGGCTCCACACTGCTAGCACAGAGCCCAATGCAGGGTTCAAGCTCATAAACCGTGAGATCATGACTTGAGCCAAAATCAAGAGTTGTATGCTTAACCAACTGAGCCACCCAGGCACCCCAGGAGAGCTAATATGTTTTTAAAAAGAAAGAAAGAAGATGAAAATAAAAAGTGTTGGCAAAGATGTGAAGAAATTGGAACTCTTGTGCACTGTTAGTGGGAATGTAAAATGATGTAGTCACTATGGAAAAGAGAAAAGAGTATGGCACTTCCTCAAAAAATTAAAAATAGGATTATCATATGATCCAGCAATTCCACTTCTAAGTACACACTCAAAAGAATTGAGAGCAGGGTCTTGAAGACATATTTGTACATCCATATTCATAGAAACATTATTCATAAAGTGAAAATGTGAAAGCAACCCAAGTGTCCATCAATGAACAAATGAATGAATATGCAAAATGTGATCTACACATAAAATGGAATATTGTTCAGCCTTAAAAAGAAAGGGAACTCTGACAATTACTGTAACATGGATGAATTTTAGGACTTTATGCTAAGAAAAATAAGCCAGTCACAAAAAGACAAATACTGTATGACTCCACCTATATAGGGTGCTTAAGAGTAATCAAAATCATAGACACAGAAAGTATGATGGTGATTGCCAGGGGATAGGAGAGGAGGAGGAAATGGGGAGTTACTGTTTCATGGGTATAGTTTCAGTTTTGCAAGATGAAAAGAGTTCTAAAGATGAATAGGACTGATGTTTGCACAACAGTGTGAATATACTTAATACTACTGAGCTATGCACTTAAAAATGGTTATTATAGTAAGTTTTATATTATGTGCTATTGAGTTTAATACAACACATAAGCATTTAATTGTCAAATTAACACCTTGGTGTAAACTCATTCATCAGGTCTCTTAGTTCCTGAAAGGAGGAAGAAAGTACATTTTAATAATGATAAGAAAGACAAAGTTATAGTAATCAAAACAGTGTG
Organism: Herpailurus yagouaroundi; assembly: GCF_014898765.1. Taxonomy (NCBI): domain Eukaryota; kingdom Metazoa; phylum Chordata; class Mammalia; order Carnivora; family Felidae; genus Herpailurus; species Herpailurus yagouaroundi. Next base: position 4,983,048 of record NW_024412572.1, read on the forward strand.
GTACTGGCACAAAAAAATAGACACGTAGATCAATGGAGCAGAATAAAGAGCCCAGAAATAAACCCGTGCTTATATGATCAATTAATCTACAACAAAGGAGGCAAGAATATACAATAAGGAAAAGACAATCAGTTCAAGAAATGGTACTGGGAACACTAGTCAGCTGCATGCAAAAGAATTAAACTGGACCACTTTCGTACACCACAGGTGAAAACAAACTCAAAATGAATTAAAGACCTAAATGTGAGACCTGAAATTATAAAACTCCTAGAAGAAAACATAAACAATATCTTTGAGATCAGCCTTAGCAATGTTTTACTAGATACATCTTCTCAGGCAAAGGAAACAAAAGCAAAAATAAACTATTGGTATTACATCAAAATAAAAAGCTTTTGCATGGTCAAGGAAAGCATCAACAAAACAAAAAGGCAATCTACTGAATGGAAGAATATACTTACAAATGATATAGCCAATAAGGTCCAAAATATATAAAGAATTTATAAAACTCAACATCAAAACAAACAACAAATAATTCAATTTAAAAATGGGCAGAGAACCTGAATAGACATTTTTCCAAAGAAGGTATATAGATGGTCAATAGACATATGAAGAGATGTTCAGCATCATTAATCATCAGGGAAATGCAAATTAAAACCAAATGAGGTACCACCTTACACTTGTTAGAATGGCTAATATCAAAGACAAGAAATAAATGTTGAAGAGAAGTGTGGAGAAAAGATAACCCTCATGTGCTATAAGTGGGGATGTAAATTGGAGCAAATACTGTGGAAAACATCATGGAAGCTCCTCAAAAAATTGAAAATAGAAATACCAAAAGATCTAGCAATTCCACTACTGAGTATTTACCCAAAGAAACCAAAAACGCTATGTGAAAAATTGTGTGCACCCCTATGTTTATTGCAGCATTATTTACAATAGCCAAATTATGGAAGGAACCCAAGTGTCCATGCCTAGATGCAAGGATGGATAAAGAAGATGTGGTATACAATGGAATATTGTTCAAGCATAAAGAAGAATGGTATCTTGCCATTTGAGACAACATGAATGGACCTAGAGGGCATTATCTCACGTAAATTAACTCAGACAGAGAAAGATAAATACTATATGATTTCACTTATATGTGGAATAAAAAATAAATGAACAAATGGAAAAAATAGAAACAGATCCATAAACACAGAGAACAAACCGATAGTTACCAGAGGGAAGAAGGGTGGGGGGAATAGACAAAATGGGTGAAGGGTCATGGGAAGTAGAGGCTTCCAATTATGGAATGAATAAGTCACAAGGATGAATGGTACAGAGAAAGGAATATAGTCAATAGTATTGTAATAGTGCATGATGACATGATAACTACGTTTGTGAACATAGTATGATGTATAGACTAGTTGAATTACTATGTTGTACACCTGAAAGTAATGTGACATTGTGTGTCAACTATACTTCAACTTGAAAAAAAGAACAAGAAAAAATTGAGAGAGCAAAACAAAATATCACCTTCATTACTAATAAAGTTGAAGCAGGAAAAAGAAATAATGAGATGAAAGAAGAAGAAGGTAAGACCCAAAGACCATTTGCCCAAGGAATACCTATGGGTCCTGGAGCCTGAGAAATGTAATATCTAGAAGCAAAAGGAGGCCATGTGCTAAAGGAGAAGAAGGAAGGCACAGAGTCGAACTGCCATCCCCTCAGTGTTCTAGGTTCTAAACTTTGTCCCCAAACTTCATACCCTCCTTCATACCTATAAGGCCCTGCAGCCTCTCAAAGCCCTTCCTGCTATTCAGTCTCTGACAGTCTGGACTTCATTCTACTGCTTGTGCATCCAAAACTTGCCCCACCTAGGAACTTTGTGCCAACTGCTTCCCCCATATATTTGAATTGTTCCCTCTTTCACCTAATTCAGGTTTTTATTCAAATCTCACCTTTGCAGAGAGTGGTCTCTCCAGGCTACTCTTTCTGCAAACACCCCCTCCCATCACATTCTATTCCCTTACCCATGTTATTTTTCTTCAGAACTTGTTACCTAATAATAGGTCATATATTTGCTTATGTCTGTCTTACCCACACAATGAAAGCTACAGTAGCTACCATCAGGCACTACTGTAATCCCAGTTTATAGAACCGTGCCTGACACTGAGTGTTCAACAAATATCTGGGGGAGCTATGAAAAGAAAAGGGCTGAACAGCCATGATGGAGCAGATGGAAGTCAGTCCTGGAAGCCCACTCTCACCCCACACCAGGCAGCTCTAACTCACAGAGCCCCCAGTGCACATTTTGCCACCTGTCTGTGCTTGACTCTGGCCCCACACTGTGCTGGCTCTCAGATTCTCCCCGTTATGAATGTCCTGCTCTGCCCTGCTTTATTTCAAAGGACGCTGAACACTCCAGAGCCCAGGAAAACTGGGTTAGCTATTAGCAAACCCTTTGTCCATGAGGCCTAAGCAGAAGCTGAGCTACCAAAGTCCTCACAGGTAAAGTCTAAATTTATTACCAAACTTTACACTACTCTACTCTCTGCCATGATCTGAGCCCCATCTACTCCTCAGTTTCCTCTTCAAATGCTGCCCCAGTCCCACTGCCCTTCTCTGTGTCCCCTGATGCATTGTGCCCAGGCCCCTTGGCCTTGGTACCTGCTATTCCTCTGTCTAGAATCACCAGCTCCTCACTATCAACTGCCACATACTTGTCCAACCCACATCTGGACAACTCCAATTAGTCTTCAAGGAGACTCAGATGTCATTCCTACAGCAAGTCTCCCTACCTTTTTCCCTGTCATATTAAACCCCCTCCAGAAGAAATCAGTCACAGAACATTCAATCTGACTGTTAGAGAAAGATAATTCTCAACAGAATGATACATCCTTAATGCTTTGCAAGAATCCTTTCTAAGGACAGTTTTTCAAAGTTACTAATCGGAGGGTCCCAAGATCTCTTATTAAGAACAATGGGATTGCTGGGGCACGTGGGTGGCTCAGTTGATTGAGCGACCAACTCTTGATATTGGCTCAGGTCATGATCTCAGTGTTGGTGAGATCAAACCCCCTAGTGGAGCTCTGTGCTGACAGCATGAAGCCTGCTTGGGATTCTCTCTCTCCCTCTCTCTCTTGCCCCTCCCCCACTCACAGACACTCTCTCTCTCTCTCTCTCTCTCTCTCAAAATAAATAAATAAATAAATAAACTTTAAAAAATAAAAAAGAATCATGGGATTTATTCCCAAGGTGAGTGTCACGAAATTTGTCTCCTGTGCAACCACAAGACAGTTGACAGAGGAAAGCTTAGGCTTCATGTCTGTATAAAAGAAAGCTTATGGTTTTGATGTACTAAGAAATATTAAGGAATGAGGATGCCTGGGTGGCTCAGTCAGTTCAGTGTCCAACTCTTGGTTTCAGCTCAGGTCATGATCTCACAGTTCATGGGATCATGCCTAGCATTGAGCTCTGTGCTAACAGTTTGGAGTCTGCTTGGGATTTTCTCTCCACCACCCTCTATGCCCCTCCCATGTTGGTGTTCTCTCTCTGTCTCTATCTCTGTCTCTCTCTCTCTCTTTCTCTCTCCCTTAAAATAAATAAATAAACATTTAAAAAAAGAAATGTTAAGGAATGGAGGGCACTGAAGCATGCAGCCTTTTGGGGGCATGCCTTTGCCTTTCTTCTTGCATTGCAGTTCTTAGCAAATGGTGAAGTCTTATTTTAAATTACAAGTCTTGTCCTTTTCACCCAATGTCTCTCTTCTATAGAGGTTCCCTTGGCACCCCTCCTTCAGTCTTTACAAATCCCCTGTAATGGCTGGTATCCCGTCTGACTCCCCTACTAAAGCATAAGCTCCTCAAAAGCAAGGATGGTTTCTTACTGGGTTGCATCCCCAGGACTTATCATAATGCATGACATGGAGTTGGCACATAGTACATTCTCAGCAAATGCTTATTGAAGAAGTGACTAATTAAATGGATGGATGGATGGATGGATGGATGGGCAAATGGTCCAGCAGAGAAGACTGAGGCTCAAAGAGTTTAAGCGGCTTCTGCCAGATCCCTGATGCCAACAAATGACAGAACTCAAGGCCTCCATGCTTTCAGAATTGGCTGTAGGCAGTTATTTCTGGGTCCAGTTTCCCCTTCCACTCCCCAGGAATCTTTCCTGATGAATGGGGCCCATATGTGGCCTCATCTCCCTTGGGGCCTGTGACATGCAAACCAGGACTACCTTTCTGAATCCACCCAAAACAGGTGAGCATGTAGCAATCCTGACCAACACTGACCACCACAAACAACAGCTACCGCTTGTTAGCCAGGCACTATGGTAAGAGCACTTTCACTATCATTTCACCTGACCTTACAACAATCTTTTGAAGAAAGAATATATGATTCTTATTTTACAGAAAGGAAAATGAGGCCCAGAGAAAACAAGTAAGTTCAAGGTCATTGTGTTAGAAATTGGCAGAACATGGAATCAAGCCTAGAGGAAGCTGCCTCCCAAATTTTAACAAAGTTATGAGAAGCAGTGTTGCTCCAGGTCAAGATCCTGAGCTGTAAGACGAGTAATGACAGCCCCTGCCCAAAGTATTTTCCATTCAAAGTCATACTTGTATCCAACATACCTTATTTCTAGTCTCATCTTGCCACTAATTCACTGTGCATCCTTGAGTTAGCCTCTACCCTCTCTGGCCTTGGATTCCCAACTATAGAAAGAAAAGGGACTAGATTCAATACCATGGGGCCCAAGAATCAAAAAAGCATGTCCACAGGGACCAAACTGGTGATGTAAACCAGTGGAGTGCATGAATATAGGTGATGACACCCACCATGGGTAAGCAGAGAGCTATAGCAGGTAGAGGATGGGCACCTTCTATAAGAGGTGACTGGTGTCCCATAATGTCATCTTTTGATCAGAAATATCTTGATTTTTAAAAATATGTTTATTTATTTATTTTGAGGGCATAAGGGCAGAGAGAAAGGAAGAGAGATAATATCCCAAGCAGGCTCTGTGCTGCCAGCAGAGAGCCCGACATAGGGCTCAATCTCATGAACTAGGAGATCACGGTCTGAGCTGAAATTAAGAGACACTTCATTGACTGAGCCACCCAGGTGTCCCAGAAATATTTTGATTTTTATATGCTGGCCTCTATGAGACCAAATGAAAAAAACTGTGAGCAGTTTGTCTCATGTCTTCCCATTATTTATCACCATTGTGTTCCCAGTTGGGGAGCAAAAAGAAGAAGGTCAGTGAAAGAAAAAGGCTGGGGCAAATAGATACACAACCCTGAGAAACAAACCATGAGGGGAACCTGAGCTTCTGGCTGATCAGAATAACCAAAATACAGAAGATAGAAACTGCCAAAGCCAAGGGCAATGCATGGTATTTAAGACAGCCTAGAATAGGTTAGAGAATGGAGTCAGCCATGCTAATTCAGCCACACAAGTCCAGAAGGTACAGGGAGAGTGAATTTCACTCAAAGAAAGTGGTGAGTGTTTAGATTCATGTTCCATGTTCAGTGTAGAGCAATGGTTCTCAAACTTGAGTGGGCATCAGAATCACCTGAAGAGTAGATTGCAACATCCATCTCTAGAGTCTCTGATTCAGTATGTCTCAGGCAAGGCTGAGAATTGCATTTTTAATAAGTTCCCTGATGGTGCTGATTTGGTTGGTCCAGCGATCACATTAGTAACCAGTGGGAATTTGGGTTCTGGTGTATGACTGTTTATGTTTGGAATCAGGGTCCATCGGTTACTAGACACTGGTAAATTCACTAAATTTGTCTGTATCTCAGTTCCTTCCTTTGTAAATTGAGGGCATTATTAGTATCTACTCCAAAGATTGTTTAAAAATTAAATTTGACAGTCTACATAAAGAGCTTTGAAAGGTGCTTGGAGTAAATACTCAGTGAATGCCATCAAACATTTCTGTTAGTAAAAGTATTTCAATGGAAGCTAAAGTGGGAGTACCTCAGGACTGGTAACACAGGAGCTGTATGATGAGGAAAGAGGAGAGAAGTTACTGGAACCCAGAGATGGTGAGGGTTATATGGAAAGGACTACATGAAAACTTCAGTTCTGGGGAAGAGTCAACTGTGACCCCATAGGGAAGGAACTGGAGGAATAATTACTCTGACTTCACTTCTCTCCCTTCTTTAGTCTGCTGATGCTCCCCACTGGTGGAACTCAACCAGCCAGAAGCTTGGAGGGGCTGGGAAAGGGAGCCTATTGATGTAGTCCATTATAGCTCAGTCTTCCAGGGCACAGAGAAGGATGGAGAAGGATGGAGAGAAAATTGGAGGAACAAATGTAAGACACCAGCACACTTTGAAAAGGGCCTACAGATATTTTTGTCTACACCCCCACCTTGAGGTAAGGTGGTCCCTAACCCAACTCATATTGGTGAGCCCCAGTGAAGGAGCTAATAGATTTGGTCAACATCCTGAAATGCTAGTCACACCTCAACATCAATCTGGTCACTGGCATTCCTGGCAAGGTGAGCCAGAAGATCCTTGTTTGAGACCTAGCCAAGGCTCAGACAGTGAGCTCATTAGGCACCAAGCTTGGAGAAAACTGAACACTTTGGCTTTCTGTAAAGGATAAGAGACCACCTTGGAGGAAGCAGAAAAAACAGGATGAATTTAGCAAAAACTTGAAAACAAGCACAGTAGCCTGATATATAGGACCAGCAGTGCATAGGCCCTGGCTCTGGCCCTGAAACCAACTCTCTGACCTTGATGAAGCATCTCTCCTGAGAGCCTCCCTCTCTGAAAGACAGTCACTCTCACTCCTGCCCTCTTCATCCACCTTGTTCCTCCTTATCCTTCAAGAGGTAGGACCTGGAAAAGAATTCCAAGATGTGCTAAGTTGCCTTAGGCTCCTTGGAGGAAACCAGTAGAGCAATACCTGATATAATTGTAATTGCTCATTATCTAAAATCGGACAGAATGAACTACTGCAAAATAATATACTGTAGGGAAGGAATCTGCTGAAGCAACGACTGAATTAAAATAGCTGCTACTAAATGTTTTCCTGAGACCAGTAACTTTTGGTGCTCTATTTAGTCATATACTGGTTTTCATCTCCAGAATCCTTGAACAGCACTGATGTTGTGCACTTCCCTGACACTGATGAGAAAGTAGCCTGGAAGAGGCAAGTAGCCAGCTCTCCAAAAAGATCCAGGTACAACAAAGCATAGAAGATATCACAGGGAGTTTACCATGGTAAGAGAAGATAGTATGTACAAGTATAGAGCATAATTATATTCACTGAAATCTGCAATTGGAAAAGTAGAATTAACAGGTGGAAGCCAGAAAGGGACCTCAATGAGAGATGAATCCCTGTCCCCTGGATTCAGGTAAGGTGTTATTAACCAGACCCAAATAGCCTAAGGGACTTACTGGGGTCATCAGCCAACTACTCAACCTAAATGTAAAATCCCTGCTCAAGCTGAAATACAAGGGAAACTTAAATAGGAATTATCTGTTAAATAGGCACAAACTAGATTTGGTTTAGGAGTAAGAGCTCTGCAAAAAAGACTTCCAGAATCCCCAAGATCAAGCCCATCCTGTCATAAAAGAAAGAAAAAGAAAGAGGACATAGAAGCCCGCATTAGAGCTTTCTGAAAGAATTGAGTGATTCTGGGGATGTTGAACAATGCTTCACGTAAGGAACTCCCAGGATACCTCCATATGGCTTCAACCACCTATCCAGGTTCACTCTCTATCATAATATTTGTTCTTCTTCCTCTCAAAGGATGATGCTTGCATGGTAAATGCAAAGCAACCGAGAACCTCAAACTCCCTGATTCTTTGTTTTGCAGTACTCTCAGGGTCAAAGATAGCATCAGAAAAGACCTGTCCCATAGCAAGCAAATTGCAGAGCCTGGACTATCGCCGGGTTTCCTGAATCCCTTGGACCTCATTCTAATATTATTTAACATCCAAGTATCACCACCAAGGCCAAATGAGATAAAGAATGGTGATCCCTGATGTTAACTCACAATGCCTACCAGCTGCAGAACAATCACCTTGCATTGTTCCTCTGAGCAGGCAATTTCTACCCATAACTAATTCACTCATTCATTCATTCAACTAACATTTATTGAGTTCTTCTGTGTCCAGGCATTGTGTTTCAGTGTAGCCAATGGACTGGAAAGGAGCAAGAGCAGAAGCTGGGAAGAGGGAAGCCAGTTACAGTGGCCCAGACAAGAGATAATTAGTGTCTGATCTAAGGCAGTGGGCTAAGGGAAAGGAGATGTTAACAAAATAGGATTAAGGAAGTAAAATTAAAAGGATTTTGTTATATATTACCTGGGATCAGAATAGGGGAGGTGAGAATAAGAGAAGCCTCTAGCATGATTCCTAATTTCTGGATAGAACGATGGAGAGAATGGCAATGCCCGTCACGGAGACAGGCATACAAACGGAGACAGAGATGAGCACATTCAGAGGAAAGATAAGGAGCTCAGTTTGGGTCATGTTGAATTTGAAGTGCCTACAGAATATTAAGAAAGGGAAATCCAGCCAGGTCTGGATGTCACAAGATGTAGAAGAGGATGACATCATCCAGGGACAGTAATCTGGGGACAGCCTCACTAAGAGGTGAACAGGAAGAAGAATCCACATGAAAGATTGAGATAGAACAGTCAGAGATGTGGGAGAGGCAGGAGAAAGTAGGGCTTAGGACACCAAAAAGGAGAAGCTATCAAGAAAAATACAATAACCAACAGTGTCCAATGTTATTGATTGGTCATGTGTAATGAGAGTCCACAAAAATACTGGATAACAAAGGGGTCTCCAATGTTGGTAGTAAGATCATGTCAGAGAAGGATAAAATAGGATTATCGCTCCCCCAGGCCTCCAGTATGAAGCTCAGCTTTTGGCACCAGCCATGGTACCCAAAGGAGTATAGCATCCTAGTTTGGGCCTGATCTGGGACATAAGCCAGATCCCAACACTTTAGAAATGATGGTCCAGCACCACACACTGGGGAAGACAAATAAGTATGGCTTTAAGAAATTTGAAGCTCAAATAATCCCCCTTTTTAAGTTTATTTATTTATTTTGAGAGAGAGAGAGAGCAAGTGAGAGTGAGGGAGGGGCAGAAAAAGAGGGAGAGAGAGAACCCCAAGTAGGCTCCACACCAGCAGCCGCATAAAATCTGACATGGGGCTTGACACGGGGCTTGAACTCATGAACTGTAAGATCATGACCTGAGTCAAAAACAAGAGTCAGACGCTTAACTGACTGAGGCACCAGGTGCCCCTTCTCTTTCTTTTCCTTTAGCCCTGTGCACATTCAGAACAGGCTAGACCCATGGCACAAGTAAGGTTATCCATCAGTTGCCTAGTCAAGTGGATATTAAAGGATCTGCTGCCCAAGACTGGATTCTCTCCAACATCCAGGCCCCCAGAGTCCAGAACCAAGAATCTGTGGTTGTCTCCCCCTACCACCTGAATGGTAATCCCTTCACAGTCTCTCCTGCCTGAAAAAGAAAGAGCCATTGCTCTTCGAAGCCTAGAAGCCCATGCCTGGGAAGTGAGAGAGAATGGAAGAGACTGAGCCAGCGGGTGGAGAGCAAAAATGAAGGCAGTGGTTTCTGGGGGAAGATTCACTTTTCCCCAGATAAACAGCTGCCTGCAAACAGCCTACCCTTATATGCTTTGTTCAAGTCAGGACCCTAAAAGAGGTCTGCTTCTCACCAAGCCAAAGCCCAGATTGACAGCATCTTTTTGCTTTTCCCCAAACCTCCACTTTCTATGCCATTTGCCACCGAGGGGGAAAACATCTCCCATTTTGAACAGCACGAATTTAGCACACGTGGGCATGTCTGGAAGGGGAAGCCATGTGGAGGATGGCGATGAGCTTGTCTCCAACTCCACTGACAACTCAATAAGGGGAAATTGGCATAATGCTGCACTGGAAGGCACTTGAGATAGCAAGTGAATCACAACAAAGTTTAAGACTTGCACAATACCTCCTCCCTTTCCCAAATGGCCTTATGCCCATTGTCTCATTTAGTTCAGGGGCATCCCTATCAAGTAGGGCAGATTAGGATCAACTCATCCATTTTTCATTTGGTCGCTGAGAGTTATGGAAGGCAGATGGCAACAGAGTCAGAACCATGGGTTCTGTCTGTTGGCTTTTAACTCCTTCTACACTACCTAGTATCAGCCAAGGGCTTGAGGAACTGGAATTAATAAGCAAAAGTTGAGGCATTTCCTCCTTAGTGCTTAGGACAGAGCCTGACTGTCTTGACTAGATCATACGGGGTACACTCCAGAGGTGAGGGCATGGATCTCAAGAGCTCTAAGACTGTGGATATTTGATGCTGAAGCAGAGCTGGAAGAAGAAAAAGAGGTGGGCACGGGCTTGGCAGAGTTTCCGTGAAGCCTCCAAGAAAAGCCGCCAGATCTGGCCTGGTAGACAAAATCCTAGGACCCTGCAGTACTGGAAGCCCAAGCCAGTGGTTTAGTTTTCTTCACATCTTGGAAAATGGAGCATCTTATTTTTAACCTTTAAACAGAGGAGTGAGTAGCTGTGATGGACCAAGATAATGGTGAATAAAGGAGCCTCTGCAAAGCTCTAGGCAGGAATTGTGTCCACTCTGCAGAGCAGCTGGGCCCCAAGTCAGTTAGGAGTGCCTGCAGTTAGGAGCCAGAGCCTCAGGGCAGTTCAGATCCCTTGTCTTGGGACATCCCTTACTCAGTCTCCTGCTCACATCAGTCAGTGATGTTGGGAACAAATATATTGTTTGATCCAAATCCCCAAACTCCTCTGCCTCAAGCAAGGTTTTTCAGGGGAGCCTCCATAGTCTCTATACTGCATCTTGTCACTGCTAAAGTGCAGTAGTTCCCAATTTCTCAGGCAAAACCCTGACCCCTACGCTTTCTGGGGCTTACGCCTTACCTGTTCAGGAGGGCATTAAACTTAGACCCTTGTTTACCCAAAAATCTCCCCTTACCGAGTTTTCCTTGAGTATAAACTTTCTCCTTGCAATTCTTGCTTTGTCCATCAGCAGTGAACATCTAACTGTGTCAGCTTAACTACAGCCTGGCTTCAGGTCAGGAGGATTTCTTTCTATAGTGGAATCCTAAGTAACTGACCATAGTTGCATTAGGAAGGGACAGAATGGATAGATATCCGTTTAAACACTAGCATCCGTAGAACATTTTCTGTACAGGAAAGGTACATGTAGCAATGATCATTGAGCAAATGATTTTAAACCTCTAATAGGTACTAAGCACTGTGGTAGGTGCTGTTCAATTGTGAACAGCCCCTACTCTCACAAAATTTATGGTGGACTTATAGACAAGGAAATCAGCAAGTACAGTGTGATGTGTGCCGTGACAGAGGACGCACAGGTACTATGGGATCACATGGGTGGGAGAACAAAGTCAGACTTGGATAAGGGGGTAGTGTCAGGGAAGGCTTCCAGAAGAGGTGACGTCTAAGCAGAGATCTAAAGGGAGAGTAGTAGGTTGCCAGGAAGTAAAGGGAGGAAAGCAGTTGAGTATAGCTGGCGTAGGAGCAAAAGACTTCTAAGAAATTAAGGAAAGGAAGGTGGAAAAGTGCTTAGGGCATGACCGTGCAGAGCCTTATGAGCTATGGTAAGCAGGAGACCTTTCTCCTAATGAAAATGGAAAAGTCACTGAAGGGGATTAAGGAGGTGAGAAGTATCATCAGATTTCCACTTCAGAACATGCATTCATGCTGCTATGAGAACAAATTTAAGCAAGGAAGGGAGGATGTATGGACAGTGTCCAGGAGGTTACTGTGGAGATCAGGCAAGAGATGGGGAACGAGAGTGGGCCATGAACCAGGATTACAAAAGTGGGGCCAGAAAGGGGAGGACAGGTTCAGGACAAAGAAACAAACTTGCAGGATGTAGAATCATCACTCACCATGAAGAAAGGAGATAGGAGAGTCAGGGCTTGTGACTGGTAGATTCTTACTAAGCAGGGTGAGGGTCAGCAGAGCAGAGGCAGGTTGGTGGGAAGAAATGCTATCTCGCAAGGGAGCTAGCAAGACATCTGAGTGGGGGTGTCCCATAGGCAGTTAGCTATGTGTGTCCAAGCTCAGAGGACAAATCTGGGCTACAGCTTGGAGTCTGGGAATCAACACATAAACTAGTAATAAAGCTAAGAGAGGGGATAAGATGACCTGGACAGAATGGGTAGGTAGAGAAGAAGGTGACTCAGAGCCCAGCCCAGAGGAAAACCACAGTGTCCAAGTTGCGTAATAAATGTCGTGCATCAGCTGCAAAGTCGGCACTGCCTAATCTTCATGACCCTGAAATTCAGGTCTGTCTCTACAAGACTCTCCCTCAGATTCCCACACTCAACCTCACCCCAACATGGGTCCCCCATAGGACATGCTTCTCCATGTTGACTCATCAGACACTGGCTTGAGCTCGGAAGCTCCAGGCTAGTGATTAAATGTGTCCCTTATATATCTCCTACTACAAATTGCAAATCACGTAAGATAAGTACATAAGCGTACAAGGATGTACTTCTGCATCAGGGACCCACAGACTTAGGTGTACATAAACATCCCTGCACATAAACGCACCCACACACCCTACAGTCTGGATTAGGTCATTTATGTCTACTCAAATGGAACATTAGAAGTGACTTTGAACTACAGGTTTTCCCCTAAAAAAACAAAAACAAACAAACAAACAAACAAAAAACACTGGCCTAATAAGCAGTTACAACAGGAGGAAAAAGAATAAAACGTTTGTAGAGATTCTTCTTTATGTCTTATTCCATGATCAAATTTAATACTCATGGCTAACCTGTAAAATGGGTTTTAGAATCCCAAAGGGATGAAGACCAAAATGTTCTCCTGTGCCTCCATGGGACAATAGCTTTTATTCTGGAGAAGGGAGAGTAGGAAAAGATTCTAACAGAATCTTTGGCATATGAATGATATACAGGTTGACTTCCTTTATTCATTTAAGAAATATTCATCACTGTCCTACTATGTACCTGGAGGCAAGAGTCGACCAAATGCACGTAAATATAGAGCATTCCTTAATTAGGATCCTGTTTACACTCATGATGGGCTGTAATCATTTTTGTGGGACTGTCTGATTGAGCCTCCTTAGAGAAGGGCTGTCATAGCTGCTTGTCAGAGAGAGATGAAGTCCTTGAATTGAAGGCTTCTGTGGGAATTACAGTCTTCCATTTTCCAGAAAGGCCACCGCTGTTCTTTACTTCAGCTAACAAGAGATTACCTTTCACAACTGAGCTACAAATGGGGGCCTAATTGATGAATTTGCTAATAGCCTTCCCTTTATAGTGGCATTAGCCTAGTTGGGTCTTAGCTGTACCTCCCTCGGGTGAGGCCTCACACACGGTGATATATTCTGCTAGATTTATGGCTAAGAGGACAGGGAGTTTAACTCAGTAATTAAACATCCAATTTGCCACATGAGCCTAGGAAATATCTCCATCCTCCCTCTTCCTTTTGCCTGTGCCTCAGTTTCTCTCAGTGGGAACAGGGCGGGGGGGGAGTTATCAATCCACCCAGTAACCAACAGGTAGGAGTTTCTCTCTTCTTAGCCGCAAGGCTTGTGAAGGGCACAGAGAAGTCTGTGATAATGGGCCTTCCCTCAAAAGGTCTGCAATCAAGCATGATTGAGACTCTCACATCCCCCATTTCTCTCACATTGTTAGGGACCCAGTGAGGTTTCCATTTCATTCTTAAGATGTTGCCAAACACCTGCTTCCTAGAGCTTGGAGTGGGGTAGGCCAGGCTGTGGGTCCCTCTTGTAACTGAAGCACTTCACTTGAGGACTAGTGGCCCCTGGGAGGGGGCTGCTAAAGAGCCTTGTCTTCAGTTGTCTTCATGGCTCTGGCAGGCTGACCTGAAAATGAATTGGTGATTCAATGATTGTATGACCTGAATCAAAGACGCCCTCCCCTGGCCACTGTGCTCCTTCCAGCTCTACTGAAACTGGTTCCCTGACATCGGTGGTAAAGACCCTTTATTCATCCACTCCCCCTTTGGGATGGCACTAGATAAGCCCAGATTACAAATAACAGCTAATCTTTCTTGAGCATTTACCATGGGCCAGACGCATGCTTTTCGTGAAATAACCCATTTAATCCTCATAATAACTCAATGGGATAAAGTGCTATTACCATATCATAGATGATGGGCCAAGGCACAGACGATGATGGTAACTTGCGCAGCAGGCTGATAAGCTGAGATCCGACCCCGGGCGTGCCAGTCCCAAGGGCTGCACACTTCCTGTCACACAGAACTGCCTCAGGGGAGAAGTCAGTGGCCCACATGATTTAATTGTTTGGAAGGCACCAAGAAAATCCTTATCCCTCCTGCCCTCCAGAATTACCCCTCAAATAAGCTGGTAATGGGCTCACAACTCTACCCCCAAAATAATTCCTCTGGCAACGACAAAGCAAATCTCCTGGGAGGATGAGGGGATCTAATACATGGAGCCTGCTACTGACAGGCTCCAATTAGCTATAGTCCCTTTCTCCTGCATGGAAGTATATCACTTCCTTCCCAGATTCCCAAAACCTTCAGTGGGTGGGAGCTGGTGTAGGGCAAAGACGAGAATAAGCTTGAGGTTGGTGATGTGGATAAAAAAAGGAGAGAGGCCTGAGTCAACAGCAGAGCACATTCCAAGCCTGAGAATACCCCAACTCAGCTACTTTCTGGCTCTACAACTGACCACCGCGGATTCCCATTTCTTCAACTGCAAAATAGAAGTAGAAGGAGTTGCATTGTAATCTTGTTGTGTAAATCAAATACGGTGATGCTTACAAAGTACTTAACACTGTCCAATGCACAGTACAGACATTAAGATGGCAGCTCTTGTTTTAATTATTGCTACTGCACAAGGAAGGAAGGCTTGATAAAGACACTGAGAAGTCCATGGGCAAGGTGGACCGCTGAGTGAGCGGGAGGAAAGAGACTTGAAGGAGGGAGACTACCTTCATCGACTTTGCAACTACTCTGAGGCCTTTATGTATTAATTCAGTCACTTGTCAGCCATTTCAGCTCAGACCTACTGTATGTGGACACTGTGTCAGATGACGTTGTGGGTTGAACCAAGCTGAATCAAGTCCCCCTCCCCCAAAAAGTCCTAACCCCTGTTGCCTAGGAATATGACTTATTTGGAAATAAGCTCTTTGCAGATGTAATCAAGTTCAAATGAGGTCTTACTAGATTAGGGTGGGCTCTGGTCCAGTACGACTGGTGTCCTTTTAAGAAGAAGAAATACAGACACACACACGGGAGAAACCTATGTGAAGATGAAGGCAGAGACTGCAGCAATGTGTCTACAAGCCAAGGAATATTGAACATAGCTGGCAGCAGCTAGGAGCTGGGGAAGGATCAAGAAACAAGCTCCCCCTAAGAGCCTTCAGAAGGAACTGACCCTGTTAGCATCTGGATCTCAGACTTGTGGCCTGCAGAACTGCCAGAGAGTACACCTCTGTTGTTTTAAGACAGCCTGTTTGTGGTTCTTTGTCACAGCAGCCCTAGAAAATAAACATAAGCAATAAAATTACCAAGATACATTTAAAAAACAAAGTTCTTGTTCTGGAATCTTTGCTATTCATTTCACCCCCCAGAAGAGGCTGGATGAGAGTCCAGGTTTAATCCAATGGCCTTGGGTCTGGCTTCCAAAGAGGCATACTTTGTTAAACAAGAGCTTCTCCTCTGGCCCACCAATTAGGACTCCAGGCTGGAGGATAAGGATATCTTACAGGAGAAGGCTGTGTGGAATAAGGATTGTCCCAGCCACAAGTCATATCAGGTCCCTGCCACCCACAGGGCATCGCATTGAGGACTGTGAAAAATGAGGATTGCAGGGTGGTGGTGGCGGCAGAAAAAGAAACCCTGGAAAACGAAAGGTGGGGGTGAAGTCTTGTTTTCAATTTCTTCCAAACCCACCATTCCTCACATCTCCTTTTGATATCTCCATCCTTCCTCTTCATAGTTTAAGTTTCTACTCTGGTCCCTCAGATGCCTTCATAGCCTGGTAGGCTGGAGAAGAGAAAGCACAGGTCTTGGTGGCTAGAAAACTAGAGTTTGAATCCCAGTTCTACCACTCACTATTTGTGGGATGTTAGGTAAGTAACACTAACTGTCTGTGTGTCTGTGCTTTGGCTTTTTCATCTGTCCAATAGGGATAGTATGTAACTCATATATGTTATGTATGTACATCTGACATACATTGTATAATGCATGTGTGTATGTATGTAATGCACAATAGTATACATTGACCAAGATGATATATGCCAAAGCATTTTAAGCATCATGTGAAAAGGAAAGAGATCTCATTATTCACAGTTCCTAGATCTTATGTACAGAAACTCTGGTTTTAGATATCACATATCAGGACATACTACAAAATTAGCACAAAAATATAAAAACAATAAATCAGATGCTATGTTTAAAGGACCAATGCCAGTGTACAAATGCCAACATATAAATAGCTTTGACCTAGGAGTAAACCAGTCTCAACACCAGCACTCAAGATCTCTGTGATACTGGACAAGATTTTCCATCTCGTAGTTTAAATGATTTATGTTTCCATCCAGCTCTAAGTTTCTATGGCTTTATGAAAAAGTGCACATCAAGCTGTTTGCTCTTATAAAATTCCACTTTAAAAAAACTCTTTACTTATGGGTCACCCATTACAAATCTGGGGAAAGCTGTGATGCTTGAGGGAATTCTAACAACAAGTGAGGCAGAAAAGCCATTTGATGTGTGAAATATCCAATGGGCTGGGTAACACTGGAAAGGCAAGTTTCCTTGAACAATCCTCTCCTGGTTATTCATATGAGAAGGCTAATGTCAGAATATCAGAGACTGGGTTGGAATACCTTGGAACAAAAGCCAGTAAAGAGGGTGAGACAGCCCTAATACAGCCCAAAATGCAAAAACAACCGGCCAGCTTTTATCTCCTTTTAGAATAATATGAACAAAGGTGACTCAGATTACACTAGAAGAGATTGAGCCCCACTTAAGGAAGAACTTCCTTCTGAGATACATAAGTTTGGAGAAATCACCTTCTCTAAAACTTTTCTAAAAAAAATTTTTTTTAATGTTCATTTCTTTTTTGAGAGAGAGACAGAGTGACAGAGCATGAGCAGGGGAGAGACAGAGAGAGACACACACAGAATCGGAAGCAGGCTCCAGGCTCTGAGCTGTCAGCACAGAGCCCAACAACGGGGCTTGAACCCATGAACCATGAGATCATGACCTGAGCCAAAGTCGGGTGTTTAACTGACTGAACCACCCAGGCACCCCTAAAACTTTTCAATGAGAGACCCAGCAGCCAACTTTGTGTCCTGGGTGAAGTGTGTGCAGCAGCAGAAGCAAGGACAGAGTGACCCTTTGAGAACTTTTTGCTTGTGTTCTCTCCATGCTTTTTCCCAGTCAGTTCACAATGGCACATAACGCCTGCATTTCACACAACACAATCCGGCTTCCAGTTACCTTGGCAGTTCACATGTTGTCATGCTGCCGACTTTTCCCCTGCTGGCACACTAGACTCCAAGGTGTAAGTACTGTTTTTACAGATGTTTGCATGTTCCACACTGGTATGTGATAATCACTTTGCATTTCAGTTAGCAAAGAGGAAATGAAACCCACTCCTGAATTGGAGACAAGAGTGTTGTGTTTCACCCTCGTTGACAGCCAAAAGCCAATTTAGGACTCTCTGAAAAGCCGGATTTCCCTGGCGGGAGGGGAGCACGGGGCAGGGGTGGGGGGTGGGATATGGGTATCTTCTTAATGCTCCTGAGCTTGCTTAAGGATTGAAATTGGTGTTTGCTGAGGGAGGAAAAATCAATGTGGATTATGGTTTATGGATCACTTCAGCTGGAGAAGCAAGCAAGTGGGAGAGCTCATCCAGTTTGCACTTTTTCAGCAAGACTCCTACAAGCTAGCAGGCTAATAGCATAAACACCTATCCAGAGCTCACCACATTCTAAACCCTTTGCGCAAATTAATTCACTTAATTATCACGACAATTTGATGAGGCCGGAGAGGTTATGCTCAACATAACACATCTACTAAGTTCAGAGCTGGATTTTAAGCCAAGCAGTCTGGTTCCAGAGCTGGCATGGTAAGTTAGCTTTCACACTCTTTGGAAGGAGATGTGAATACAGACCATCCTCAAAGAAGTGGGGCTGGATACTGCTTCCTCTTCTCTTCCTCCTCAATTCCCTGACTTTTGTGCTATGGGACCACACACTTCAGCTGAAAGGAACTTCCCAAGGAGAGGGATCCCTTAGCCACATACAGCATGTCAGAAGTCAGCTCTGTGCTTATATAACACTAACCCCCTTGTCCCATTGCAGGATTTTTCCCAACCCATAATTATTATCACTCCCTGGGTCAGTAAGTCAATAGAACATTTAAAAAAAAAAAAAAACAAAACAGTCTCCAAAATGACTCCTTTGCTAAAACTCTTTTCTCACCCCTAGGGCTCTCCTCTGAGGTGCTAAAACCCCAGTCAGGGAGTCATCACCATAAATAATGCATCAGGCTTTCACTAAGAATCAGTAAAGCAAGGAGCAGCTCAGAAAAGTCCATTATCCCCCCATGGTTCGTAATTGGGCATTGTGATTAATCCATTTATCTGCTATTCAGATGAACACCCCATAGTAAGAGTCAGTAATTACAGAATATTGAATAGGTACATGAATAGCCAAAATGTACCCATGCTTTGAGTTACTGCGGCAACTTGATTCCCAGAATCTTCAGTCATTTTGAGTTTTAAAGGTCCGCAACATTAGCAGAGAGGTGAGAGATAGGAAGCCCAATTTTCAGAATATCCTGAGTGGCTAAAACCCAGAAAGCTCATGAGCTTGCTTGTACATAATCACATGAATCAGCTCACATTCAACAATTTATCAACATTTATTATCTGCTATGTGTCGGGCACAGTGTTAAGAACAGGGTATACCAAAGAAAAGTCCTGAAGAGACAGACATATAAAAAGCCAACCATCTTGTAATAAGAAAAGTGAGATGTGTGTTAAGAACACAGAAGAAGAATGAGTACTCACTCCCCAAGAGGGTGGAGGATCAATGCAGATCTGGGAAGGCTGCCCAGAGGAAATGACCTTTGAGTTGAATCTTGCAGGTTAAGGAAGATTTTTTTTCCAGAGAAGAAGGGAAAAGAGCATCCCAGGCAGAGGGACAAGTATGCACAAAAGTATTCGGGCAGAAAGTGATCTGTACAGAGAATTGCATAGGACAGGCATTAAAGGGCTTTGTGTACTATGCTAGGGGAACTGGACTTTATCTTGTATCCTGTATTCAGTAGGGCAACATGGTAAGATTTTAAAGAGATGTGTGAGCATGAGCAGTTTGGTGCTTTTGAAAACCCACTGAGCGATGATAATGAGGCTGGATTGGAGAAGGAGACCAACAGTTGAGAGGCTACTGCCTTAGTGAGGGCAAAAGTGAAGATGACCTGCCTCAGGCACTGGGAGAGAACCGAAAAGGATAGTGGGATGGAACAGTCTGACTAAAGGCTTTGCAGACATTTCAGAAGGCCATATCAGAAGTTTCTGATGATAGGTGGGGAGCCGAGGTGATGATGCATTTAGTTGAGGAGGAGAAGCCTATCAAGTAGCTGGACAAAGTGTAAATGATACGGATATCGCTTCATGTATGTTATGTTCCAGGGACTGTCACGGTATTTCCTTATATCCTCTGCCTACCCTCCACCATAAGGGAAATCGGCTCAAGTTAAAGGGGACTGAGGCACTCAGTGCCACCCAGAAAGTACTCTGCCCACTAAGCCTGTGCCCCTAGTGTTCCCACTGCCCTAGCTCTGAACTTCATTTATTGAGGGAGGCTTTGCTTACAACGTAAATAGCTTTATTCTTCACTTTTTCCTTCCTGTCTAACAATTCAAATGTCTTTCCCTGTCTTTACCTTGTGAAAAACACCTTCTCCCATCATCCTTGCCTACCCCCAACATTGTATCTCTCCCTTCCAAAGTATCTCTATCCTCCCCATTCCTTACCCACTCCTATTCACACATGACATCTTTTTAGAAGTAGCAAGTGTGGGGCAAAGGGCAGTGAATCAGAAGTGAGGGCAATCTGGAGTGCCTGGATGGCTCAGTTGGTTAAGCATTCGATTTTGGCTCAGGTCATGATGTCCAGATAGTGAGTTCAAGCCCTGTGTTGGGCTCTGTGCTGATAACTCAGAGCCTGGAGCCTGCTTCACTTCCTATGTCTCCCTTTCTCTCTTCCCATTCGCTACTCACACTCTGTCTCTGTCTCTCTGTCTCTCTCTCAAAAATAATAAACATTAAAAAAAAAAAAAGAAGTGAGGACAGTCTGTGTTCCAAGACTGTCCTAGCTGACCAGGTGACTTTCAGAAACTGCTTGATCTCTCAGCCACAGTGTCCTCAGTTATAAAATGGGGATATGAAATGAATACTAACCTTTGCTTACCTCACAGGATTATTATAAGAGGAAAAGAGATAAAGTGCTTGCAAACAACACCAACAGAAAGTAGGAAAAGTGCTACAGAATTATCTGGATTGTTGGGCACTACTGACCACCAGACGGTGAGTTGCTTACGGGCAGGGGCCTGGTTGCCTTCATCTTTCAATCTGGAGTACCTAATTATTTCTAGTACAGAGTCAGTGTTTGATAAACACATTGAATTAACGACAAGGACCACTGCCACCACCACCAACACACACACACACACACACACACACACACACACACACACACACAGGTGTCCTTGCCTCTCTCTCCCACCATAATGCAGGCAAACCCATAATACCTCCGCTTTTGGAACTACTGCTCTAGTCCTGGTGTGTTCCAAAAACAGCAAGTTCCTGGAGGAAAACCAAGTGATTGTCACGCGCCTGGATGCCTCCACTGGGCACGTTTGACCAAGTCTGAATTCCTCCCCTTCTCAAGGGAAGTTGCTAAGAACTGAACCCCAGAATCCCTCTCCTCCAAGGAGCCCCAGCTGGGTCTTTCCTTACCCCCTCCCACCTTTGTGCCAGGCATGCGACGTGTTTTTTTTTTTTTCTTTGCAGGAGCTCAGCCGCCTCTACTGCTGTTTTCATTGATGCCTTGAGCAGACCTGGCATGTGCAACTGCTGAGAAGGGGGGGGGGGGGGGGGAGCGTGGAGCCGCGGGGGAAGCAAGTAAAAATAGCCTGGCGCGCACCGCTCTGCCTGCTCTGGACGCCTTTAACCCTGGCCAAGGTGGGGAGCTCAGCAGCCACTACAGCACACTGCTGAACCTGGCAGGGGTCTGCATCCAGACCCCGTACAACAGCTGGGGTGCGGGGGCTTAGAGACCCGTGAAAACTTTTTTTTTTTTTAGAAACCCAGAGGTGGGGGGAGGGAAGAGCAGGAGAAAGCTGTTTCTTGCTTCTAGCACTCCAGCCACCTGGCTGCAGGGACTGCTATGTGCCCACTGGTCCAACACTTTACAGAAGTGCAGCCTTGACTCGGAGCTATTTTTAGCAACCTCTTCCGCGGGTGGGCGATCAGAGGGAGGAGTGTGAGGGGATTGGGAAGGCTAGCTCTCTGCTGTGAGGCTAGGCGCCTTTGCGGGTGGAGAAGAGGAAGTGTCGAGGGGATAAGCATGCTGGCTTTGCCCTAACTCAAGGAGACAGCGTTAGCTGCTGAATGCCCTACTGCTTTCAAGCCCCTGAGCGCGTTTGTTTTTCGAAATCGACAATTGCCAGATGCATGCTGCTTCTAATCTCTCAGAGAATTGGGATTTTAAAAGCGTTGCTGCCTATTGCTATGGGGTAAAGGTTAGCTGCAGTTAAGACCTTACCGAAGATCGGAAGGGTCTCTGCATCGTTTTGCATTCCAGCAAGACAGAGGGACAATCCCCGTGCCACACCTCCATCCCCGCCTCACGCTGCATATGGGTAACCATATGTGAAATGTACGGCAGCCCCACCAGACACCCGGCTATTAATAGAGCCCGGGAGTTTGCTCTCTGTCTTTTTCCTGCCACCGAGTAAGGGATGATCTTCACACACATACCCCACTCCGCCCCCACCTCGGCGCACCGTTTCTCCAGGAAGGTAAGGGGGCTGCCCACGCTGATCCCCTTCGTGACTACAGGTGCCTAGAGCCTACGGACTAGTCCAGTTGTAACGACAGCAGGGTCACTGCGAGGCCAGGGAACACAGCCTCCAGTCTTGGGACGCAAAACCCAGCAGGGCTCTTTGCGTCTCTGGGCCAACTCGAGAGTAGAGAAAGGGCAGCTATTGGGCTGCCGAAGGCGAGGGGGGCAAGAGCGCAATCTGAAGAGCTAGAGTGGCCTCCTCCAAAGCCGCTGCGGGACGAATGGCTGTAGACCCATTTCTCCCCTGCAGCCCGCGGCGCGCAGCCCCCACCCGGCGCGGGCTTGGCTGCGGCAGGAGCGGGCGCTGTCCCTGGTTCTGAAGGTGGCCGCGACCAGAGCTCCCTCCCCGGGTTTAGCGCCCCAAGGCGGCTCAAACATTCCAGGGTTGCAGACCTCTCTCCGGCCCGGATCTGAGCGGGAGGGTCTGTTGGTGGTGCCCAAGTCCCACCACCCGCTCGGTGTGGCCCCACCGCGGCCCGGAGCTCTCCGCGGTGCTGCGGGGACCGAGAGCTGGGGGGACTGACTTGAGCCTGAAGGGTAAAGCTCAGGCAGCGTCTGGAGATGGTCAAGGCACCGCAGGGAGCCGACCTGGTCCCAGGATCACCCACCCCAGCTTTGCACAAAGCTGGGACTCTGGACCCCTAATGAAGCCCAGAGGAGAGAGCAGGGGAGCGCTGCTGCCCAGGGTTTGGGACTTGGGGAAAGAGAAGCGAGCAGCGGGTGGCAGGAGAGGGAGATGGGGTGAGAGCGATTCTTTTGCATTTTCAAAAGGGAGGGGACCTGAGACATGCACTGGCTTTTCCCCCAACACACATACACACACACACACACACACACACACACACACACACACACGGCCGGCAGAAGCAAGCGGGATGGAGCCGGGGAAAGTTTGGCACTAGGTGCTGAGCAGCGGCGGCGGTGGCGGCGGCGGCAGCGACAGCGGCGGCGGCGCGGTGGTCCGGGGTGAGCTGCCGGGGTCGCCGAGAGCCCCGGCCCTCTCGCCTCCTTACCTCGGTGTTCTCAGCAGCGTTCTCCGCCATTTTCCTCCTTAGGAGCAGGCAGCGGGAGGAGTGTTTCATGCCCATAAGAGCCAGCAAGGGTTTGATGATACAGAGATAGTAGAGAAAGAGAGAGCTGGTGTAGCTTTAAAAGAGAGAGAGAGAGAGAGAGAGAGAGAGAGAGAGAGAATGGGAGGAAAAAAAAAAAAACCAACCCAGCCCCTCTGCTGGAGCGTCAGCCGATACAATCAACTACGGTTGAGTCTTTTCTGCAGTCTCCACTTTGTTTTATTTTCCTCCCGTCTCATCTGCTTCGGATTCCTTCACACAGTTTCAAGTTCTTCTCGCGCACCCGACCCCCTCCCCGCCCCTCTCCACCCGCGCTGCGGGCTAGGCTGGAGGGAGGCAGCCCCGAAGGCTTCGCGGCAGCGGCGGCGTCTCTTCTCCTGGCTGCTCGCAAAGTCCGGCCGGCCGGAGGCAGCCACCAACTCCTCTCAACTTCTGCCGATCGGCTGGGCGAAGCAACACGCTTCCTGCGCGTCTCTCCTAGGGGCTGAGCCGGGTGAGTGGGGGCGGGGTAGGAGGTTCGGTAGAGCGAGCGGCGGCTGGGCGCAAACGGAGGGCCCCCAGCGCCCCCGGGCCCGCCGCCTCCTCCAGGCTCCAGGGGTCTTTTGGCCGCCTCCACCCCCAGGCGCCGCGGACAACTTGCGCGGGGGCAAAGGGCGGCGCGGACGCTGCAAGGCCACGCGGGAGACTCGATGAAAGCAGGCGCCGGAGCTGGGCTCTTGCAGGTTCTTAGACCCGGGTGTATGTCCTCCCACCGAGGACAAGCTCTGGGCAAGATTGGGCCATAGTTACCTCGCCCCCATCCCACCCCACCCCCAACTTCCCAGATCCTCTGTCAATTCTTGGTTCCTTCCTTGGCGAATTATGGTTTCAGGAGCGAAGGGGTGGGTGTCTGGATGAGGGAGGGTCCTTAACTCCTTCAACTCTAAGGCTAAGTGTGCTGTCATCTCTCCTTTTCTCCCACTGTCCCTGTCCAGGCACTTGGGGCTCCAAGCTTCTCTCAGGTTGAGAGGTCGGGCCAAAGGTTCAGCCAGAGGTGGCTCGGAAGAGACCATAGGAGAAAGTCAAATGGCTGAGCCCACAGTCCTGTTCCCCTTACCCTAGTCTTCCCCGGCAGCCCCCTGCCCACACATTTCTCTTCTCCCTCCTCACCCCTCCCCCATGGTCACCAGATTTTGAAGTCCCTTTTATGGGAGAGAGGGAGGATGTCACGTACCCATTAGGATTCTCTTGATCCTTTTTTAAGGGAGTTTGGGCGGCAGCAGGGGGTGTGAATTTTTATACAATGCATTCCTGTCTTCACTTTGAGAGCTTCTTTTTCTCTGTCTTACTGGCCATCTGTCAGGCGGGTGGGAAATAGAACAGGGGGGGCACTCTGTCTCTCCCTTTGCAACAGGCCACTCAGGCTGGACTCCTTCAAAGACAGCTGCACTTTCAAGCTTTCAACCCACAAGTCAAGGACAGGGACCTAAAAGATGCATGCTCCTTGAACACCCTGGCTCTCTTCACTTCATCCCTGTACTTGCATCGGGAGATCAGTTCCGCATGCGTGCCTTATTTGTTTTATCACCTTTGACAGCCAGGAAATGTGAGCCTGGTTGTCCTCAGCTAACCTCAGGGTCCATTGAAGAAATGGACCAGAATCTAAAAATGCCTCCATCACCTGGTCCTAGGGGAAAGAGAAGATGCATTGCAATAATTGGAGGAGGGAGAGGAGGAGGAGGAGTGGAGAGTAAAAAGAGTGAAAAGATAATGGGCAACAGGCTTGAGTTATTGGGCGTGTGTGCATGTGTGTGCATGTTATATGTGTTTGGGAAAGAGCGAATGTAAATGAAAGAATGAGCCTAACTCCTTAACCTTTTTCTTACTCAGACCACAGACCTTGACTAGTATTGGGGGTGAGGAAGCAGAATCTTTGGCAACACCTACTTGGTCATCCTCCTTCCCTTTCACACATGCAGAAAGCTGTAGGGGGGTGAATGAGATGAATCTAAGGAATGACTTTTACCCTCTTGACCCCCATTTTCTCTAAGCAGCTTTCTCAGAAACAACAGATTTGAGACATCTCATCCTCTACGAAGAGGGTCTCAGTACTATTACAATCAATGAAAATCAGAAAAGAAAGGATCCTCACAGCTCTTTGGTCCAGTTCTCTCATTTTACAAATAAGTACCCTGAGATCAGAAAAAGGAGGCCATTTGTCCATGATCCTTCAGCCAGCTGAGGGAGCATCTGAGAGAAGCTCCCCAGCCTCCTGACTTTCAGCTTTACACTTTTCTCCCACCCTGTTTCTGCCTGTGCAGTGCATCCATTCTGTGACTAACCAGGGAGGAGGGGAGCGGAGACAAGCTCCCACCGAAATAGGCTGCTGCCTGTGCGTGATTATGTTGCTATGAGAACCTCAGTGGGTGTGTTTCCTCCGTTCTCTGTTGAAATCTTTTGCTTGGCTTGGCTTCTCCCCAAGCACAGACACAGCTCCCCTTAGAATGAGGAGTGGAGAGGCTGATATGGAGAGCTGCATTCTCCTGGCAAGAGTTTTCTATTCCAACCCATCCAATGCAGGCCCAGCCTGAGGCTGTGAGTGAGAACCATAGGCCACCATGGTAGTTCCACAATGGCTAGAGTGAGTAGTCTTGAAAGCGAATAGTCCAGTCCTCTGTTGAGCCACCTTGGAGCAGAGAGTTGTTCCTGCTGTGTTCCCACCTAATTACAAATTCACAAGCAAAAGAATTGTTACTTTAAGAGACTAAGTTTTGGGATGCCTTGTTACACAGCAAAAGATTACCTGAACACTCATGTCCTAGGGTTGTGAGAATTGATGATGTGTGAAAAGTGCCTAGCACATAGTAGGCATCCCCACTACCCCACCATTCACAGGAATTCAGTCTTTCTCCATCTCTTTTGCATAAGTATGTTAGCACAGCTCTTACAATATTAAAAGAATTCCACAAAGAATTTACTGGATATCTGTTATATGCCTAGCTCATTAATAGGCACTGGGCTTGACAATAGGCAACAAAAGGTATTGGACTGATCATTGAGGAGCTCTCAATTTAGCTACCTTGAATGCTTTGAAAGTGTATAGAACTTTCATAGAAGAGATTTTGAAGGGATTTAATGGGAGGCAAGAAGATACATAGGACGACCAGACATACACTAAGAAGTAGGTTAAATATTCTGGAACAAAATGCCCTTCCAGGTAGAGATGTCTTGAGGACACATTTTACTTTACTTATGTCTTTGGTGCAACAAGATGTATTGAAGAGGACATGTGAAGTGCTTAGGATAGTGTCTGGCTCATGGGAAGACCACAAACGTTGTGTTAATGCTTGCTGGGCCCTGTGCTAGGCTCTGAGTCAAACATTACAGAGCACTTATTACATGCCAGAGACTCATCTAGACTTAATGTGTCCTCCTGCAGTTCTTTCAACAACTCTTTTGGGAAAGTACTGTTATTATCCCTCAAAAACAGATGAGAAAACAAAAACACAGAGAATTGTCCAAGTGTTACGTAAAGTCAGGATTCAAATCTAGTATGATTTATTCCATAGCATGACCTTCAAGAGGTTAACCAGATTCTGTGAACAAGACAGTGGTTCTCAAACTTGGCAGCAAGGTGGAGTCATCTGAGCTTTAAAAATACCAGTGCATTTCTTCGACCCCCAGAGAGTATGATTTAGTGAGGCCTGGGCGTCAGAATTTTTTTAATTCTCTAGCTGATTCTATTGAGCAGTCATGGTCAAGGACAACTGGATAAGGATATGTGGAAAAGATGAAAGTATCCACAGAGAAAGAAGGTCTCTAAGTTATAGAAAGGGCCCCCCAAAACTATAGGAGCCCCCCCACCACAGTATAGAAAGCTCCATCTCTAACACAGAAGTTCTTGAGAGCCACAAAGTTCTTGAGAGTGAAAATGTGCTGATGGTTTAGCCAGCATACAAAGGTTGGAATAAGACTCTTGGGAAGGGTATAATTGGAAAAGTTATCTGCCTTTGTGAGATGCCACAGAGAAGTGAGTTTCCTGCCACTGGAAAGGGTTCAGTCAGACTATTATTTGGCATAGCTATTGCAGTGGAACTGCAAACCCTAGAAGGTTGAGCAAGGCCTCTGAGGTTCCATCCACTCCATTCTGTGACTCCTGAATGGTCTCCTCTCATTTCTGAGTCCTCTGGGAGGTATAGACTGTGTAGTAGCTCAAGTTCGGGAGGTAGTCAACACTGCCTTGGCTGTTTCCCCAAATCCAGTGCCCCTGCAATCAGGATGCAATTTCTCTGTCTGAGAAAGCCTGGACTCTGGCTCATCCAAATGTGGTTGCTGCAATAAAAGATGTATAAGACATGTCCTGTGTCTTCCCCCCTCTTCCTTCTAGGAGAACCTCACATGTGGCCTGGGCTCACATATGGCCAAGGCACGCTGCAGTGAATCCTTGGCTCCTCAAGAATCGGGCCACAGCCATGATCCATCACTACCTCATGGCAGCTAACCCAGCAGTGTTCCTAATGTCTTCTGGGCCAGATGGGAACCCAGCCAAGGCTGCAGCAGCCAGCTAGCTACCTGGCTGAGCCTCCAGGCAGCCCCATACCTGGGCATCTTTCCTGTACAAAAAGGCCCAATTATTTCTTAAACTACATCTCAAAGAAGGACTTGCAAGCGTGTCCCCAGTACCTGCAAAGTCTGGGTTTCTTTTGTTTTTTCTTTTTCTGTTAAAACCAGAATGTTATTTCTTTCTCACTCTGATAATGTCTGAGTAAGTCAGTTCATTGTTGTTTTGTGCTGGATATGAAAACATTTGGTTTGATTATTCTAAAAATATATGAGGGGCACTTTCTTAGTAGTTCTTCATTAATAGCTTAATCCTTGGTGTTTTGTGCCTCTAAAAACTGAATACCATCATTATCTGCCTTTGTCTCAGGGTAAGAAGGACTTAAAAGACATCTAGATTTTCTCAATGGCCTATGATGGACCCCAAACTTCTTCAGAGAAAGGGAAAGACGGAGATAGCAGTAGAACCATAAAGGTACTGAAATATTCCTTCTAAAATGCTATCACAACAGAAATTAGTTTTTTCTTCTTGGCAGAACTTGTACACCCCACTCCTTTCTTCCTTTTCAAATCTTTCATAAAGGCTTACCTTTTTCTGGAAAATCTCTCCTAAATCCTCCAAAGCTAACTAGAAATCAATTCAGTTTATCCAGTGCAATAACTCAATACACCTTCACTTTTTAAATTTTTTTAACTTTTATTTATTTTTGAGACAGAACATGAGCAGGGGAGGGGCAGAGAGAGAGGGAGACACAGAATCCAAAGCAGGCTCCAGGCTCTGAGCTGTCAGCGCAGAGCCCAATGCGGGGCTTGAACCCACAGACCAGAGATCATGACCTGAGCTGAAGTTGGACACCTAACCAACTGAGCCACCCAGGCACTCCTGAATACACTTTCACTTCCATTAGCCCTTATATTAAGTATTATGACCCAAACACTGTGCTAGGCATGCTAGACTAGAAGATTAGATGACATATCCCTACCCCGATGACACATCTTCCAGGAAGAGTTGGTTATGGATTCAGGTCCTATCAGGGGTCATATGGATTGGTTCTAATAGGTTAGATATGACTATAATCAATGGTTTATAGTTACATAGGTCTTGCAATAAAAGAATCTATTGATATGGACAGGGAGACCCTCAAGGCTATAGGGTCTGGACAAGAAGCATAGTAGCCTCCATTCAAGGAAGGCTGGGAACACATTTTCTACCAAGATTCCAAAGTTTCTGTGTGTTTCTGAAACTTTTATGGATAAGAAATGTTCAGCCTTGCCTCCCTGCCAGGCACATTATATATATATACATTGATGTCACTTAGATCATAACATATTATGACCTGCCCTAGAGCAGGTCTGATCTCTGGTGTCTCAGGTATAGATAGCCCTACCTGAAAATGCACAGTGAGTGGAGATGGTTAAACAAAACTGTGCTTGATTCCGTCGGTTTCATTTCTGGACCATTTAACCACCCTGATCTCTTTCTTCTCTTCCCAGAAGAAAAATCATGGGCTTTGTGGTCTTACAGACCAGTAGGTTAACCTCTCCATCTGTGTAAAAATGGCTTAATGGTGATCTCTCTCTGGCAGAAAAGTTGTGACAATAAAATGAGACAATGCAGATGAAACACCTAGCATAGTTCTCAGGAAATAGTGTTCTAATGAAAGTCAGTTTCTTTCCCAGCATCTCATCATATAAGACCATGTCTACCTACATGAGATAGACACATGGTGTGATGTGGAGAGTGTCACGCAAGGGTCAGCAGAACTGTGCCCTAGTCCCAGCTCCATCATTAAGTAGGATGGTGGCCTTGAGAAAGCCACTTTGCCTCTCTAAGCCCATTTCTTCTTCTTTAAAAGAAGGGATTTCCTTCCCCTTTATGTTTTATCATTTTATCCATGGTACAAATTATGATTCTAACCACACCAAAATCACCACAAAGACTGGTCACACACATCTCAAACCAAAATGCAACTCTCATGGCCAAAACAAAGGCTGAAGAGTAGAACAGCCTCTACCTCCCACTTGTAAGAGAGCTTGAGTAGAAAGTTAATTTCTGTTAATTCCAAGAATTTACAAAGGATACTTGTAGGTAATGCTCATTACTCCAGTACTGGGCTATCATTAGAGCTTTCCAGAGGTCAAAAGGGGTTTCATTTTTTAAAAACAGTCCTGCTTGATTCTAGCAGCCTCAATGACTACAACCAAACAGTCATTATAAATGGTCATCACCACTTCATATCTCCAACACTTGTCAGGGGACAGAGTTCAGTGGGGAAACCAATGAATTTCTTGACAACACAGACTACCTGGATGTAGTCAGCATAACTTCATTGAAGTCTCAATGATCCGTATCAATTTCCAAACAATGCAAATCAGCAGATGATCCAAAAATTGCTTTTCTTCGACTCATTTTATATACTCAGATACACACAAATAGAATTTCTACCTGTCTAATGATTCTTGGTTTCAAAACATATTCAAATTAATGTGCTGTCCCACAGTACACAATAATGGTCAAAGATGATGGTCCAGAAAGCAGCCAGTTGTGTTGCTGGAGAAGCCAGTCACAGTCCTCTTCTTGCCAGAAACAATCCACTCTGTGGCTACTTCACCTGTGAAAGAACAAAAATCAATTATCACACCTAACACACCAGTCTGGGTCATGGATTGTTCAAGTTATTCCACAGAAAAAACTACATAAAGGTTAGGTGACATTTTAAAATCACACTGCAAGAGAAGAGTGACTTCAATTTCTTGGACTATCCGGCTATCCATTTAATTCAAATGCAACTGTGGCTTTCCAGAGGAAAGGGCTTCCCCTCTCCTGGGATGGAAATACTGTTTGCAAAGCTAAGAGCTATTTCCTGTGGATATTGTTCTTCTCCTAGGCCCTCATGGAAGGGAAAAGAAGCCCAGTGACCTCAGAATAGTGACTTCAAGCCAAGTGTCCACTCCAGGCCAGGCACTGTGCTAAGTACCCTACTGAGTTCTCACACCATCCCCAAATGTTAGTTGCATTGTTACCCCTATTTTATAGATCAGGAAAGGACATCTCAGAAAGGTTAAAGAGCTTACTCAAGTCACAGCCCTGGTAAGGGATTGAACAATGCTCAGAGTCCATGTCTTCCTGACTCCACCAGTGGAAGGAGCACAGACCTCAGAGGCAAACATGCCTGGTTTTCAATCCAGCCATAAACTTCTTATCTGCAAATAAATAAATAAATAAAGTGGACCTGGTAAAACCTACTTCAGGGTTGTTGTAGTGACTGACCCAAAATCGGGCTCATTGTAGACCTCAAAATATGGGCATGATGGTATACAGCACGTGGCCGGATGTTACTGACTTAACTCAGCAAAACTGCATCTGCTGCTATGTTACTCTCAGCCGTAAGTACAAGAATAAAAAGTACACCCCACCTCCAGAGGCCAGAGTATCTGTCAACCTGGCAATGGCTCTAGACAGGGTAACTCCATCTAAATGGCAGCTATCAACCTGTATTCTTGCTGCAGTTCTTACTGTCACATCCGCTTAGTAACTGCCCTAAGTGGTGTCATTCTGGGTGGCATACCATATTTGCAGGTATAGGGGATGTTGATTTTTTTTTTAACTTCTGGAAAACTCAGCCACGGCAGTGGGCAAATCTGCCACATAACTATGTTAGGACTTAGTTAATGCATCCTGAGTGAACGTGGGATTAATCGCAGGAAGGAAGGAAAGATCCGGCACTTTAGCAGGTGGATGGTGGATTAAGAAGGAAGAGAATGATATCAAAACAACTTTGTATATGTGCTCTGACTCTCTTCCAGCCAGCAAAGATGGCCTTTTCTTTTTTTGAAAGAAAAATTATATATATATATGTGCGTGTGTGTGTGTGTGTGTGTGTGTGTAATTTTTTTTTTTCCTTTTGGTCCATAAACCCTGGGTCCATAAGGCCCTGGAAGGTTCAGGTTATGCCTTCTGGGAGGCTCTGAATAAATCATGCCTGCTTCCTTGTGCCTCATTTTTTCTCTAGTTAATACAAGATTGGGCTTCCTCCTTCTTCCTGCTGGTTGGGTAATGGAGTCCCTGACATTGTTTTTCTTGCTGCTCTTTCCCAGACTGAGTTTGGAACAAATTTTCTGGTCCTATAGAATCATGACCTAAATTTGGGTGGATAAGAAAGAGGGAAATTTGACCAGTGAGCTATTGGACTTTTCTCTAACCAGGGCCAAGGGCTCCTTTCCCTGGTCGTGGGATCAGAGTTTATTTTTGTCTATTGGCATCTCAGGCAGGATTCAAATGATGTAAGAGGAACTCCAGTATAACCAAGCCACTCTAGCCCATCACACTAAATAACAATTACTCAAGCTTCCCATTCTTGACCTCTCTTTTTAATTTTTTAAATGTTTGTTTTTGAGAGAGAGAGAGAGACAGAGAGAGAGGGCGTGAGCGCAAGCCATGGGAGGGGCAGAGAGAGAGGAAGACACAGAATCCGAAGCAGGTTCCAGGCTCAGCTGTCAGCACAGAGCCCAACGCAGGGCTCGAACACACAGACGATGAGATAATGGCCTGAGCTGAAGTTGGACACTTAACCGACTGAGCCACCCAGGTGCTCCTCTTGGCCCCTCTTTTGACAGAGACTCTCCTTACCACCCTCTCCCTTTATGAAGATCCTCCCAAGGGTTTCTAGGAGACCCGTAGGACCACATCACATGTACTCACACTGAGTCTCTCCCCCCCCCTCCTCCTCCTCCTCCTCTTCCTTCTTCATCTCTGGCTTCCCATAGCCAATGTCCAATGACTTTGAGGTTGCTTTTAGGAGCCTTGCCATTGCCCAAGTTGACAACGTCCCTCATGAGGATGCTGATAGCTGTACCAAGGCTGGTCTTCCAGCACTTTCAGCAAATTCCGGATGTCATGAGAAGCAAGAGCAGACCCGGTGATCCCCCAAGCTCATTCCTTGCACTCCAAATCCCTTCAAGGCTCTTAGAGAAGCAGCCCCTTCTACTTCTGGTACAAATTCTTCCATTGTTCTGCAAGGGCACAAAGCCCAGTGTCAGGGTGGAATGCCGATGACACACCATCCTTTCTGTTGCTCAGTTTCTTCCTCCCCTGTATTCCACACACAAGATAGTAGTACAAACTCCCCCATTCTTCAGCCATAAACAGAAGTGCCTATGATGGTCAACTCATGCAAATGAAGCCTTTGGGGAGGAGCAGGGACCTGGTTCCAACCAAGCCTGGATACCCACTACACAGAATGCAGTAGACTGAGCATCTTCTGATGGGAGATGGGTGTGGGCAGCACTGTCTTTTCCATTGGGCTGCCAAGCATTTGTTCATGCCTTGTCAAGGAAATTTCTCACCAGCGTGTCATTCTTATATATTTAGTTGGATGGGTAGATAGTAACATTTATGAAATGTCTACAACAGGGTGGACCCATTCTCACATCAGCCCCAACTTTGTCCTCCTATTTCAATGAATTCCAAACTCTCTCTGCCCCAGCTTCCCCTCCATCATACCACCACACCGTTGGTTATTAACACTCTTGGGGAAACAGCCCTTGCAGTTTATTAGCTATCAGCTGTTGGTGGCCTTCCAGAGGTATTTACATTGCAAGAGGAGACTCTGGAAGTCTACCTCCAAGTTACAAAAGAATGAATCTCTAATGGTGGAAGGTCAAGCATCAGTGACAGACTGGTCAGAACGGGATTTGTGGAAGGTCATCCTGCCCTCTTTAAAATCATTACACTCATTTCATTCTTCCACCCGCCACTAAGTTGTGGCCTGGCCTACAGGCTGCAGAGAAAGCATGGAGTTCCTTGGTGGGGGAAGGGGGAGAGATAAAGCACTGAACTTGAATCAGGAGACAAATTCTAGCTCCAATTCTGTCACAAGTTGCTGAAGACCCTGGGTTGGGGAGGTGTCAAGATAGGGACCCCTGAGCAAAAGGAGAGGGTGACTATCCCTGCCCTCACAACTGTTTGTAGTTCTGGTTTCCATCTCTTCCTCTGTAATGTGAGGAGTCTGGACAAGCTGAATTTGTGGGTCACTTTCAACTCTTTCAGCCTATTATTATGAACCTTGTGGCTGGCATTCAGTGTAGAGATGCTGTTCCCAAGAAAAAGTATTTAGGGAAGCTTGTGTTTCAAGGGCTCAGGCACT
The DNA here is from genome assembly GCF_014898765.1 of Herpailurus yagouaroundi. Classification (NCBI taxonomy): domain Eukaryota; kingdom Metazoa; phylum Chordata; class Mammalia; order Carnivora; family Felidae; genus Herpailurus; species Herpailurus yagouaroundi. The sequence goes on from NW_024412572.1 coordinate 5,016,908, forward strand.
TGGGCCCTAAGAATGAATACCCAACCCTACCTGTCTTCATAGTTGTTTTTCTTTAGAAAAAAAAAAAGATAAGTTTTAAATATCACCTTGGGGAGTTCAAATGCTCATGGTCTCCTGGTAGGAATCATTTGTTTAAAAAAATTATGTCCAAGCTAGACTTGCAGAGAAGTTCTGTCTATAGCTAGAAGTTTATGGGAAAACATGTGAGCCAGGGTTATCCAGGCACATGGAAGGGGCAGGCTGGTGAAATGCATCTGTAGACTGGGACTCCAGGCTCTGTGCAAGGCAGCCATAGGCAGCTGCCTGTTCCTCCACCACCTTCCCCATCACACTTCTTACCCTCTGCCCCTGCTATCAGTTTTCTCCGGTTCCATTCAGATGCTTTTAAGTGGCATATAGTGCCTGAAGCATGAATAAAAACATCTGAGGGTCTAACCTGACACAAATATAACATATAAAAACTCTCCACAGCATGTTCAAGAATCAAGAAATCTTTTCTTTTTTTCCCCTAGGCAAGGATGCCATGAGGTCATGTGCACTCAAAGCTCTTTGAGGGATGGGAAGAACTCTCAGGCTGGTCCTTTCCCCAAGTCCAGTGGGTCTTCAGGGGAGTGACTTAACCTTTCTTGGCAAACAGCAAGTGAAATGCAGGAAAGCCTTCCCAAGAGATGCTAAAGTAGCTGCTTCTTTAGGGGTTATTTTTTTCTCAGCAGAGAAGAGAGTTATCTGAAGAAAACAGTTTAAATTCAGTACTTGGGGCGCCTAGGTGGCTCAGTCAGTTAAGCATCTGACTCTTGATTTTGGCTCAGGTTATGATCTCATAGTTCGTGAGTTTGAGCCCCGCATTGGGCTCTGTGCTGACAATGCAGGGCCTGCTTGAGATTCTCTCTCTCTCTCTCCCTCTCTCTGCCCCTCCCCTACTTGCTCTTGCTCTCTCTCATTCTCTCTCTCTCTCTCAAAATCAATAAATAAACTAAAACAATTTTAAAAATTCAGTACTACCTGGAGCCAGGGGACAGGACATGTGGCTTCAAGGGTCCCCTACTAAGTTGTACAATCTAGGACTTTAATAAAAGGATTAAAAAATATTAGCCAGGTTCCTAGGGCTCTTCTGAAGACAGGTGATTGAGCGTGGCTGCTTCTCAGCCTCCCTCCAATCTTGAGAGTCAGGGAGAAACTGGACAAAGGCCCATGTGAGTGGATTAGGCTCCACAGAGGGCCAGGCCCGATCTCGAATGGGAGAAGCTGCCAGAGAAACACAAACTCACATCAGGAACATGAGCCCCGTTTGGTTTTCTCAAACGTAATTATACAAAGGATAGAAATTTGAGGGGGAAAAATTACTTTAATAACATGAATTTTTAAACACCTTCCAAATCCTCCTCTGTGGAGAAGGTCCAGACCACTTCCCAGTCAGAATCTGTTGTGCCTTGGCTTGAATTCGGCTGACCCGTGAGACAGCCCCATATGCCCCTCTCATGCCCACAAGGAGGCTTCCTGAAGCAGCACTTTGTGGATTCACCTGGGCTTCTGGTACCTACAGCCTCCTACAGTTATTTTTCCTTTTCCTTCCCAAGGTTGTAAGGCCCCTCTCCTATCTGGTCTTCCCCCTCCATCCAGGAGAGCTGGCAGTTTCACAAACTGCCAGGTCACTGGGCAGAGTTCCCAGAGGCCCAGGCCATGCTTCCCTCTACTCAGTTGGGCATACACCTGATGTTCTGAGTGATTTAAGCCTGACATTGTACTGCTTCCAATCAAACAAAGTCACAGAGACGTGTTTACTGGAATCTAGAGCATCAATCGGGGAGAGAATTAGTTTCCCCACCCTCATCCTTCTGAACACTTAATGGGATGGCTTTGAGAAGTAAGAGACAGAAAACATTTAATGGGATGAAGGCAAGACCCTAGCCATAGGTCTTCAGGCTTCAGAGACAAAAGCAAGGACTTGGATCAGGATTGAGAGGAGATTGCCAACATGTCCTGCCCATTCCACACTTTAATACAGTGAACCTACACAGGCAGCGCAGCTCATACCTTCTGGATGGGGAGTTGTTTCTATTTAGCCAATTGTCTGTGGAGAGAACAGATACATTCCCTCTTCCTCAACCAGATGCAAACTAATTGAAACTGCCCTGCTCTAAGACAGAAGTATGTGACATTAGCAAAAAGTAGGTCCTTGGCTCCCATTCCCATCCCACTTCTTTTGTTCTATTTTTCATGACCTCTAGTGATTTTTTTATATTAAATATAATTCATTGTCAAATTGGTTTCCATACAACACCCAGTGCTCATCCCAACAGGTGCCCTCCTCAATGCCCATCACCTACTTTCACCTCTCCCCCACCCCCCATCAACCCTCAGTTTGTTCTCAGTATTTAAGAGTCTCTTATGGTTTGCCTCCCTCCCTCTCTGTAACTACCCCCCCCCCCCGGCCCCTCCATGGTTCTCTGTTAAGTTTCTCAGGATCCACATATGAGTGAAAACATATGGTATCTGTCTTTCTCTGCCTGAGTTATTTCACTTAGAATAATACCTTCCAGTTCCATCCACATTGCTACAAATGGCCAGATTTCATTCTTTCTCATTGCCAAGTAGTATTCCATTGTATATATAAACCACATCTTCTTTATCCATTCGTCAGTTGGTGGACATTTAGGCTCTTTCCATAATTTAGCTATTGTTGAGAGTGCTGTTATAAACATTGGGGTACAAGTGCCCCTATGCATCAGTACTCCTGTATCCCTTGGGTAAGTTCCTAGCTGTGCTATTGCTGAGTCATAGAGTAGATCTATTCTTAATTTTTTGAGGAACCTCCACACTGTTTTCCAGAGTGGCTGCACCAGTTTGCATTCCCACCAACAGTGGGTTCCCATTTCTCCACATCCTCTCCAGCATCTATAGTCTCCTGATTTGTTCATTTTAGCCACTCTGACCGGGATGACATGGTATCTCAGTGCGGTTTTGATTTTTATTTCCCTGATGAGGAGTGACGTTGAGCATCTTTTCATATGTCTGTTGGCCATCTGGATGTCTTCTTTAGAAAAAATGTCTATTCATGTCTTCTGGCCATTTCTTCACTGGATTATTTGTTTTTGGGGGTGTGGAGTTTGGTGAGTTCTTTATAGTTCTTTATAGGGCTAGTTCTTTGAATACTAGCCCTTTATCCGATATGTCATTTGCAAATATCTTTTCCCATTCTGTCTGTTGCCTTTTAGTTTTGTTGATTGTTTCCTTTGCAGTGCAGAAGCTTTTTATCTTGATGGGGTCCCAATAGTTCATTTTTGCTTTTAATTCCCTTGCCTTTGGAGATGTGTCGAGTATGAAATTGCTGTGGCTGAGGTCAAAGAGGTTTTTTTCCTGCTTTCTCCTCTAAGGTTTTGATGGTTTCCTGTCTCACATTCGGGTCCTTCATCCATTTTGAGTTTACTTTTGTGAATGGTGTACGAAAGTTGACCTCTATTTTTTTTTTATAGAGGGAGCCAGCAAATGATAAACTATTTGAATCTGTTATGTCAGAGATGATTCTTTTTCATATACACAATCAAATCATAATTTTCCTGAGTATACAATTCCAGTTCAATATCTTCCCCACCCTCCCCAGTTGTGTGCGTACAATTCCACTGCATTTTTGCTTCTAGCATTTCTAGTGAGAAGTCTGCCATTGCTATCATTCCATTTTAGATTTCATTTCAGATTTTTTTTTTCCTCTCTGGAAGAAGAGGTGCTTGAACTCATGATCTCAAGATCAAAAGTCACACACTTTCCTGACTGAGCCAGCCAGGCACCCCACCCACTATTTTCTAAATAGTTTTCCTTTAGCCTTATTATTGTGATGTATCTAGTTAAGGTATTTTCTCATTCATCGTCTTTGAATCTTCAGACTTTTATGTTATACTGATTATTTTATACCTCCTGGTAAATTTTACTGTATTGTTTCTTTTCTGTTTTCTTCATTCCACTCATCCTATCCTTCTGAAACTTCTTATAGACAGATATTAAAATATCTGAATATGTTCTCCAAATCTCAACTTTTCTTTCCATATTTTTATCTCATGATCTTTTAGGCCACATAAGAGAATTCCTCAGTTTTATCTTCCAGTTCACTAATTTACTCTTCAGTTATGTCCACTCTGATGATCCTGCCCATTTGTTGGTTTTTAAATTTTGTTATGAACATTTTTAGTTTCCAAAGTCTTTGATTTTTTTTTTACCAATCCAATATCAGTACTTATTCCAATATCTCTAGAAAAGTCTCATTTTTCTTGGACTACTAACATTTCCTTGGGTGTGAACTTTTTTTAATTGCAGTCAGCACCTCTTTTTCATATTATTGTTTTTCTACACATTTTTGGTGAATCCTACATACATGCCCATTTTTGTGTAAAATCCATGTTAAATCCAGAAAATCCATGTTAGCTTGGTCAGAGGCAAAGAATAGGATGTACTATGGTGCAGGTTTTACTTCAACTTTTCCAACATAAGTGAGGGAAGATGCTTGCTGTTGGTATAGTGAGCCAGTAGGGAGTACAAAAGTAGAAATCCTTCTCCTGGGTTATGCTGGCCATCTGGAGCACTAGTTTGCCTCTCTGACCAAAACATCCAAGTGATCTCTATTACTCACCGCTTACCCTGAGGGAGTCAAATGTAGAAGTGTGGAGGGAATCATCTTCCTGGTAACCCCAACTACTTGCCTTGTTATTTACTACAGGCTTCTTTCTGCCCCATATTTGCTATTTTGAGACCAAGACCCCATTTTTTAGGAATCCTACAGCAGCATTTGGAGATGTGGCTTCCTTCATCAGATCTTGACTACTTTCCATTCTTCAGGGATTCCTCAGTTTCTGATCTACCAAAGATACCCTTTCTTGTTTTCTAGCACTGGGTGTATTTTTAAAATATGTATCATTTCGGGGCACCTGGGTGGCTCAGTTGGTTAAGTGTCCAACTTCAGCTCAGGTCATGATCTCACAGCTCTGTGAGTTCAAGTCCCACATTGGGCTCTGTGCTGACAGCTCAGAGCCTAGAGCCTGCTTCAGATTCTGTGTCTCCCTGTCTGTCTCTCTGCCCCTCCCCCACTCACTGTCTTGTCTCTGTCTCTCTCTCAAAAATAAACATTAAAAAAATTAAAAATAAAATATATGTCAGTTCTATGGAAATATTTGTCATTGCATATGGGAATTTGGGATGGAAGGGTGAGATTGTCAATTTTTATTAATCCCTCATCTTAAACAAAAAACACATCATATGTTCTCAATAAAGGGTTATTGGTTGAGTGGATTCTCATGCTTCACTATAAGTTTTATTTGAAAATTTTCTACCTTTGAAAAATTATTGATTGACTAAGCAACTGCTTTCAGCATGCCCCTCCCCTCATTTTAAGTGGGTGCAGAATTTGGCATCAGATGGTAGGATCTTATTCAGGGCCTAAAGGCATGGCTTTTCTTGCCTTTTCTTATTATTCCACATTTTCCAAGGATTGGTAAATTGAAAAGAGACCCTAATGTTTTTCATTAATAACAGATGCCCACATGAACTAATTAACACCCATTGGTGGCTCCTGACGTTGAGTGCAACTTTGTAATCTTTAGGGAATATTAGTAAAATGTGGATTCTAGAGAAGAGGATGGTCCTTGGATAGCTCAAGAAGGAGATAAAACTAGTCTTCTCCTCTGCCATTGAAGTACATGTAGAAGCTCAGGGATACTGTACCATTTTATGTCATCTGAGTGAAAGCCATGGTACAAGTTTCTGTCCTGCAATTCATGCTCACAATCCAGGAGACACAGCCAGCAAATGAGACATGGCTTCCTACAGAATGTGGAAGGGCCCAAGCCAAGGATCTATAGAATAAATCTCTGCATGGGATGGCAAGGTAAGTGACATGCCATCACATATAAGCTCATTAACAGTTATAATATATCATAAAGATTCTGATTCGATTGGAGAGTTCAGTCTACACCTTCTGAATAATGTAGCCACTTCCCTACAACTCACCAAAGCCCTGTCATGTCCTCAAGGTCTCACTAAGTTTTATTTCCATGAAAACTTTGCTGTGGCCTCCCAGCCCAGAGGGAATCTTTTTTTTTTCTTTAAACATTCACAGCATTATGGACAGTGTCACTGACTTTGACATCTCATCTTAATAGAGTTTTGTCCTACTTTTAGCCAAAAGTTACATCCAACAACTGTGATTATGCAGAACACAGGTTAAGGGAAGGAAAAAACTCTCAGAAAAGTAAGGAGAATAGTTATCACATTGTCCATGCAACACTCCAACCACCAAACCAAAGTTTATTAGCCTTAAGTTGAATATAAAGATAAGCTTGCTCATTAAACAAAAATAATTCTCTCATTTCTCCAGTCAATCCTCAATTCTAATGGTTACAGCCAGTTAGAAGCTAAACAGCTAGAAGTTGACAAGAAATAACTGCCATTGGTTTGCAAGAAAGAAGCACCAACAACTAGAAAACTTTAGGGGACATTTAAGGAAAGGTCGAGTTAGAAAGAGATGAAATTGTGTTCTGTGAATTCTATTTTATAAAGCAGAAGATATGACCCTTTTAAACACCTCCATCAAAAGTATTTGAATAAAATGTTTCAGAACTTAAAAGCTATAAGAATATCTGCTGCAAGAAAATCCAGGTACAAGGGGCACCCCATGTCCCAAGTGGAATGAAGAAAACTCAAACTACTTCCCCCTTCTGTGCTGCAGATGCTTAGCCATTTCTTGGCCGTGTCTCTTGACTTCTCAATTGTAAGATCCAATAGGGCAGGGTAACACCTTCTGTTCATTTCCCTCTCAATGACTGAATACACAGAAGATGCTTATGCATGCTAGTTGAATGAATGAATGAATGAATGAATTCCTGCATGCATGCCTGTATCTAAAAAACTGATCCCTTCCTCTAACTTTTATTTTTAGGCCCAATGCCTTTCATTATTCTGGAGAAAGATTAGGAAGTGGGTTTTTAAAAATAATTTTTGAACAACTAGGAAGGCTTGTAAATAAACCACTGCAGCCGCATAGTGCTCACCACCCCCTTTCCTTTAGCTTTCTCTTCACTTCCAGCGCTACTATAAGGAAAATTGGTTCTCCTATGATCAGTCACACTCTAGGCTGATGCTACTAATATAAATTCTTAAGGAAAAAAAGACACTACAGAATGTTGATTCCCTTGAAAATCTTGCCTGATTTCTCCAAGGCTGGAGTCTTGTGGGCCCAGCCCCTGAGGATCCCTCTTCCCTCCACCATCTGCCAAATGGACAGACTTGAAGCCTAGTCCCTATGGAGCTGCATGCTAGGATACTTGCATCCAGAACCCACAAACAGCTCCAGATGCTTTGTCAGGCAGAAAATGGAAAAAATAGGAGTCTGCTATTAGTGCTCCAGGGAAGTCATCCCTCAATTGGCTATTCTGATTGACCCAGCTGTGTAAGTCTCTGCCGAGAAGGCTTTTGGCAGGGGCCCATTCAATTTCCCTCACTTCATGACTTCTCTGCACAGCACTGAGCAAAACTCCTGTCCTGAGAGAGAGATGGGGGAGGCATAGAGAGAATATATGTGTACTAATGAGGGGCCTCAAGCACCTGTGGACCTTCTATATAAATTCAGACCAACTCATAGATACTTCCTGGTTCATTGTTTATAAACCTGCCAATAGCAAAACCTAATCCAAGTGGAGAATCAGACTTCAAAGAAATGGTCTACCCTCAGGTAGTCCAGCTGCTTTAGTCCTCCATTGCCCCACAGTCCCTCATATCTCTCACTCCACACAGCTGAAAGTCTTCCTCTTTAGAAGCCTCTGGAAAAGCAGCTTCAACCTCTCTCATTCACAAACACCCTGACTCCTAGCAAGAAGTGTTGATGTCTGCCTAACCTACACAGTTCTCACTTGCAGCTGAAGCTCCTTTTAAGGTGCTTGGCTCCCGGTAGGGCCAGAAAATATTTGAGTCTCAGCTCTAGTGTTGTGTTGGTAGAGAAGATAAAGGAATTTTTATTAAAGTCAGTCTTAAGACCAAGTACCCAAATGAGGACTTCCTTCTATAAAATTTCTTAGATTCTTAGTAAACAAAACACATTCGTCCTAACCCAAGCCCAACTGCATTTCTTAGCAAATTAACAGAAAGCCAACTTTAAAAGCTCTGACGTGGAAAAAGGCATCTAAAAAAAGAATCTAAGGTACATCAGTCTTTGACCCCTCGTCCTCTACGTACATCATACACTTATGGGATGTGGAAGAGAGTGAGCATAACAAACAAGAGTGTTCTGGGGACACCGGGCCCTCCTGGGAGAGGGGGAGCTCAGTAGCTGCCTGCACCTTCCCCTCCCCAGGAATCAGTAACCCAGCACCCCACTGGGTAGGGTGGTGAGAGAGGAAAGCTTGTCCCACCAGTATGGCTAGAAGGAATAATAATGCCCCCCAGCTCTTGCAAGACAACAGATAGGGTAGGGGGACGGGGGTGTCTGAAGATTGCTTGCAATCTATCTCCACTTCTATTAGAGATCAAAAGTAATGAATACCCCAGTAATTTCTAACAACTCAAGAGATGGTAGGACTCTATCACGCTAAGGGCTGCCAAGCAAGATCAACCCAGATCGTCAGGCAGAAGAAACCCCCAAGGATCCTTTTAGCTAAAAACAGGCAGGTTCACTCATGAACTGATGGGAAGTGACATTCTGAAATGCCTGGAAACTGATTTTGAAACAAAAGCTAAAACCAGTTTCATGGCAAAGGTCCTTGCTTGACAGTCCCTGGGAGCAAATGTCCACAATTCTCCCAGCTAACCAGAAGAGGAAACCGTGTGTTTCCTCCAGGACTTTGCACCTCCGCTCTCAAATTTCCCTTATCCCCCACCACCAATGCCATCTTTCATGACCACTGCTGCTGCAGTACCTCAGAGACAGCCCAGGACCCTCCATGGCCACTAAATTTGATTTGCGCAAAGTAAGATGAAGACCCAGTTTACTCATCACTACATTTCCCTTCTCTCAGAAGCCAGGCAGTCAGCAATATGTGATGAAAGTCACCAATAGGTTAATTCTATAGGCACCCTCTGTGGGGACCCTGCCCTCAGGGAGCTTACAATCTGATGGGCTGACAGCACCTGCTCCCAAGAGGAACAGAAAAATAAACAAGAATGAACATGTTATAAGCAAATCAATAATGAGAGTAAGAGCTTGAATACCACCTGGATAGAGTTCATGTTTAAGTTTGTTCATTCAGCAAATGTTTACTAACAGCCTGGTGTGCCTGAGGTACTACGTAGGTACCAGGGATATAAAGATAAGTAAGACATGATCCCTACCCTGGAGGAGATGCCTTGCAAAGGGAGGAGTGCTTGAGAAGGTAATTGTAAGACAATGAAGGGCAGTCCTTGACAGGAGCTTGAAATGACTGCTTTGGAAACATCTAGGCCCAGCAGCTAGCCTTGGTGTGCTCAGGAGAAACTTCCGGCAAGGAACCCTAACGATTATGATGAGTTATTCAAGCAAAGAGAGGAAAGTGCTGAGGCAGGCACAGGGCTACAGACAGTGTAAGCTGGGTGGAGAGGTGAGAAGGAAGTGCAGCATCTTCCAGGGAGGACAGCAGCTCAGGGGCACAGGATCAGAGGGCATTGTGTGTAAAGCTGACAGGCAAGAGGCAGAGAGGGGGAATAAATGTGCTGCATGCCTATAATGAGCAAGGAATTTTCTAGAGTTGAAAAGACAAGTATGCATTACTTCATTTTATCCTCACAGCATCCTCTGAGGTAGGCACATTACCATCACTATACACATAAGAACGTGGAGGCTCATAGAGGTTAAGTAACTTACTCAAAGTCACATAGCCAAAATACTGCCAGTATTTGAACACAAGTCTACCCGAGTTATCCTGAGTCTATCCAAGTCTGAATACTAGTCATGCTCATATTACCACAAGATGTGAAGGGCCTTGGACACCCCGCTAAGGAGTTTGGACTTTATCCTGAAGGCATCAGGGAAGCCCTGAAGAATTTCAGGCAGGGGGATGCCATGAACAGATTCGCATTTTTAGAAGTTCATTCTGGCAGCTGTGTGGAGAATGAATGGGAGAGTGTCTGCACACCAAGACAGAAGGAGCAGACAGAGAGGCTGCTCATAAATCCCAGCAAGAGACTATGGGGGTCTGGAGGACGGTTGTGGCAGTAGAGATGAAGAAGATGAACTCCACGTGGAGTAAGAAGGTAGAATCAGCTAAACTTGGTGATGGAGTGGGAAAGGGTAGAAAGGAGAATGAACCATCAAAAATAAGCAGGTGGAGCAGAGGAAACACCCACTGGGATTGGTCAGAGCTGGGTCTCACATAATGGTTAATTTGGCCAGTTGGGTGATTGGAGATAATATTTATCATGATAGGGAGCAAAGGAGAAGAGCAGGTTGGAGGGGTGAGGGAAGGAATCCTGTTTGGGGAGAGCAAGAGGAGATGCCCCTCCAGGCGGTGACTGCCCCATCTGGTCCTCAGGAAGGACTCCTGGCTGGGCTTCCATCCAGTGGGTGGTCATCAGCATCACAATCACATTTGAACTCTTGAAGAGAATCTGCCCACCCAAGGAGAAGGTGATGATTGAGAGCTGCAGAGAGTAGGCATAGAACTCTGCAAAACCCTAATCTCTAGGTGGGATGAACAGAAGGAGAGGATCTCAGGAAGAAGAGTGAAAAAGACCAGCTAGAGGAAAGAAGGAAACCCAGGAAGAGCTAAGGCAGGAGAGCATCTCTGGGGTGGAGCTATCAATGGCATTCCACTGCAGAAGCTTGAGTCTGGGAGGCCCGAGAAGCAGTGTCCATTAGGCTTACAATCCGGAGGTCAGCAGTGATTCCAGCTGAAGGAGTTGCATGCAGCAATCATGGAAGCGTGGTCTGTGAAAGCAGATCATGAGGGTCGAAAAGTGAATGGGAAGGGGAAGCCTTAGAGACAATAAATGCAGACAACACTTTGAAGAACACTGACTGTAAAAAGAAACAGCAACGGGGGGCGGGGGGCCGTGGTTTCATAGGGACCCAGGGTTGGGTGAGGGCTTCGTCTTTTTTATTAAAAGAGCCAGGAGCACATTTAAATGCTAATGGGAGAGAGATTAGGAAAAGCCTAGGGCTGTGAGAGGAGCATCCAAGGAAGAAGCTCACTGAGGGTCCAGAGAAAGGATGCAACTCAATGCTGTGGGCAAGTATTAGCTTTACTCCAAAGAGCTGGTTATCATTGTTATGGGAGGAGAAGCTACCAGGAAGAGTGGGCCAGAGGGGCCAGAGAGTGGGATCTTCCCTCATAATGAAACTTCATTTTGACCTTGAAGGTACAAGGTGAGGTTGCTGGGAGTTGGGGTGGGTACAGATGAGTTAGTAGGAAAGAAACCTAGAGTGACAGGTAGAGGCTTGTGACAGCTTTTGTGGGCCTGCACATAAAGCTGGCCGGGGTCCAGGGAAGGGCTCTGGGCAGGCAGTGGCACCAGGGAGGGGCTAAGTGCAGATCAGAAATCTTGTGCCGGCCTAAATGCAGGAGGCTGTGTGACCTGTGGCAGCTGTGCTCCGCCTCAGCTAGGAGCAAAGTAGGCATCCAGCTGGACAGAGTCAAGGTCAGCTCCTCCTTAGCGGCTGACAGGAGCAGACAATGAGGCCAAGGAATGGAAGCAGCACAGGCGTGGTTGGCACAATGTGTCACAGAGAAGCAAGTGATGGCATGAGGGGACTTCTTGGGGGTCTTGAGAGGAAATGGAAAGGCTAAGTCCTGGATGCAGTGAGTCCTCGAGGTCACAAGGCCGACAACCACAAGGACCAGAGCTGGGATGGAAGAGATTGCAGCATATCAGCATTAAGAGGTAGAGCAGTTCTGGGTAATGAAGATGAAGAGGGTGACTTTAACTGGAGTGACGGACATTGGCAATTGCAATAGCCTTGTCTCCACCAGAACATAAACACGCAACAGTCACATTCAGCAAGGCGTCACTGCTGGAGCTGTTCTGGAAACAGTGCCTTTCCTGCCTAGAACCTCCATTTCCCACCACCTCTGTGTGCATTACATCTAGAAGAGCCTGAAAGGCAATGAGCTGGCACATGTTGGGACTCCAAGAGCTGCTGCATCTTTGACATGGGTGAAGGGTAGACACGAAGGAGAGGCCTCCTGGCCTCCTGTGGTCAGAGGCCACCCTCCCAGCACAGCATTCTCTGCCTCCCACCTCAGGGCCTCCTGTTCTTGGCTCCAGATGCCTCATGGCTCTTGGGCTTTTGCCCCCAACCTGCCCCACAGACTTGTTCTTTGACTAAGCCTTCATTTACCCCATGAAGATTTTGGCACCACTGGTGGCGTTCCCCTCATATTAGATCCTGATGTTCTCCAGCTGTTTTCCAAAGGCTGGCTTCTGGACACAATCCCCACCTGCTGTATTTGTAGCCTAACGCTGTTGGAACTGGTACCTGAGTCCCAGCACGGCAGCCTTGCTAACCCCCCGGGAGGTGAAGGCGAGACAAGCAGCTGGCATGTGGATTTGCCCATTGATTTCCCAATGGGCCTGTGCACCTGTGTCCACATGTGGCAAATGGTCTGCTCGTACCCTCCAGGCCCTTTGAGCTGGCCCTAATACTCCCAGCTCTTGGACACTAGAGCATCCAGTGTCAGACCCTGTGCTAGGAAGTATATAGTCACTTGGACTTTCCAAAGAACTTTGACGTGAGCATTATCCTAACCTTACAGTTGAGGAAAGGGAGGCTCAGAGAAGTTAAGTAACCTGTCCCATTGTGTCACAGCTTGCCAAGTGGCAAAGCCAGGATTCAGAGCCAGGCCTTTGTTCTACCAAAGCCCCAACCTCAACCTTCTCTGAGTCAACCTCCCCTTGAAGGGCTGATGTCAAATTCATGTTTTCATTTACACCCATTCATTTATCAAACATTTGAGCACTTACTAAGCTCCAAATACTACCTTAGGATTTAGAAACGATAGGTTTAGCATATAAAAGGCAAAGGTTCAGGGCGCCTGGGTGGCTCAGTCAGTTAAGCATCTGACTTTGGCTTAGGTCATGATCTCATGGTTTGTGGGTTCGAGCCCTTCATCAGGCTCTGTGTTAACAGCTCAGAGCCTGGAGCCTGCTTCAGATGCTTTGTCTCCCTCTCTCTCCCCTTCTCCTCTCGCATTCTGTCTTTCAAAATTGAATAAACATTAAAAAAATAAGTAAAAGGCAAATGTTCGGATGAGCTAAGGTGTCAATAACCAGGGGCACAGTGAAGTCCATTTCTTAGGGCAACCTGCAGACCACCTCCTGTAGCCAGAAAGAGCTCTGCAAACCTTTCCAGTCACTCTTTCCTATTCCCGTTTACAGAACCAAAAACAAAGGAAGAGAGTAGGAATGAGGCAGTACCTTCCAAGCCTACCACTCTCTGCAACCTGATGGGGAGATCTGACTTGGAAAAACAGTGCTGTGGATATTGGTGTCTCTCCCACACACACCTAGAGGCCTTTGGAATCTTTTCAAAGCACCCGCCCTCCCAAGTGCTTCATAGTCTTTATTGCCGGGACAAAAGTTCAGACAGGCCAAGTCTTCAGAGACCTGCTACTCCCCCATTCAAACCCTCACCCCCTCCACCCACCACCACCCCCCACTCCATGCGCGTGCACGCACACACACACACACACACACACACACACACACACCCTACCACCAACAGTCTCCTTCGACACAGGAGAAAACGCATAATGTTACCCCAGCTATTGCTTATGGGACCAGGGACAGGCATCAGACTTAAGGGCAGCCTGTTTATTGGCCAGTGGCCCAGGAGGTGGCCTAGCATGAAAGTGGCTACTAACATGGGCCTAATTGAATTCTCTAGAGAAGTTTGAAGGTGAGAGAAAAGGCAGCAGGGTGTGTGACTAGACGCTAAAAGACACAGAGAGAAGCCACAAATAAGCAGAAGCCATGAAGAAGCAGAAACCACATGCTGTAGGCACAGAGCATCAGAGTCAGTAGAAGCAGAGACAGAGGAGTGGAGAGCCAAGTACCAGGATGGAGGGATTTTACCTCGTTGTAGAGAGTATGAGATAATCAGACCCCTGGAGCTGCCTGAGGTCCAGAATCCTGTTCCGAGCTCCTAGAAGCCAATCTGTCCTCAGTGTTTATGGAATCCTAAGGCTTTGAGGCCTCCCAATTTCCAGAAATATCCTTACAATAAATCCCCATTACTGAAAGTAACCTGAGAGGGTCTCTGTGCCCCCTGAGAGAGTCTGACTAATAGGCAGGCTCTTTAAACCTATACGGATTCACGGGAATGGATGGGGGAGGGCTGGGAGCATGGGTGAGTCACCACACAGAGACTCTTGGTGGTTTTTTTTGTCACTCCAACCTGCCCTTCTCATTCCTGCCAAAAGCACAGCCGACTGCACAGCCCAGATTTGGCTCTCTATCCAGTCTTGAACAGCGCAATCGCCAAAACACTCCCCAGGTACTACCATCACTGCCACTTGCTTTTCCATGAAGAAACCTTTGTTCCATCTGACTCCCTCACACACAAGCAACTTGGTTCTAGTCTCCCATTACTCAAGACATGGGTCACCAACCCCTGGACTCCACTAAGTGTGGTCCCAATGGAAAGCCACTAATTTACAGCAGGGCATCTTCCCTTTAAATGTATCTTTTCTAGTAGCAGGTTTGAACTTAGGCCTTTAAAAACTCCTAAATGCTTGCTTTCAAGAGCAGGCGCCATGTCCCAAAGCCTGTGGCAAATTGGAGGCTTGGGGTCCTTGAAGGAGCCCGAGAATGGAAATAACAATTTAGAGCTAAGGAGCTCATCCAAATTCACCAGGTTCACGTTTAGCTGAAGGAGGGCTTCCGTTCTCCTCTCCCTCTGCCCCTGAGGCTCCCTCTTAAACCACCTGTGGACACAGCTGTCCACCAAAAGCAGTGGCTTGTAATGGTGCATAGTTCCTACAATCTGAAACCATTCTGAGATGGGTGCCCATTTCACACCTACCCCATTTCCTCCACCTAGAAAACTATAGTGGGTACTTCTACACTGGCAATGGTTTCCCGGCCATACAATGGAGGCAGGGCTCACATGTATCTCCCACACACTGAGAAGAGAGAACAAACCACAGAGAGCCGCTGAAAGGGGACAGATTTCTCTCCTCAGTGGCGCCCCGCCCTGACCACAGCCCTCTGCCATGAGCCCTCTTTCCCTCCACCGTAGCTTGCTTAGTGTTGCCCTTGGCCCCCTGAGTAAGAGGCACATCAAATATTTTGGGAAAATCACAAAAGTTAGTATAATTGGTGCAGTCGCCATGACATCCCAGATGCCCAGGAGACTGGATGATTTGAAACACTCTAACTGACCCGCTCTCTGGGGTTATTGAGATATGTGGGCATATTTGCCTTTCCGTAGATACAGTGGCATCTCATTCTCTGGTTTCTATGGGAGATGAGCCATTCCACATGCATTATCTTTCTAACTAACTGAAATTTGACACCAGAGGTTTTAAGATTTCTTTAAAAGGTTGGCAAACTGAATTTTTTTTCCAAATTACTTGTGATCCACTCCTCTGCCTTTTTAAACTAAGAGTTTTGAAGATAATGTGACCTTTTCGTGGTGACTTGCTTGGGAGTCATTAGTATGAATGCCCACTGTTGCCCTGAGAGGTGCTCTGTCCAGAGTTCAGGGACCTTGGTCCTCTTTATATCCTTCAGCACCTTGGCCAGCAGGGGTGTCCGGACGCATGTGTGGGATCACATGGAAGAGAACCCAGAGGTTATGAATCAAGACGTGGGCAGAGTTTGCAGCTCTTGATGGCCCTGCTTTGGGAGTGAACTTCTCCTTAGTGCCTTGCCATATCTTCACCCTCTTTCTTTTTTAACATTTTTTAGATATAGCTGACATATCATAAAATTTACCCTTTTAAAGTGGTTTTAGTAAATTCACAAAGCTGTGCAACCATCATCTCTAATTCCAAACATTTCTTCACCCCCAAAAGGGAATCCCATACCCATCAATTGTCACAGTCCCCCCCTTCCCCGCCCCCTGGCAACCACTAATCTACCTTCTGTCTCTCTGGATTTGCCCATTCTGGAAACTTCCCTAGAAATGGAATCATACACTCTGTGGTCCTTGGCATCTGGATTCTTTCATTTAGCATAATGTCTTCAAGGCCCATCCATGTGCCAGGACTTGCTACTCTCCTTGCTCCTGCTTCTGAGCATTCCCTTCGCCTTCTCCCTTCTGTGAGCATGATAACACAGCTCGTTAGGATATGTGCAAAACAGAATAAATAGAAAAACTGTAAGTATTTGCGCACTTTCATTTCAGGTGCTTAGAAGTTGTTGCTTGCTTGCTTTCAATTTCCCAGTGATGTTCTCAATGGCCAAGGTTTCTGGATTAGTACCTCCCAGATAAGAAAAGGGTCAAGAATCATTCACTTCATTCTCATTGTGTTTCACGTTTTTACAAATTCTTTTATACCTCTTTTCCATTTTGAGTCTCTCAGCAGTACTGAAGAATTAGTTCATACAAGAAAGAGAAAAGTGGCCCGCAACATTTAAGAATGGGCCTGATATTCACAACTAGGCTTCAATTTGTTAGGAGTTAGCCATGGTGTTCTGTTGGACATAATAATCGCACAGAGCACGAACATCAGACACAATCTCACTCTGACTCCAAGAGAGACAAAAAACAAGACTACTTCATAATCATGTCTAAGGCCAGACGAAAAATCAGGCTGCTGTGCAAATCACAGAATATCAAGCACCTGGACAATACAAGTGACTACTGCTTCTTTACCAACCACAAATTGAGCCTGGCTCCATTCTTCTCATCTTCCAGATAAGAACTAAGATATACAATCATAGCATTACACCTGGTTACTGACAATAGCCAACTCAGAGAAAGGCCTCACTTTCCTAAACACTCCTGAAAATCACCAGACACAAGCCAAAACCCCATAAGTGTTTACTAACATTCTCTTAATTGGTGTGCATTCTTCCTTCTTGCGACATCAATGAACTCAACTTTGTTCAATCAGAGGTACATTCTTGGCGGTTTTTAACTGAGAATATTGGCAGAAATGAAGTTTCTACTGAGACACAGCAGAAACACTCATTTCCTCAAACCAAGTGACCCCTGCCTCTTTTATGGTATTCACATCTGAAACCTCTTGACTCTCTGCCTGTTTGGGAAATTATGCAGACCCTAGCAAGGCGGTAAGCTCAGAATTCCAGTGTTTCCTTGAGGCTTTTCTACTTTGAGCTTATTTTGTTTTCCTAGAAATTTGATGCTGAGGGACTTCTTTATTATCTAGTCATCTTTGGACTGTTCCCTGGTGAAATTGTTGAGTAGCCTTCTAACAGCTGCTCCAGTGTCTGTCTGTCTAATGTCTTAAGTGTTGTTTGTCTTTAGGTGGAGAAGTTGATAGGAAGAGCAGAGATGAGGGCCAAGAAGTCCATCCTTCAGCTGGTCTCCATGCCAGAGGAATTCAGGAGATCTCTTTGGATTAGAACCCTTTGGGACAGGCTTTACCTGAGGTCACCATTTCAAAAAGGCTTCTTCCCCAATTGGGTCATTGTGTTCTTCCAAGAAACTGCTCTCATTAATGTCTCTTCTGCCTAGAAGCTAGAGG
Source organism: Herpailurus yagouaroundi (assembly GCF_014898765.1). Classification (NCBI taxonomy): domain Eukaryota; kingdom Metazoa; phylum Chordata; class Mammalia; order Carnivora; family Felidae; genus Herpailurus; species Herpailurus yagouaroundi. Next base: position 5,034,508 of record NW_024412572.1, read on the forward strand.
ACTTTTGGCTGGCCCCTGATTGGTGATAATCAACTTTTGGCCTTTGACAAAGCTCCAAGACACAAAGTATCCTTACAGTCTATTCCCTTTTCTTGGGGTCTTCTTTGTCTAAAATGGCACTTTTCTGGGCCAAACACCCACTGCTTTATTATTCTTGAACATGTTAAGGCATCTCCTTATTTCTCTAACACAATATAAGAGAAAATTTGGAATTGCAGTGGCTACTTGAGGGAATTTTGACATGAACCAGATGGTACAGATATAGTACAAAAAGTGAAGAAACCCTCACGAAGATCTTGTCATGTCTAAAAGAGAGATCATTTTGTTTAATATAAGAGACACAGGCTTTCTCCTTTGTTTCCATACTTCAGGGATTATTAAGTGCTGGCTTTTTATCATACAGTTTGATAAAATGTCAAGGGCCCAAGCTATTGTCTAAAACAGTATAATGTCACTCTCTTTCAAGTGTATATGTCAAAACCCATTTTTCTACAGCTAACCTTTTTACCTTTCCTTGCAGAAAGAATCTCATTAGCCTTGTAGTGATAATTTCATACTTATTGGAAGCTAGCTCCCTCTGATTTTGTTTCTGTCCTTCTATATTCTCACCCTTTGGAAATTATAAAGATAGCTGATCAAAAGCATCATTCAGTTGTGTGTGTGTGTGTGTGTTTATGTGTGTGTTCTAGCACTGTCTAGAATCCAGATAAACAGTCAAAAATGTCTACACAGGAAGTTGTTCAATTGTGTCCCTTTTTGTCAACACTAGAAAGCATATTTAGATAATAGTCTGTCTCTTACTCTCTCTCTCTCTCTCTCTTTTTACCACATTTGTGAGATAATAAGAGAAGGTTTTAGCTCCAAGATAGAGAGTCCTGGGCTTGATTCACAGTTCTTAAAAAAATTTACCATATACAAATATGTCAGTATGATGTTTTGCTTTGAACAAGGCCTTGGTTCAAGTTCATACTTCCCAAGTTTCTACATTGGTTTTATGATGTAGGTAAGTTATGCTGTTTCCATAACTTATTTAAAAATAAAAATATAGGGGGCGCCTGGGTGGCGCAGTCGGTTAAGCGTCCGACTTCAGCCAGGTCACGATCTCGCGGTCCGTGAGTTCGAGCCCCGCGTCGGGCTCTGGGCGGATGGCTCGGAGCCTGGAGCCTGTTTCCGATTCTGTGTCTCCCTCTCTCTCTGCCCCTCCCCCGTTCATGCTCTGTCTCTCTCTGTCCCAAAAATAAATAAATGTTGAAAAAAAAATTTAAAAATAAAAATATATACACATACATATAAAATTATATACAACTAAAAAGAATCAGGATAATGGTTCATTTGGGAGGTGTTTATGTAAAAGACATTGAGGTTCTGGCTCATCTGCTTCCTACTGTATTTTGACTCCTCTCCTTTCTTTGATCCCTTACAATCCACCTGTTTTTGACTCTCTGAGGTCTTCTGCCACTTCAGAAGAAATGAAACTCTTGTGGTTTTCTCCGACCTTAGCTACTGCTCTGAATTTAACTGATTTTTTACAAATTTAACTCATTTTTAAACATTTAAGGTGTTTAAATGTTTAACATGTAAGGTGTTCCCTTTTGGGGGAAAAGGGATTCCCTTTTGGGGGTGAAGAAATGTTTGGAATTAGAGATGATGGTTGCACAGCTTTGTGAATTTACTTCTACCTAAGGTAGAAGAATATTTATTTTTCTACGTGTATCTTCTGGTTCTTAAGTTTCTCTTACATAATCCAGACTTGATTCTATAAAAAACTGAACCTTACTCCACTTCAAGAAGATGCTTGTGCTAAGGTTATTACAATCATATCGGCAAAACTTAGCCCATTGAAAATGGAAACTACTATCAGGGCTCTTTTAGCTACAAGAGTCAATCTGTTCTTCCTTTGCAGGAACTATTTGAATCCACTCAAGGAATCTGCCCAAATTGAGGGACAAATACCTGGCTCACTACTGTTATGCTAAATGATGTTTATTCTCCCACTCCCAGTCTTTGACCCTCTAGGGGATTACTTCTCACATGGACATTGGGTTTACACCCACCTGAAAAACACTAACTTAACCTATGTATCCAGGATAGCTGTTAGAGACTTTCAGATGCTTCAAATCACTACCCTCCCATTGAATCACGTTCTCCTGAGAAGTATACTCAGAAACCTCCAAAACAGGCAAGCACAGAGTACAACATGCATACTCTGAGAGCTACAGTTCCCCCAGCAGGATATTCATACAGCAGAGAAAGATAGTCCAAACTTGTCTCTGGCCATAAACAGACACCATAAATGAAGCAGATTCTCCTCTAGAAATCCAGCAGATCAGTGTAAACTTCATTAGCCAGAGTTGATCATTGTGTGGATAATCATATGGCCCTAAAGTTTGTCTCAGGTAGTCAAAGAGAAATTTATATTGCAGTAAAAATGTCTTGCTATCCCATTGTCAATACTATAGGAAAAGCAGGGCAGTATGTGACTAAGTAAAAGAGAAAGCACCTGGCTCTCTAAAACAGACCCAGATGGATTTTAAGTACATGTTTTCATTGTCTGAGTTTTATAATCTGGGCTCTTTGACTTTAAGACCTGTCACAAGGAACAACTCAGCCTTTTGTTTGTAATGATTGCCTGTGTGGCAGTTAACTGATATATTATGCCCAGGGTCTTTGGTGCTACTGTGCAGGAATTATCAAGTCACAGGAGCCAGCAATTCACCTTGCAACAAAAGAAAGAGGAGAAGACCAACCCTTAGTCCAACTACACACTACACTCTCTGGACACCCTCTTGACCCTAATCAGTATAAATTCAGCAAAGAGCAAAATCTGGATGTCAAAGATAAATGTCCTATAGCTTGAGTCTGTCTCCATTGCCAAAAGGAAGAATCTTTGGCTGGAGGTCATTGATGCATTAATCTATCTTTTTTTTTTTTTTTTTTTTTTTTTTTACAAAAGGAAACAGAGGCTCATGGAGGTTAAGTGACTTGCCCAAGTTCTCACCGCTAACCTATAGCAAGGGCATAACTTGAACTCTGGTTGTTAAGACCTGGCCAGGAATCTGAGTACATCCTATTGAGTTGCCTCCCTCAGTATCAATGAGAGAGATGGAAAACTGGGGGATCATCAGACTTGCCATGCCGGAGCTACCAGCAGCTTTCCTTAGTCCCACAGAATGTCAGAGCTCAAGGAACTTTAGATACCATCCAGTCTAACTTCTCCAGAGAAGAAAAGTGACTTGTTCAAGGTCACACAGCAAATTAGTGGCAATATCCAGACGTTATCCAAGATCACCAGAGCTTGGTGCACTGAAACACCTTTCCATTCATCAGTGGCAGGTGCATTCATCCTTCCTGGTTGCTGGAGGATGTTATCATGTTCTGCTTCAGTGCCCTTCCTCCTAGAAAGAAATATCTCCAGACTGAGGTGGCCACTTCCTCTCTTTCAGCCATGTGGAATTTCTCTTATAATTTTAATTGAAACAAGGTCATCTACATTTCTTAAGTGACTGAGTCTATCTTGAAAGAATTCAACTCTCCTGTGTACGTGTGCACTGTTCTTCATGCCAAATGGAGAATGAGAAGCAGTGCATATACCCTTAACAGGAGGGCAAGCTACAAGCGCTGCCCCTTTGGAAACTTCTCAAGGCATCTTTCAACCCACCCATGCAATTATCTTCTAAGTTCATTCTCAGAATGGAGATTCCAAATTTCAGGATCTATTTATATCCAGATGACAGTGCTACTTCCCAGCTGAAAAAAACAAACTTTGGTAACTCCCTATGTCTTCAAAATAAAGTCACAAATCCTTAACCCATTATCCTAGGCCACCCGCTGTCTAGTTTAGCTCTACCTCTAGAGCTCACGCCCACTATTTCCTCTGCAGACACTTAGTCTCCCCTTCAGCAGATCAGATATACTACAAAGAACTGCTCCTCTTTCTGAATCCCAAATCTGTTCTCTCTCTCAGCAAATCAAATACACGTACCAGCGTAAACGTCTTTTCTTCCCTAAAGGTAGGGTCCCTAGTTTATTTTTGTCCTCCTTACTCAGCAGAGAGAGCCTCGCATATATCTTAATATTGAGTAAATGAATGAGTTATGCTTGAAAAAATTATACTTATCCTCCCCCTCTGTGCCTGGGAAGAATCAACTACTACTGAAAACAGATAATGTCTTTAGGTTTTCTCAACAGAATATAAACATAAAGCTCAAATGAGAAAGCAAGCTGAAGGGAGCGTGACATTGCTTTATTGGTAGGATCTTTTCTCTCTGAAAGTACACTGAAGAATAAGAAACACATTACACCAGGGGTTGAGATGGTATCTACTATCTTTGTGGTTTGTGTGCACTTTTAAACCAGGATTCATGGCTGGGGAAACAAAAGAACCTCTCTGCCTGTATAATTTTGTTCCTTTCCTTTATTGCTTTAAATAGGCAAGATGTGGTTTGCATTCCTTCCACCACTAATGTTGTTTGCTTTCTGTTCCTGAACAAAAATAACTTGCCGTTCATATTGCTCTCAGAGGTTGTTAAAGATCCCCTCCCCCTTATGCATTCCACTCATTTGTAACCAAGGTCTTGAGTGTTGCTAACAGAGGCTCCCTCGGCCCCATATCTTCTGTGATAAAGCAGCAAGTGGTGGGTCTAATTCTATTAAATACTGGATAATATCAGTATCCTTTAACCTTACTAGGAGAGTCCTGAAGCTGGAAGGATTATGTTGTATATACAGTTGCTCTAGGCAAGGATGTGTCCCAACATCCCAGGAGTATAAATATCGTCACCATCACCACTGTAAGGTGATGACAGCTTTTTACAGTTTACATATCTTTTTCCTGGTTATTCTTCCTCCTAATCATTAAAAGCATCTTGCAAGATAGGTGTTACTCTCTAGAGCACAGCCAAAAATGCTAAGTGGCCTGCTCTGGAGCACACAGCTTGGCACGGCCAACATTAAAAAAGGCAATGCCTTTTCCTCTAAGCTGCAGCAAACCTCCACTAGAGTTTTATGAAAGTCTAGCTTCTTGGCAATATGTAGAAAAAGCAACTATAACCTTCCTTGATATTCTAACCTAGCTAACAACCTTTTCAGTCTAGAGGAAATCCTCTAAAAGTCCAAGACAAGAACACGTGCTGCATACCTGCACTTGTAAACATTCACCCCTCAACTATCACCTTCACTCTGAAGCCAGAAACTAGAAATTCTCAGAGTAGCATTTCAGTCACTAAGGCTCACTTTCAGGGCAAGTCAGGATTTGGGTTCATGTCTCCCTCCTCCCAGATTTCTCTGATTTTACAAAAATCACACCCTGAATCTTAGGGCCATCTGCTAATTCCACTCTTTCTATATGCACTCCAGAGATTTCTACCACTCACCACCTCCAGTAAGGAGGGTGATCCCTCAACGTGTGTGGCAGTTAATGCTTGCCATGCCTCTTCCATCTGCCTGCAGTTATGTCACAAGATCTCAGAAAAGGACTAGCCAGGTCTAACAAAGACATTTCTGTGACTTCACAAACTGGCTTCTATCCATTCAACCCAAAATTAAAGTGCTTTTTGATATTGGTTACAGTCAGGGGGCTGCTGGCCCTCCTCAAGCACTTTCATTCCTTTGCATACCCTCAACCTGGCTTCCCTCTACCCCTGCCAGCAGCTTTTCATAGGAGCAATCATGACACTTGTCCTGAACCACATAAGGAGATTCCTAATGAGAATAAATGAATGACCCAACTTGTCTCTCTGTCTGAAACTTGGCCTGCACGTGAGGGACTTCCTGCTTTAAGAGAGGAGAGAGACTATCTCAGAATAAAGAAGAAATCGTGTCCACTAAGGAAGCAGTTCTCTCCAGTGAGGTCAGGGCAGGGCTGTTGGCAGCTTCCGTTAATTCCGTTGGGGCAGGCAAGTGGTGATTGGCAGTTAGTTCTGAGGTTGAGCTGAGGATGCTGGGATGGATTTTTAAGTGCACAGTTGACCCTTATGTCATGAGCCTAGCTTAAGTGCACAAGGAAATGGAATAGCAGGGAGAAGGGATATTCGCAAATAATGCCAAAACCTCTTGTTAGTCTTTGGCTTCCATATCCTTCCCCAAAACTTTAGCTCAGGTGCTAAGCAGCCCAACATCTCCCCCGTTCCTTCATGGAAGAGGTTCCTGCTGGCAAACCAGTAGCTGAAATGTTGGCAAGATAGAGGGTTGTAAAATTTACCCTAGATAATCTACAAAAAGCTTTGTTGGAGTTAGGTTATGCATCTCTGAATCTGAGTTAGGTTTGTTGGGTCAGTGACCTTGCTCACTTATTGGCTCAAGAATTGACAGAGGAAGTATCTAATAAATGCCTGTTGGATGGATGGATAAACAGCTAAATTATCTTTATCCTAGCCTGAAAATTGCCTTTACCATCACAGAGATAAAGCCCCAGCTGCTTCAGGCCAACACCTGTTGGAAGAATTCCAGTCGGTCAGCCCTAGGAAAGTGGGCAAGAAGAAGTCCTCAACAAGGCTAACACAGAGGATTTCCATCCTCCTTTTCTTGCCCTCACTTTCACTGTGGTGCTAAAAAATCCCATCAAGGCTAGTCATCAAAATAGCAACAGCAGGATACAAAAGAATAACTCTTTGTTATGGCCACTAAGAGTTTTCTGAAAACCTGGCTCTCTCCCTATAGCATTGCCTCGTGAGCATGGTGGTGACGAGCTTGGCCTCTGAAATCAGGAAGCCCCAACTTTTAATCCTGGGTCTTCTTATTAACTAGATGTGAGACTTTGGGCAAATTACTTAACCTCTCTAAACCTCAATTTCCTCAATCTGTAAAATGGGGATAATATTGGGTAAAGCACTAATAATATCATGAGTATAGTTAGTGCTCAATAAATGTATTTTATTACTCCTGCACTCTATCCTGCCATTCCCTTCTTTCTCCTCCTCTCCATTACTTCTAATGACATAACATTGTCTATGAACAGCCATAGGGTAGAATGACCAGAAAAACTAGGTGGTTTTGGACATCCCAGAAGTTATTTACAAGCCTAGAAGCAATCATTGTAGTCTGACCAACTGCCTGATCTTTTGAAAAGCATGATTAGCAGCTGATAGTGTCCATAAGCCCACATGTATTCCTAAGAATGACAGAGATGTGCATCCATTCATAAAGTAGCTCTTAACTGTTTAGAAGAAAAGCATTTTGTGCTCCCAGCATATCTCACATGGCACCTACAGTGCCAAGAGTCTGCTACTTAATCAGTGATGTCACCCAGAGAGATAAAGGTGGATTAAGCCTAGGTCTGTGAACTGGAGTAACCCACTTGTTAGTGGCTAAGTCCCCTCATATATAAAGCATAAGGTATTGGACTAGGTGCTCACTGAAGTACCGTTAAGTTTTAAGACTTAAGGTTTAAACAGTTCTATTTTAGTCCAGAGAGGGACCATAGAAAAGTAAAATACAGCTTAATGTCCTAGAAGGACAATAAAAATGTTTCTATTTGAAGTTAACCTAAAAAGTGGTATAGTTGCATGTAAATGCAATGGCATGGGAAGTCAAGTCTTCTCAAACATTTCTCAGCACCAGATGTGGCACCTGGAACAGACCAAAGGGGAGGCCAATAGATTCTATCCCCTACCCCTCTCTCAAGAGGACTCCATAGTGAGAAAGAGAAAGGGAGCCCCCAACTCTCCCTGCCCCTTCACTGGCCACTCTCAAGCTGAAAGTCAGGGGAAAGGGAGACTCTGAGGTCTTCCATTACTGCTGTAGACACTAACCAAGCCCCTCCCCCTCTATTCCTAGGTTTTGAGACTCTCACCTGCACTCCCACCCCCAAAACAGTCTCCCACTAGGTATTAGGCGTCAGCTGTGCTTCACCTGCAAAAGGTCTTCCTTTGCCAGTTTTTGGCACAAACTTTTGCATATTGTTTGCATAAATTTTCAGGTAGGGTTCAAGAGGCCTTGACTCCAATTATGCAGGAGAAAACATGACTGCATTTGCAGTAAAAGGCGACTATGGGGAAAGCATACTTGATCTGTTGTGGAGTGTTGGGAAAGGCGTGCTAACTATGTTGGCTGGGATGTCCATACTGTAGCCCCAACACCTGCCCCGCCCCCCGCCAGCTAACACTGAGGTCCAAGAAATTGGAGCTTTCTCAGTGTTGGCTTGAGGTCATGCCTAGTAGGTAGAAAAAAGCTTTTCCCAGTCATGAGGGAAGAATAGAGAGGGTGGGAAGGAGGACGAGGCCCATGTATTCCATCCAAGAGGAGCATTGAAAGCTGAGTGCCCAGGTTCAGAGCTATTCACTCCAAACTGTGAATGTATGATAACAACACAGAAGTTCTTGTGTTCTAGAGAGTCAAATCAGGCTATGACTTCCAAAATAACTGTTCCCAGAACAGCTCAACGAATGAAGGTATCTGGCTGAAAGATGGAAATTGGAATGCTTGCCCCTGCCATCAGCCCTCAGGCCACCTTCGCAGAAATTAATGACCATGCCTATTTATACTGCATGTCCACCTAACTTAAGAAAATTTCTTAACTAGAAAAGCAAGTGGGTGAGTACCAACCAAATAAGGCCAATCATTTCAAGTGGAGACCCTCTGAGCAAGCTGGCAAATAAACCAGGCTTTGACCTTCTTCCACGAGGTGTGGGAAAACCTCTTGTGATGACCACACATGAGGAGGGGCTCTGATTACAACCTCCGAAGGGACAAACTTTCCACTGATCACAGGGATCAGTGAAGTGAGACCCACAGCATGGCCACAAAGGCCACCAGAGCAGTCTAAAGTAGACACCAAATTTATTATTTGCCACACAAGGAGAGAGGCCCATTTCTTTAAGAAAGATCAGGAAGCCTGTCCAAACTGAAGGTAAATAAGAAAGAAACAGTGTGGAAAAGAAGTTCTGTCTGAACTTCTGATTGGCTCAGAAAGTACTTTGCAAACTTTGTTTTGGGATTGGTTGCTGTTCTGATTTTGTGTCACAGAGGTGTGGTCACAGGTGTCGACAGATCCTGGGCAGACCTATCATGCATGGCCCTGGGAGGCTGGAGTATGTGCCTGATCTCCCCTCCATGAAATTTTTCTTTGACACCCACTTTGGTTAAGAGTTAGGGTCCCTGGGGTTCCCCTGGCTGCTGAGTGGCTTTGTGCCTATTACTCCCACTCCCTTATCGTCATTGCCTATAACGGATGGACACACCTCTCTCCTGGCTCAGTGGATGATATAACTACATAAAAGCGTTTGGGTAATTTTGTTTAGCAGGTAGCTATATTTTCTAAACAGGAAAACTGAGGCACAGAGGCCCAAGCTCCAGTAAGTTGGGGAATATATGTTTAAAACATGACTGAATCCGAGGTGCGGGGGTGGGGAGCAGGGAAAGCTAATGGGAAAGATCCAACCAAATGTTAACTCTGCTTAATTCTGGGTGGTGGGATTGCAGGTGATTTTTATTTTCTTCTTTTCTGTATTGGTTTTCTACATTATTGTTTCCTGTATTGCTGTTCTATATTCTTCAAATTCTCTACTATGTGTGGTTTTGAGATCATATTTAAAAAAAAAATTTTTTGATGCAGCAAGGATGAGCTCAAGGTCAAGGTGACTGTAGTAAAGGTGTATGCACTCAGCAAAATCAGGACATTCTCCCCAACAGGAGTGGAGAATTCAGAGCTTGCAGCTGAGTCTGGAGCCCCCATGCTGGCCCAGCTCTGGGCTCCATCAAAGCCAGACAGGCCTGCCTTTCCTCTCCAATGACTCTGAGAGTGTGACAGTGCTGGCCTGGGCTCAGAAGCCCCCACCAGCTCTTGCAGAGTATACTCAGATGCTGGTGGAACAAAGACAACAAATAGCATGTCGTCTTTATGAGACACCTCCTCTGCAAGAAAAAAAGAGAAAGAGAGGGAGAGAAAATATTCCTCTGTTCTCTAAAAGTGGTGGGGAGCACAGTCCCACCCGGACTCTATTTTTTCTGGCCTTAGTGTTTCCATGGCAGGTATGGTCAGTCCCCAACCTTACAATGTTAGGACCTGAGCTGCACCAAGAAAATGCACGTCTGACCTTTGTTTCTAAAGCCTTTGAGTTAAGAAAGCCCACAGCTTCTGTTCTGTTGTTCACCTACTTTCCCTGCTAGAGAGTTTCAATTCTTCCTGATAACATTCTTTTTTTCCTCTCCCTCTCCATTCAATATTTAGTCAAGGGGGAAGAGATAGTGGCCGACATCAATATTTCAGCCCCTTGTCATCTGGTCCTCACTGCACTCTCTCCTCCATGCCAAAGCCGCTCAACCCTATAACTCTCCCTCCAGAGTCACCTTCCTGACCATCCACTCACATTCCTTGACTATTTATTCCTGCCCCATTGGATAGATTCAGAAGGATCATCCTGGCCATTTCACAAGGGAAAGACTTTGTGAATTGAGGAACAATTGGGCTAAACAACAAATTACTCACATTGCTAAATTTATGCCTATATGCCCTGACTTTCCATCTGGAGTTTTGCATGTGGATTCAGAGATTCTGGGGGTCCTCTGATATTCTACAGAAAATGGCACAGGTGGATGTGTGTGGGTGTTAATTTTTCTCTTGGGAGGGGGATCCATAACTTCCATTAGATTTTCAAAGAGGTCTTTGATACAGAAAAATGCCCAGAACATTTCATCTAATGGCTCCACCCCCTAGGTTAGACAGAAATTCATCATCCCAGTAGAAATTGTAGCTTGGCCACAGAGGATGGTGAAGCCAGAGGAAGGACAGTCAAGGGAAGGCCACCAAGTATGTTCTCAGAGGAGGTGGTGTGTGGTGTAGTGGCCTAACTAGCATATACTTTGATGTGGTCACTGGGAAATGTGGTTCAAAGGAGGAAGGAAAGAAGCATTCATTGAGCACCTACTTGACGGTGGGGAGTTGGGCTAAACAGTTACTATACATTTTCTTGCTACAACTTCACACATCCTCTGTGAGGTAGGACTTATTATCCTCATTTTACAGATGAGGAAACAGGCTCAGAGAAGTTAAGGAACTTCCCCTATGTCACATAGCTAGGAAGAGACAGAACTGGATTTAAAACTAGGGCTGTGTGGCCAAAGGTCTGTGCTCTCTTTCACTACATTTTATAGCTCAGTCTCATCTCTTGTGTCCCTGACATCGTCATAAGAGGGAAACAGCCATGTCACTTGATACCTTGGAGATTCAGGTTCTCTTTACTGCAAAAATGGAAATTCAGTCTGTCCCTTCCTCCCCTCGCCTGTCTGGCTGTTTGTCAAGGTGCAACTAAGGGAGGCGGAAGGACCTATCCCTATTCAGTTTAGCAGACTCAACTCCACCATCTCTCCCCTCAATCCTCCATACCAGGGGAGGGATGGGAGGTTAAGGCAATGGGCCAGGATGGCCTCAGTAAGCCCAGAGCCCAGAGAGTGGGTTATGTCACTAGCAGCTCTCTGTAAATTGGAGTGCTGGCTCAGCCATGACTAAGGAGAAAGGAAGGGCATGGCAGAGTGCTGGACCTAAAGCTTTCACTGAACAGCCCTCACCTTGCATGTGTGATAGCCTCCTCATGGCTAAGTGAGTAGCAGTTTCTTTGTTCAACGTGGCAAGGACAGAGGAGAAGAGTTGATCCAGTTTGGGGAGGAGGGGGAGGGCAGAAGCAGAAGGAAGTCAGTGCCCCACCTCTCCACCAGCTCACCCTCCTTCCATCCTGTCTGAGGGTCCTTGTCCTCTCTTGTTTAGGCCCCCTCCCCGCAGGCTTGGTGGCACCTTCACCCACCTCCATCTTCCACTTCCAACCCACCAGCCACAAAGTGTGAGTTAGTTAATCATAATGTTTTTGTGAGGGACTGGGAGCCATCCATTCGCTGGAACTTAATCTCCCACTTGAGAAATGTCCAAAAGGGTGGCTTTCCCCAACCCCTCCCTCCCTGGCCCCTTCTCCTTCCCTCCCTCAAAGCTCAGCCTGAATGACTTCCTTTGTGGTGGGCTTCCCTTCTTTTCAGGCCCCCTCACCCCTCCTCTACAGCACTTTCACAGAATGTGGTCTTTCATTAAGATCAGTGATTCATTTCCCATCAAACTTTAAATATTCCTCTCTGAAATGAGTAATCCCGACTTTGAAGGGAGCCATGCAGTGACAGCCCCGCCTCTATCTGATTCCCGCCACCTCCTGCCTTTCCCCATTTAAGGCCTTGAAAATCAAGAGGGAGAAGCCTTGGTAAGTGAGCCCTTAGTTGAATCAGGAACCAGAGTTGGGGGAGGAGACTTGATGCAAACATGTGAATCCAGGACGCCCAAGCATCCTAAACCAGAGACAGTGAGGGAGGGGGTAGGTTGCCGGACCTGGAGACCCTGACAATCCTTTCCAGCCCCAATTTTTAGGAATCTGTTATAAGCCTTTGGTGGCACCTATAAGGACCTCTGATAACATGGTAGAGATATCCACAAAGCTTTCCAACACACAAGCAGAGAGGTGTGGGTATGCCTATGTCCCAGGACTTGGTTAGCATTGTCAGAAAGAGCTTCTGACAGCAAGTGACCACTCACTTGGCCCTTGACCACCCACCATGTGGCTTTGGCCCTCGTTCTTAGCTCAGCTCGCTCATGTGCCCCTGGGCAGGCTTTTCTTAAAACCTCTGTTCCCTCTCAAGTACACACCCAGATGTGAAAAAAAGCAGCCTATTATTCCACATGGGTCACCATGCTTTGTACCCTGTGACACCACCACCCTGACCACAAATGTTTGGACATAGGATTAGTGCCTGAGCTGACAGCAGCCACCTTGAGATTAACAGCCGCCCATGACACGGCCTTGCTGGGGACCTGGAGTTCAAAGAAGCTTAGAGAGACCAACGGGAGATCAAAACAGAAGCCGAAAGGCGCCCTGGGGGCAGCAGGCATTTGGCCATGGAGATGAAAGAGCTGACAAGGGCTAGAAGCATAGAGAAAGCAAACTCATGGTTAGAGTTGGTGTTTGCGCTGGGTCCCCAGGATGGTCAAGTTCTCTATGAGGCTAAGAGCTAGACTGTTGCCCAAGTTGGCTTATTTCCTTAGGTATCCTTACAATAAGCCCCCATTACCTGAGGTGGCCTGAGTATATCACTGCTACTTGATACCTGAAAGAGCCTGTTCTAAATTTCCTGTGACAAACACATGAGACAACATATGTTGAGCACTCAGACAATGCTCCACTAGAGGCTAGACTTAGACTCCATTGCGGGCATGGGGCAGGTGCTGAAAGCCCAGACTTAGGCATTGGTCCTGAAAAATGGAATACATGGCCAGGAGAGTACAAGGGTACCAACCGTTGGGCCACATCAGGACTCAAATCACAGGGAGCCTGAGATAAGATATGTGGTTGGGACATACAGGGAAACAAGCCAGTGTGGCCAAGCCCCAACACCCAGCTTGACTCCTAGACCAGTGAGAATAAGGCACAGCCTCTGAGTGAGCCGGTTTCAGCCCATTCCTCCCTGACTGTGGAAGGGTGGAGTTCATCTTCTAAAAGATGTCTGTTTACTCAGTGGTCCCCAGGTTTTCACCCAAACACATCATCCCCAACCCTACTTTGAGGTCACTTTGGCATGTGGAGTGTAGCCTCTGGAATCTCCCCATGGAAAGCAAGGTCTTTCCATGTCCTACCCCTCTTGACAACACCAGCAGCAGTAGCCTCCTAATGTCTCGGGCTTTGCAAGGACTTACTAGAAGTCTATATATTTCCAGCACACTCCCTTAACTCCTCCATCTGATACCCCACCAGCTTGTATAAACCACCACCTTTAGGACCTGGCACCAGGCCCTCCACTCAGTGGGAGCTTCATAAACAACCACTGAGGGATGAGGCCTTCGGAGTCCTGGAGATGATCTTTGTACTAATATATGATACCATCCAGGAGTATATTTTTACTTCTCTCCCCTATCAGGTCATATGCTCTGAACAGGCAGGTATGGATTTTTTATTGGTTCCTTGTTGTTTTGTTTTGTTTTTCCTTTGAAATGACTGCTAAACTGATATTCCACCTATGAATATATGGGGCTTATTGAACAATCCTGTGATTGACGTTTCTGGCCTCCCTCTCCCACCAAAGATGCTTGCTCTTCAGGTCTTTAGGTATTTTTACAGCATCCTTCAGGGGAGCCAGCGTCTGCCTGAAGTGACCTAGGCTATGGTGCTGACTCCTCTGCCCTTTGTGGTCCCCAAGACCAGCCAGTTTTGCAATCCAGGGCTTCACCATCCTAAGAGGCCTGGCTCAGAAAGCCCAGTCTAGGGAAGCTGAGGTCCTGGGAAGAGACCTGGAAGATAGCCAGCCCCGTTCCTAAGCCTGAGGGATCTGGGAAACCATGGGAGGGAATTGTTTGTGAAACAAGAAGCTTCCAGGCCACACCGTCACCCTTCACATTACAGTCCTCAGATATGGGCCCTTAATTACCAGTAGAAGGACCAGAATGCTGAATGTGACCCAAGGCCACCTTGCCCAGGGGAACCCCAGCCCAGGAAAGCTTCTGAGAGATCACTTGGGACATTAACTCTTGCATCTATCTGTTGGGGAAAATGCAGGACAGAATGGCTAGAAATAATTTTCAAGTTCTATTTCAGACTCTTAAAATTTGCCAATAGGTTCTCTTCCCTTCATGGTGTTTGAATGAAACCAAGAGGAAAGGGTCACCATTTCCTCAGCTCAGCTGTCTGGAAGCCAAGCAGACCTGGCACTTTCTTAAAGAAAATTGCAGGTCACTGGGAAGAGGTTTTCATGCTCACTGTCATTAATAATTTTGACGTGGTGTTCTGCAGGTTATTTATGTGGAGAAGACACATCTTACCTTCTCTGCTCCTCAGCTGCCACAGAAAAACGGCCACAGTTTTCTCGTGAAATGCCATGAGGCACAATAGATCAAAGTGATGACTGGGATCAAGGAAATTAGCAACATCACGGCAACCCAGTTAAGGCAGTTCCCATGGAAAATGTTCCAGAGCCTTCCCTTAAGTGAGCCATGGTGCAGGTGGAAACGTGGAGTCCTTAGGTGATCATATTGTGAGGTGACCTAATTGGGTGGAAAAATCCACATGGCCTCTTGGTTAACCAACTCCATAGGGTTCTGACTGCTAGAGTACAAAGGCCTAACTAAGCACCTGCATACACCTGGTGGCCAATTACAATAATTGTAGGCCAAGCAACTGGAGAAAACAGGCAGCCTCCTAGATTTTGGCTGGGCAAAAACAAACTCATAAACCAATGGTAAATAGGACAACAGTAATAGAACATTGCTCACCCCAACTAGAAGACGGATCTTTTTGCAGGTGGGTTTGTGTTAGACACCACTCCGAGTGCTTATCGACAGTGGGGTGTGGTTGAAGGAGCACCAGACAGAAATCAGAAGACCTGGATTCTAGGTTTGACTCTGTCACAACTAGCTGTGGGACTTTGGGTGAGTTACTTCCCCTCTCTGGGCCTAAGCATGCTGGTCTGGAAAATAAAGGGGCTACATTAGACCACCTCCTAGAGCCCTTCCAGCCTGAAACTTTGAACCCATGGCTATTTCCTTGGCAACTCATGAGTTAATCATATAAATAGAGCTCTTCTCTCAAGACTGGCTCTTGGAGTAGTTTCATTTCCTGATCAAAGTAAAACAACACTGGCGTAGCCCAACAATGGGGTCTGTTCACCCCATTGTTCACCCTGGGTCCCAAAACCCTTTCAGAGTCAATGAGCTCAAAATTATTTTCATAATAAAACTAAGATGTTATTTGCCTTTGTCACTGTGTTGACACTTGTGCTGGTGGGTAAACTGTGCCTTCACACAATCAAGGCAGACCTGGCCGCTGTGTCCTTCCCAGCTGGGGGCCTGCAGAAGGAAACAAAAAAACAAAACAGTTTCACTTAGGAATGTCCTGGATGAAGCAGTAAACAAGTTAATGAAAACTCAACTCCTGAATATACTTTTTAAAATACTCCTTGTGACGATGAGGGAAGTATACCTAAAGCAATATGGCTGTGTATCAGAGTAAGATGCTTGTCTTGAGGAAAAGCACATGCGTGATTGAGCTGCAGGCTGAACTAGTCATTTCTTACATGAAACATTAGTTTTGGAAAGGACAATTTATAGTCTGAATGTGTAGGCTTTGGTATTTGGTGGCCATTTTTTTTTTCCAAAAATAAGTAAGCAGTCACTTCAAGGAAGACAGTTAATAGTATTTCTTGCCAGTGACAAAATTTGAGCTTTCAAAAGGAAATCAGACTTTTGGAAAACTTGTATCTGTTATGGTGACCTTGATAGTATCCCAGTACTTAAAACTTTGCTAATAAAATTGCTAATAAAATTAACATTAACAAATGTAATTTCTTTTATATTGTGCAATGAGACATGTCAACATTTAAAAGACCTGCATAAACATTTTCCGAATAATGTATGATGTTACAAAATCTCACATGGATAAGAGATCCATTTAAAGTTTAAGGTAAACTGGGGCGCCTGGGTGGCTCAGTCGGTTAAGCATCTGACTTCAGCTCAGGTCATGATCTCACGGTTCATGGATTCAAGACCCGCATTGGGCTCAGTGCTGACAGCTCAGAGCCTGGAGCCTGGTTTGGGTTCTGTGTCCCCCTCTTTCTCGGCCCTTCCCGTGTTCATCCTCTGTCTTCTCTCTCTCTCTCAAAAATAAACAAACACTAAAAAAATAGAAAGTTATTAAAGTTTAAAGTAAACTAGTATATTTTAACGTAACAGAGTAGGAAAATTTCATTAATATGGATTGAGATTTCCACATTACAAGTAACCTTTAGGAAATCACCACTTGCTGAGTTTTGGTGTAGAATCAAAGAAGACTATGCACACTTAATTTAAAAGCTATTAAAATGTTTACCCCTTTTCCAGCTACATATCTAGGCAAGGCTGAAATTTCACCATATACTTCAACCAAAACAGCATATTGCAATGGACTGGATGCAGAAACAGATATAAGGATCCAGCTGTCTTCTATAAATTAAGACATTACAAAGATTTGCAGAAATATAAAACAGTGGTTCTCAACCAGGGGGATGTTGTCCTCCCCCAACCCCAAAGGGAAATTAGGACATTTTTTTGGTTGTCGTAAGTAGGAGGAGGGGGTAAAAGCTAACATTCAAGTGGATAGAGGCTAGTGATACTGCTAAACATTGACAATGCACAGGACAGCCTCCTACCATGTAGAAAGATCTCGTCCAAGAGTTCAATAGTGCCAAGGTTGAGAAACTGATACGAAATAATGCCACTGTTTTAAGTTTTTTACTTCAAAAACATTTGTTAGCATACAATGGGCTTATTCTTGTCATTTTTATCTTTTAAAATTTTTTAAATGTTTTTTTTTTTAATTTTTTCAACGTTTTTATTTATTTTTGAGACAGAGAGAGACAGAGCATGAACGGGGGAGGGGCAGAGAGAGAGGGAGACACAGAATCGGAAACAGGCTCCAGGCTCCGAGCCATCAGCCCAGAGCCTGACGCGGGGCTCGAACTCACGGACCGTGAGATCGTGACCTGGCTGAAGTCGGACGCTTAACGGACTGTGCCACCCAGGTGCCCCTGTTTTTATTTATTTTTGAGACAGAGACAGAGCATGAGCAGGGGAGGGGCAGAGAGAGAGGGGAGACACAGAATCCGAAGCAGGTTCAAGACTGTGAGCTGTCAGCACAGAGCCCGACACGGGGCTCGAACTCACAGACCGCGAGATCATGACCCGAGCCAAAGTCGGACGCTCAACCGACTTGAGCCACCAAGGCGCCCCATCTTGTTATTTTTAAATGAGTTATTAGGGTCTCTTAATTTTACAATTTTAATGTATAATATGGTAACTATCAATAGATATAACCCACATAAACAAAAGCTCTGGTGTCTTCAACAATTTTTAAGTTAATAAAGGGTTTCTGAGACCAAAAATTTTTAAGAACTTTTGATACAGACTGAATGTGTTGAGCACCCCTATGCATTAACCATTCTAAAAAATAAGAACATTTTATGGCAGGTGTGCCCACAGATGCGTAGTTTCTTCTCAAAAAAAAGGGAGGTATCTAGACTGAGGCAAAGTAAAGAGGTCAGTGCAGGGGTAAACAATAGCAATTTAAGTATCCAGTATGTGTCAGGCCTTGTGATCACTGGTAGTCATGCAACCATAACTGAAATGCATCCATTGTTCCCAAAAAGCTTACTGTCTAGAAGGGAAGAGAGACACATTAGCATAAATTTTAGCTAAAATATGGGTAAGAAGAGGGAAATATACGCAGGGAGTATGTGGGGAGGAGCCTTAGGGTTAGGAGTAGGGCAAGGTTGGGGAGACAGGGAAGTCTCCCCAGGGAAAGTCATGTCTGAGTTGAATCTTGAAGAATTAGTAGGAATTTGGTTACTGAGAGCAGGAGGGGCACTGAGGAGAAGGTGGTGTTCCAGGCAGTAGGAACAGCATTAGCAAAGGTACAGAGATATAAAAGAGCATGGCAGATTTGGAGAAGATATGAAAAGGTTGTAGAGAAAATGAAAAAAACACATACTAGATATGCCCCCTAACAAAATAAATCTATGCCCCCAATAAAATTAAGGTATTTTAAAGTAAAAAAATAACAACTCTGATAACACCAAGTATCTCTAGTTCTGGAAGAGGATAGGCTGGTTCATAACTTAGGTATACTGCTACAAAGTACCTGTTTTGGAAAACAAAAATGAGACCTTGCTCTTTTATCTTGCTGCAACATCAAATGCTCTGCACTCACTTCCCTCCCAGTGCACTCTTTTTTTCTGTCTTTACACCATTTCTATCTCTGGCTCACAAGGGCTTCCCAGGAGGCTTATTGTGGGTCAACACATTATGCTGGGAATGGACAAGGAGCCTTTCTAGCTCATTAGCATGAACCCCCTGGAACTGGCTCTACATTTTCCAGAAAGGTTTCCTGTGGTTAGTTTACATAAACACACGTGATACTGTTTTTCCTACCAAGGAAGCTGGTCAAAGTGGTTGAATGTTTATTTCAGAAGCAGTATGTCAACACCATTCTGGAAAACTGGAGCCAATTTGCTGTACTAAAAGCCCACTGGGGTGGGAGGAGTTCCTCCCTCCTTACACAAAATAAAAGAGGAGAGGGAAAAGAAAAGGAACATTTGTAACAGTAATCACTGTCCATCTATTCCTACCAAGAGACTTGGTCAAAGGTTGAACTAATCCGGAGGACACCCTGGCATTTGCCCAGGACCCCAGGGGAGAGCCTGCCCTTTCCATTGGTAGGCTACAGAAGAAGACTGCATGACACGCATCTGGGACTCTTGCTTTCAATAGGAGTCTGATTGATTGACATTCCTTGCATTAAGGAGGGCTACTTAAGTCCCCAGCCCGGGGCCTCGGCTCCCAGGAACCCCTTCAGGAGGCCTGTGCAGGCTGGTGTTGGGGCAGCCAGTGAGGGTTAAATCAGGATGGGCGTTTTCCCAGAACAGCATGCAGCTGAGGCAGTGCCTCAGGAGTGAGACTATGCACAGTGGTCAGGATGGGGGATTAAGGCAGTAGGAAGGAGGGCTGGCTTGCATCCATCTGCAGGTGAAGGTGGTTGTATAAACAGGAGAAGGAAGCTATCGAGAAAAGTAGGAGGCCCAGGGGCATGTTGAGATGGGACTCTTAGAGCAGACTGGGGCAAACAGCAAAGGGGTGAGGATACCAGCAGTGAGTGAGTGAGTGGATCCTTACAGGCTACCTGGTTCAGGGGCAGGCAACCTAACTAAAAGAAGCTCATCCATAGGGACTTTGGCTTGCACCCCTCTTGCCAGTAAGCCAGTGATTGAGAATCACTCTTGGACTCTATGAACGTCTACAGACCAACGCTCAGGAGGGCAGTGAGTGTGCCCGAGGACGTGAGCATTGTGAGAAGGGTGTCATATGTGTCCCCAGGAGGGCCTTGGCCTCCCCCCCATCCAGGTCCAAGATGCAGGCCTGGAGTGAAGCCTTATCAATCGAGTTAAAATCCAAGTGGAATTATATGGGACCCCATTGGTGGGGCCAAGAGATAGATGGCTCTCCCAGCTGGGCACCAACCCCAGTAATCACCACCCTGGTATGCACTCCACCACTGCAAAACAGTAGGTTCCTGCTTCAATGACAAGAAGTGCAGCTTGCATGCATCCTATAGTACATGCATGGGTATTGAAATCATTGCTAAAAACAGATACTAAGCTGGAGAGCACTTCATTTGCAGAAGGCACCAGTGTCGGATGTTAGGTCAGAACAAAGATCTGTATGCACCAGCTGTTACCTCCACCTTCCACCCCCCTCCTCTGTGTCTGTTAAACCCATCTGGCAAGCAAACAGAACCAATCAGCACAGCCCTGATCCCCCCAGCCCCAGCCCCAGGAATCCCGAGAAGAGTTTGTTGATACAGACCACCAGCATTCAGTCATTGAAACACGGTAGCTGCAATAGTAACAATTATTTTTTAAATAATAGCTGAGTGCCAGGTACTGGACTAAGCTCTTCACAAACATGAAGTCATTTAATGAACAGTAGTTGGTATAGCTTTTTATTAGCAACTGAAACCAATAAAGTGACTTTACCTGAGTTTGGTGACTAAAACTAAAGCACAGGGTAATGGCACCAACTCAGTAGCACTCTATACTCTGTCCCGGCCCCACCCTGACTGGGAAGGAGGCTGCTGGGCTGCCCCCACAGCACCAGGTGGGGTGAGCATTTCCCTCTTTCAATGCTTGTTTTGTGTCAGCAGTAATGACAATGAGAAGACAGAGGACAATGTGGACGCATGTCTGGCTTCATGATTTATACTCCCAATCTGATTCAAAGCAGGAGTGGGAGATCAGCACCCACATGGGGGCTTTCTCCACCCTGAAGCACCAAATAACCCTGTTAGGGTTCCACTTCACTAAAAATGCCTCTTCAAAACAACCACTCCTTTCAATGGTACAAAGCCTTCCCTCCACTGTCTCCCTGGTCTTTCCCCCAAAGAGAACTAGCGGGAACCACCGGTGGCCATGCTTTTAAAGACCATGTGTTTCCTTCACCCATGGTCTTCCCTTCCAAAGCCACACTATGGGGCAGAGTCCGTTGCTGGGACCAGCAGCAGGGAAACTGCACAAGGCAGCTTCAACATTCCTTCTGCCCACCACCATTGGTCCTCTTCACTGTTGCCATTGGAAGAAGGCAAACCCGCCACTCAACTGCCTGAGTTTTCTCCTTGTCTTGCTCTCTCGTTCCATGAGTTCCCGCAGCCTGCACAGTTTCCATGCTTCAATCAGAATTGTGCTAGCTGTAGTAACTGTCATGCCTTTCCCTTCCCACTCATAGAAAGTTGACCTCTAAATTTCCCCTCTGACCAAGTCTTTCACTCAGCATTTACTGATCACAAGACATGTCTAGAGAGAACTGAGAGCATGACTGGAAAATCAGATTTTGCAAAAAGACTTAAAAGTGGCTGATGTTGGAGAAAAGCTGCTTGCCTCCCTAGGATTTTGCCCTAGTAAGGCTAGCTCTGGGGCTGCCAGAGACCATGATCCCAAGATATTTATCTGAACTAGGTATTCTTCCCCTTGTCCCCATCCCCTTAGAGGTCCACAGGCCAAAACAGTACAAATAGCAACATGACAGAGCCAGAATGGAGAAGAAGTCTGGGAGGACGATGGCCGGGTATAGAGACATGAAGTCCAGGAAGGTACTGCAGGAGGAGTAGGGGTATTTGCCAACATCTGGGAACAGTACTTTCCTTGATCCAGAATGGCTGCAAAAAGAGCGCCATAGCACCTCTGATAAGAAAGGAAATTAACCCAAATCCTTGTCTGGGTTCTAGGCTAAGAAGGAATAGGACAATGAACCACTCATTACTGGCTATGTCCATAGATGTATGGGAGTGCATGAAGACTTTTAGACCACCCTTTACACTATATATTGAAACTATAACAGGGAGATGTGATAGAGTGAGGGGGGGGGTGTACCTTGAATTGAGTTAAAAAATATGTTTAAGCTGAAATTACACCTTTAGAAAAGATTCAGTTATAGGAAGATTTGGGGAGCGTGCATCACAGGAAAAGATGCTAATTCAGGTCTGTGAGGTAGGAATAAACTTGGAGATCAGAGAGAAAGGCTATTGTGGCTGAAGTGTACTGTGAGGAAGGAGAATGGCAAAGGCCAGCATTGAAGAGGAGGGCAGGGGCCTGGTTCTTTGGAGCCTGTAGGCCAGGGAAAGGTATCTGAGTTTTATCACAGATCTGATGGACAGCTCTTGGAAAGCTTTAACCAGGAGGGTGATGGGGTCAGTCTCCACTTAGAAAGATAACACCAGATGGTCCATGGAGAACACCCAAAGGGAGAACAAGCAGAAACATGATTCCCATGTAAGAGACTACTGCAGCATTTTCTCGTGGGCAAGAAATTATGGTGGCTTTGACCTGGGTGCAAGTGGTGGAGGGAGAGAGAGCACCACATCAATCTAGGAAGCGCTTTGGAAATAGTCTTGACCAGACTTCATGTAGACTGAATATGTGTCAGGAGGGGAGAAAGGGAATCAAGGATAATCCCTAGGATTCCAGCTTGAACAACTCTAGGCACATGGTGAGGCTGTTTAGTGGGACGGAAGAGGTGGTGTGGTGAAGCAGGTCTGGGAGTCGTTAAGAAGTCTGGTTTTAGACAAGCTGAATTTGAGACTTAATAGGTTATAAAATAGAATGCTATCCTGGACCCAGAATGCCTCCTGAAGCTGTGGCTTTTTCCCCAGGCTTTTAAGCTCTACCAAGAGGATCGCCTACAGAGTCCACAGGGTTATTTGTCCTCTTCAAGGTCATCAAACAATAGCTTTGTCCTTGGTCCATTCATTCATCCATTCATTCGTCTCACACACACACACACACACACACACACACACACACACACACACCTGTGGAGTCCCAGAAGGAAGGTCTGCACTTCCCTTCAATCTACATAATAATTCAACCTATAGAGGCCTTTAAATCCAAAAGCTGTCATTATACTGTTTAGATACAGGCACAGAAAATTACAAATGAGGCCGAAGCACAGCCTCCAGTCCTCTAGTAGAGAATGCCTCTCAGGAATGACCCCAGCCTGGTTTGCTTAGACTCTGCCCCAGGCCCGGCTCCAGAATGCCAGCCACTTTGTGGTCTGGATGGGAGTTTCCTATTTCCCCTCCTGAGGAAACCAGCTAGGCACAGCTGAAGGGACTGGGCTGCTCATTTGGAGGGGTCAACAGGTCTGGAGCTAAAGATTGCTCAGGAGCCTAGGCTGGAGCTACCATCAGCTCCCTGTCTCTCCACCTCCCTGTACAGTGTTCTAGAAGATAGGCTCTAAGAAGTCACTTTCCTCTATGTCTTTGGGGACTTTTTTTTCATTTTCACTTTTGTATTTCTGCTTTCTCTGTTTAAAAAATAATAATAATAGCTGTCCTCTAATTAGCTTTTTGATGATTTTATCAAGTTTTCAGATTTTTCCAAGTTCCAAAACATTTATTCTGCTCTCCTTGTGTTTCTTTCTTCCATTTCTAACTTTTTTAGCTAGATGCTTAATTGTCCAATTCACGTCCACACTTTTGGTTTAAGCATTAAATGCTACGAATTTTCCTCGTTACATAATACTGGCTCTATTCCACAGATTTTGATATAAAGTGTCTTCATTGTTAGTATTTTCTAAATAATTGTGCAGTTTGGGTTTTACGGTGATTTTCTCACTCAAAATTTGTTCAGGGGAGTTTTAAAATATCCACAGTTGTTTCCACTTTGATTTTTGTGACTTGTTTCCAAATTTCCTGAAATGTAGATACAGAAAATAATCTCTATCAGATAAGTTTTTCAAACAATCATGAGGTCTTTTTTGTAGTTCAAAGGGTGAATTTTGAGGAATGGTTCATGTTCACCCAATGTTGAACATGTGTTAAATATTTTTAATGACATTATGCAGATATTTTACACCCTAGGAATTTTAAACCCCTCAAGTGGAACCATATGCTGAACCAGCAGACCTTTGTGTGTGTGTCTTGAGGGATGGTCAAAGATGACTTTTTCCCTCCTTCATGTATTCATCTCACAAACATGTGGGGCACCAAACACCTACTCTGTGCCAGGCCCTTCCTCCGGGAACACATGAGTGATGCAGCCCAGTGGTATGGATGGGCATGCACTTGCCACATGGGCAGTGAGAGCAAAGTCTTTCCAGGTGGAGGGGGCAGCAAATACAGCAGATGGAGTGATTGGTTCCTCGAGGGCCACTAAAGAAGTTCAAGTAGAAGAAAGAGAAGCCCCTGGCAAGGTTGAGGACATGTGAGTCTTTCATTGTTTCTGTCCTCTCCATTCCCTTCCCCACTCTGTCCTGGCGTGTTCAACCCTACTTGCCTGGTGCAGGTGTCGCCTGGACAGATGTGGCAGTGCAGCTGGCCGTGGTGGCCACAAGGCACTCCCTCCGTGGTACCTGGAGCCCCGTGGCAGAACTTCGCGCTGTGGATGAACTCAGGAGACACCACACGCGAAGCTTCGTGGAAGAAGTACCTGACAAGGATGTCTTGTTCTCTGGGTATCAGTGACAGTGGTGGAGTGTGCCATGGTAGTTCCTGTGTTCTTGGTTATAGGCAGAAAGATCTTCCGTACAGAGAGATGTGTTCCGTAAGGAACACATCATTAGCAGTTGGGCAGTTATTCTAGTAAAACGCAAAGGTCTCGAGTTTCACCCTGTGATGAGAAAACACCAGAGCCCTGGACACGCCCAATCCTGTGATTTGGCCTGTCACACACTTCATAGCACACCAGCTAGCAAAAGAGGAGCCTCGATGTTCAGATCAAGAAGGGCAAATGTCTGACTCTTCAAAAAAGTTCTAAGTTCTGAAAGAAGTTAAATCCACCAGAATAAGAAGCTAAAACATGCTTAAAATTGTTACAGGCAACTGAAGAATACTCAGGCTCTCCTTATTGATCTATAGGACCTGTGTGGAAAGGCAGACAGAGTGAGTCCCTGCAGGAACATTCTCTAATGATAAAAGCACCGGCAGCTTCCCTTGGAGAGGAGACGCAGGTGAGGACTTGGGATCAGGAAGTGAAGAGCAGAGATGACTGGTACTCCCCTCCTCTTGGAGCCAGGAGGAGACTGACTGAGGTGGCAGAGTCAAGTACACACCAAACACCAAGGGCAGGGAGAAAAATCCATTCTGTACCAACTTTGCTGAAGAAGAGGACAGGGAACTTCAAGCCTTGATTACAAGTGCAGAATGTTTGGGAGACAGTAAATGGAGTGACTTAACTTTGTCAAGAAGAAATGGAGCTTCTTAGAATGTCATCTGTGAAGGCAGACCATGACTTTGGAGAGAGGGGAAGAGTATTCAGAGCAAGTGACAAGATAAGCCATGCAGATGAAGAGCAGGAGACCTGCAGAAAGTGATTCAAAGACCTGGGAGAAAAGCTGCAAAGAAGCATTTCTCTTCTCAAAGCCAGATTCTGCCCCTTGAGCTGACAAGCTCTTGCTCATGGGTTGAAAGTTTGGGGGGCTGACAGAAACCTCATCGCCTCCAAACAGGAGGCTGCAGACCTGAGAAAAAGAGTCACTGAAACAGTGGCTAAAGTGAAGCTTCTAGAAGTGGATTTCATAGTCCAGGCGGAGCATCCGACAGAGAACATTCTCCCTGTTCCCTGAGCGTGGGGTGGGGCTTCCTCTGAGACTCTCCTCTCCTCTGCAGAACCCCTCTTGGCCACCACAGTTTCTTCCTCCAGCTTCTCCCCTCCATTCATGCTCAAATCCCATATTTCCAGTGGAGACAAACAGGGAGTTCACTAGTCAAAATTGCAAAACACGGAGGGGGCCATAGGACACTTTGTTTCTCAAAATATTGTTGAATCATTTACATTTATTTTTAGTTGAGAAAACTTTTTTTAATGTTTTTATTTTTGAGAGAGGGAGTGCAAGCAGAGAGGGGCAGACAGAGAGGGGGACAGAGGATCCGAAGTAGGCTCTGTGCTGACTGAGCTACCCAGGCACCCCTAGTTGAGAAAACTTTTAAAACAGCAATTGTACTTTTGTTCAATTTACAACTTGATTGCATTATAAATTCAGGACAGTTTTAGAAAATAGGTATCATTTAAGTTGCTTTCATTATATTAAATTTTTAGAAAACATAAGCAGCAAATTCTTGTTTAATGATTCATTCTCCTACTGCCTAAAAAGTATGTAGCATTTGTATATTGCAGTTCATCAATGAGGGGCATTTGAAATAGCAAAGACGGTATCCCTCTGTTAATGTTTCTGTGGTCTATCGTGATAAAAATGTGGAAGTTATTTGTTGGTCTCCATGAATTATGAGTGATCTTTTAAAAATTAATACTGGATGTTAGATCTTGACATGTCTCCCAAACATTTCTTCCTGTAATTATGACCTGGCCTCTGGAGGAAATCCTATGGAAAACAACATGGCCAGAAGATTTCTCCACAATTACCCAATCCACATCTTGACTCTTCTTTTATTGGATATCAGTAAAACACTACAGCACACCCCAAAATATGCATGTCATTATATATAAATTACATGGATATACTTCTGTACTAATATATTCATTACAAAACAACCAAAAAACAGACTTTTGGGGAAAAAATGCCATAAAACTTTACAAATGTTCCCAATATACTTACATCTAGTTAATTAGAGATTTTTATTCTCATTAAAGTACTGTCCATTATATTTTTAGTGAGAGCAATGTGGTAGAATTTGCATCATTTTTTTAAAAACTTTAATATTATACTTTAAGATACATCAAGTTAAATATTTAAAATATCAAACTTGATACATCAATTCATGCTTCTAATGATCTTCAGAGCTTAGAAAGGTAACTCACAAGGGCACAATGGATACACCACACAGAGTGTATCATTGACGAGAAAAAGTCCATGTATTGAAAGTCTAGAAAATTTGGGGGTTTTAAATCAACGTCTTACCTGATCTGGTTAGATCTTTCATTGTTTTTAGCTCCTAATGATACTGATGTACTGTTCCAGGTGCAGAAGGGTGGCCTCTCTTGCTTTTCTTGCTATTGTGCTTGCAAAATTACCGTTATCTTTAATCCATGCATTTCTTTGCAGGAATCTTTTAAGTCACTCATCCATTTTATGAGGGTTAATTTGGTTCACACTATCTAATACATGGTAATGAGGCCTGGGCAGATTGCAAAACATTACAGTATGCTGAGAACCCACCCACCAGTGAGGAGCCCACTGTCAACAACCCTGTATAATGAACCTACCCCTTCTCTCGGTACAGTGATGGGGACATGGGCGCCTGTCCCCATGACAATCTCTGTCCACCATACTGGAGGTGTGAGCACCTGACGTAGAGCACCCGTCACTATCCAGGTAATTTGAAAGACCAAGTATCAGTACAAGGTCTAATATCTGCATTTTGTACCTCAGTGGTTTGTGTGGGCACTCCACATAGAGGCCAACCTATTTGTTTTCCAGATGAAGAAAGGTGGGGCAAGGACTTATGACTTGCTCCAGGTCACACAAACATCACAGGATAAGGGCCTGCTAGACCAGACACCCAGTACTCTCCCCACACTACCATGATGCCTCAGTTATACTTCTGGCACAGCCAGCCTCTCGGTCCCTGGCCCTGTTTGAGACCACTAATTCCCACTGAAAACAATGAATGCTTCAAAATTAAAGCAACAACTTCACGCATGACAGTAAATGGGTAGATGAGAACAAGTTTATCTAGCAAAAAGGGTGATATGGAAGGCACCATTTTTATCACTATCAGATTAACATCAGGTCCCAGAGAGTCACCCCCGTCTTTGTTTCTCATGTGAATCACTCTCGAACCCGATGGTAACAGGAGTCGTAGTAAAGGGGAGTTACAAAATACTGAGTTAGAGCCTACTGAAAAATGTAAGTTGTAACTGATAATGGAGAATGAACATGGTAACCATGAGCTAACAATGGACTTTTATGCTAACAAATTAACCAGGAAAGACACTGAGCTGTAAGCAGAAGAGTAAATCTAAGGTGTTGGAGAAATAAGGAAGTTATGAGAAAGTACATTTTTTTAAATTGAGCACAGAATGATAGACCGTGATGCCAGCTGTGTTGGTGACATCTCTCAAACTTACATGGATGAGCATATTCCATTGAGGCTGGTGCTACCCACGAGAGGTGGGAAGGGGGAAAAACCACCTACAACAGTGTTCGCACTGTCAGATTTTACAGATAATGAAAACTCTAAAAGTTTGGGACTCCGTGTGGGACTATTTTTTTAAATCCTTGAAATAAGGACATAAAAACAATTAGGGGAGAAACCAATAAATTTAAGACTTTAATGATGTTGAACTGAAGAGAAGATTGTACAAATTTGAAATAAAGCATGGATTTGTTTTTCCACTGCTCTTATTATCCAAATTGCAAAAAGAATTGCATAGGAGTGCCTAAAAATGTAAACTGCACATGGAGAGCATGATACATAAAATTGACATGTGACAAATTATGATGTTTTTGTGTATATTTTCCTCAGGGGTTAATGTTTTTAAAATGTAGAATACATTACAAAGCAATATAAAAACCATTAACACCCGGTGGAAATACGGGCAAAGTCCATGAACAGAAAATATCATTGCAAATTAAATGTTTCCATTTGTCCAAAAAAGGACCACTGTTTTGAAAAGGACATTTTAATGCCAAGTAAGTAATCCCCCAATCTCAAAGGGTAAAAAGCAGTCCTTTAAATATGCATAGCTTTATGAAAACTCACCACTCTGTTATTTCTCTCATTTCACTGTGAACCAACTCCTGAAACCAGTATACACAGCACTATTTGAGTCACTGATCTAGAAAATTCTGAGGACATAGATAAGCTTGTACAAATTGTTGGAGGTGCCTAATCTGCATAAACACCCAGGGATTGCTGGGATATTAAAGGAAGCCATCAGGGATGCATTTGTCTGATGGCCCTGGAGCCTCCAGAGAGAAATAGTGAAAAGACTTTGGGACTATCTGACTGGTCCCTGGCCCCTAGAATGAAGAGACTCAAGATAAAACCATGTCAACATCTTGGAGTCTGGGGGGGGGCCAATCTATGAATGTGGGTGTACTAGGAGAATATTCCACCTTGAGGCCTGATTTGTAGGATGCAGGGGGCTGACACCCAGGTCCCATGTTTTCTAAGTTCTTCAACAAGGCGAGCTGATGGTACAAGACTAGCTTAACGGTACTAGCGAGTTATAATCAGTAAGAGTTGAGGCCATCTAGATGAAGAATGATAGCCCTTAAGGAGAATTGCCAGTGGCTCCAGTCATTTACACAAGTGGTGGCCGTGGGATGGCAAAACACCAGGTGTCTGGCATCATGACTAAATCGTAGAAGGTCCTTGCATGAGGACCTTGCATAAAACCCCTTCACTTCTCTGAGCACAATGTGCCCACCTGCGGTAACATAACCCTCAAAGGTGTGCAGCTCACAGAGCAGAGGCAGGAGACCCGCCTCCTTTCCAGGGCCTCCCAGGGACTTCCCCAGGCTCCACCTCTCACAGGAGATGGCATCTTTATCTGCAGATCCTGTACAGTTGGCATAACCTAGATCTGCATTTCTCCAATCTTCCTCCTTAGAATCCCAGACCACGTAGAGCTCTATCCTCTAATTACAGCAGTGAGAAATATGCCAAAACAAAGGAAGACTTCTGAACGCAAAGTTACCACTTACATTTATTGGATGCTCACGTGTGTCGAGCCCTTCTGACAACACATGGATCATCTCATTGAAGCTGTTTGCTGTCTCCACTTGTCAGTGCAAGACTTTGAGCATAGAGGAGCTTGTAAAATGTCCATAAGGTTACATAGTAAATGGCAATGCTGAGATTCAAACCTGAGTCTGTCTACTCCCAAAACCCCTGTTTTTGGCACACTATATTCCCAGAAAGAGTACCTGGGCAAAAAGCTAGAAATAACCTGAATACACATAAGAGCAACAATTAAAGAAATTATGCAATCCCCATTGTCCGTAATTGTATGCAACTGTTGATAAGAAATGAGCTAGATTTGTATGTGTATTGATCTAGAAACTTTCTATGATATATGGTTAAGCAAGAAAAAGGTTGTAGAAAAAGTGTTGTGCCATTTTTGATGACATTTCTGTACCTGTGAACATGTCTATATAAGCATAGAAAACCTATAGAAGCCTATAGCACAAACTCAACATTGGATACTCCTGGAAGGTGGGGTTAAACGCGATGAGAGTGACCTTCTAGCTTATCATTTGAATTGTTAGAACAAGAATATTTAATGATAATTTAAAAGAAGGAAGACCCTTGCTCTTGTGTACTTTGAGCAAACAGTAAGAGTTGAATAAATGTTTGCTGAATTGAATCAAACTGAGACAGTTGAACCTTCCCCATCCACTAGACCCCCAACAGCAAGGCAGGCTGCCCAGAGCAGAAACATGAAGTCTCAGCTCGGGCACTGGTGGAGAGAAGGAGCAGCCTTCCCTGCTAAATCCATCTCTCCCATCACCCAGACCTCAACGCTGTTGGGGAGATACTGCAATTGATCAGCTGGAAAGAACTCCACCTTGATGCTTGACTCGTGGATTTTGCATTTCCTAGCAGCACAATCATATCAACAACCCCATAACCCAATTATGGCCACACACCCAGCGGAAACTTACCGGTGCAAAGTGGGGCAGCTAAGCCTCGTTGGCCGCGCTACTGCCTTCTTTTAGAAACATCACCAGCAGCATGTAATCTTTAGTCTATTAACAGAGATCTCCTGCACTCTGATAACAGCAGCTCAAAAAGAGAAAGCGGCTACCTGGGTTCTTATGGCTGAAACCAGAATCTTGCCACAGTAGCTCAGCCCCTGTCTTACCTGGGGCTGCTGACATTGAAAAGGTGGAGAGCTTTTGCCTTTCAGAGGCATGAACTTGAAAGTTACCCAGTGTTCCTATGGTAAGCATATTAAGATGTTTTAAAAGCAAGTGAGTGTCAAAGACAAATGTGCTAGAGATATGTGATAGGAAAAGCCAAGTATATTTCTCCAGGACTTTGAGATGAACTCAGTGCATAACTGGATCCTTCCCATCCTCATCAAATCATGACTTTTTTTAGAGGTAGGTAGATGCTTTACCAAGGCACCTGGGTGGTTCAGTCAGTTAAGCGTCTGGCTTTAGCTCAGGCCATGATCTCATGGTTCGTGAGTTCAAGCCCCACGTCGGGCTCTGTGCTGTCAGCTGGGAGCCTGCTTGGGAGTCTCCCTCTCTTCCTCTCTTTCTGCCCCTACCCTGCTCATTCTCTCTCTCTCTCTCTCTCAAAAAAAAAAAAAAAGAATAAACACTTGTGAAAAAAGACACTCTACCTAGGACACCTTTGCCCTGCTCAAGAGTGAGTAATTCCTCCAGCCACAACAATCCAGCACTGAATTTGGGTGTTTTCCCTAAGGGTCAATCCTGAATTTTCATCCTGGCTTCACATAAACCTTCAGTCCCTGTGGAAATCTCAGCTGGAATGTGAGTTATAAAAAAAAAAGGATGGAAATTCACCCATGTTCACCATTCCCCCAACATATACCCCCAGCCTACCCCCACACACACCACCCCATCATACCTGAACACCTGATGCTACACATCAGTGTCTGGACACAACTCATGCCATTTGCAAAATTTTCTGGGAACCTGATACATCAGCCATGCCCCACTGTGAGAGGGAAAAAATGCCCATGAAACTGTAGGAATCTGGAAGTAGTGCCAGGTGTGTGTGTGTGTGTGTGTGTGTGTGTGTGTGTGTGTGTGTTAAGAGAGATTTTAAATAGCTTTTACTCCCTAATTTCATGTTGCTCAGGGTTATGTTAAAATTAGTATATCCAGGAAATAGCAGTGAGGAAAGGTGGCCCAGAAACCTTTTAAGATAGCAGGGAGAACGTTGGCCTGCTTTTAATTTTGCACATGTGGATAAACTACAAACTGAATGGTAATTGACAAAATCTTCATTTCCCTACTATCTTCTCTTGTTTGTGCCTGGTAGCCCTTAGTGAGTAGGACTGGTGTAGGGAGGGGCCTCTCTGGGATACCTCCCTGTCAGCCTTCTTTCTAAGCTACATTGTCCTTGGTTCTTCAACCATCCCAAATGGGTTTTTAATGTCTGGATCTAAAGTACGGAGTTCATCATGCCCTCCATGTCAAGATAGATGGCCATCATTGTTGTGTGCAAGGCCCCTCATTTTTCCTTTCATCCTTCCCTGTCCTCGCTCCCACCTATAGGAACCCACTGAAATAACCCTTCACTGAAGGGTAGCTGATATTTTGGGTGAATGTATGTGTCTATTTTATAAAAGTGGTATCATGATATGCATCCCACTTTTTCACTCAGCTGTGTTTTTTACAATCTTGTCCTAAATCTAGTTCCTGGTTTCTGACTACCACAGGGTGTTCCACTATATTCACCTACCATATCCTGGCTCTTCCACTTGCTAGCTGTGTGATCTTGGGCAAATCACCTAACTGCTCTGTGCCTCAGGTTCCTAACACATAAAATGAGATACTAAGAGTAACTACATCTTCAGGTTATGAGGATTAAATGAATTTTTGGTTTATCTGAAGAGCTTTGAAACACGCTTGGCATATCATAACTGCTAAAAAAAAAAGCTAATTAATAATATTACTATTATTAACTAGTTCCCCATGCCTCTGATGTAGGGTGTGTTGATTAGACAGCTCTCTGATACATAAACAATGCCTCATGTTTTCTCCTAGAATTATTCATGAATTTCTCTGGGGCATATACTCAAAAGGAGGATTCCCAAATTATGGAATAATTTCACAAAGCAATGCCAGGACATGGACAATGGACAGCTCTCCTGGATGTCCAGCTTTACACTCCTACCGGCAGTCTTGAGAGTCCTCATTTCCCACATTCTCTCCAATACTTGGTAGCACCTCATTTCCCAATGGATGCTAATCCAATTAATGCAAAGTGGTATCTTGTTTTGTTTTGCTTGTCTTAATCACTAGTGAGATTGGGCATCTCTTCATATATTTGTTAGCCTCCTGTGAATTCACTTAATTTTCTTTAAAAAAAAGTTTTCTATCTTTTCCTTCTTGATTTGTGCTAGTTCCTGGCACATTCTAGAAATTAATTCCTTTTCATTTTAAAACTTGCAAACATCTTCAGATCTATCACCAATCTGTCAACTTCATCTATGATATCATTTACTGAACAGAAACTCTTAATGTGGTCACATCCATCAAGTTTTTCCCTTATGATCTGTGCTAGTTAAGTATCACTTAAAACTCTTTTTCTACCCTAAGTCACACACATACAAAGACACACAAAATTTTTTCATCATCTTAATACTGTAATTTTACCTCCACATTCAGGTCTCCAATCCTTGGCCTCCCATGGATCCATTGAGTCTACAATTCATTTAGAGTTTATTTTTGTATGTGTGGAAGTAAGAAATCTGAACTATTCTTAATAACATATATAATAATTTCATGCACATTTTAAAATTGTTAAGCTAGTCCCAAAATTCTCTCTTCATTCTTGCTGTAATTTCATTGGATTTATGGATTCGTTTGCAAAGAGTTTACATTTTCATATTAAGTCACAAACACGGTATACCTCTCGAGTTACCTAAGTCTTATAATGATCTTTAACAAAATTTAAAATTTTTGTCCTCAAAGGTCTTATACATTCTTTGTTAGACACTTTCTTAGGTACTTCACAATTTTTGTTGCCTCTGAAAATATCTTTTCCTATCCAGTATTCCAGTTGGTTATAAAAAGACACTATTGATTTTTAGAAGTTGGCCTCATATCCAACAACTCTGCTGACATCTATTATTAGTTCTAATGGTTTGTCTCTTGATTCTTTTGAGTTTCCCAGGTAATTTATCAGAACATCTGCAAATGACTTTTTGTCCCTCTCTATCTTTATTCTTTTTATTCATTTTTCATGTGTTGTCACATTGGCCAGGATCTCCAGTAGTAAACTGAATGGTAACAATGTTTTTGTAAGCATCTTGTCTTGTTCCATATTTCCAAATAATTAAGTTTCTCTGTTAATATATATGTCTGCCATAAATTCTTGGTAGATAGCCTTTATCAAACAATTTCTACTTCTAGTTTTATGGCCATTTACTTTGAGGGCCTTTATGAGTTTTAGTCATCTTTGCATTTTTGGAATAAATGTACTTGTCCATTATCATTTTTAATACACTGTTGGATTGAGTGAGTTAATGTTTAATTAGGGAATCCAAATGACATAGGACCATAACTTTCTTTAATTTTATTGTACTTACCTGACCTCAAAGCCAAGGGTATATACTAGCATCATAAAAGTAAATCGGATGGAGTTCTCCCTTGTTCAATTTTCTGAAACAACTTGTATAAGAGAGATTCTTGGTTCTTTGTCTATAAAACTGTGTATTCTTTTCTTATGGGTGATAGGGATGGTTTCAATTAACTTTGCAATTCTTCAGTGGCTGTATTTCAAATTTGGCATTTCTTATGTAAATGTAAGCATATATGTATGTATGTGTGTATGCATATATATATATGTGTATATATATATGTATATATATATGTGTGTATATATATATGTGTGTGTATATATATATATATATGTTGTGTGTGTGTGTATAATTCACAAAACATCCAAGTCATTTAGGTTTTTTTATTTGTTTATTTTTTAATGTTTATTTACTTATTTATTTATTTATTTATTTTTAAAAATTTTTTTTTCAACGTTTATTTATTTTTGGGACAGAGAGAGACAGAGCATGAACGGGGGAGGGGCAGAAAGAGAGGGAGACAGAATCGGAAACAGGCTCCAGGCTCTGAGCCATCAGCCCAGAGCCTGACACGGGGCTCGAACTCACGGACCGCGAGATCGTGACCTGGCTGAAGTCGGACGCTTAACCGACTGCGCCACCCAGGCGCCCCTGTTTATTTATTTTTAAGAGAGAGAGAGAGAGTATGAACAGGGGAAGCACAGAGAGAGAGGGAGACACAGAATCTGAAGCAGGCTCTAGTCTCTGAGCTGGCAGCACAGAGCCAGATGCAGGGCTCGAACTCAAGAGAGTGAGATCATGACATGAGCCAGTCAGATGCTTAACCAACTGAGCCACCCAGGTGCCCCAATTCATTTAGGTTTTCTAAATTTTGGCCTTCTAATTCACAATATTCTTTTTGATATTTTAATCCATTGCTTAGGCAGTTATTTTCCCTTTCTAAGCCTTCATTTTGTTTACATGTCATTCATTTTTAGTTATTTTTGCCAGAGATTTGCTTTACAGAGAATGAGCTTTAGATTTGTTAATCATTTTTATTGTTACTGTTCTCTATTTCAACATTATTATTTTTTATATTATTTGTATCTTGTACAAATCTGTTGCTTCTTTTCTAAATACTTAAATTGAATGCTTGACTCATATGTTTTCAGTCTTTATGGTTGGGTAATAAATGTATTTTTTTTAAAGCTACACATTTTCCTCTAAGTATTGCTTTAGTTATGTCTCTCAAATTTCAAGTCACAGTGTTTTCATTATTGTTCATCACTATTTTGTATTTTTTATATGGATTCATCTTTAAATAGGAATTATTTCCAGATAGATGGGAGTTTTTGTAAGCTACATCTTTACTAGTAATTTTTCAATTTCATGGCACTATAGTCAGAGAACAGTCTCTCTGCATCTACCCAACCATGTTGGCATCTTCTATTGTTACAGTATTAATTGCTATGGCTTGACCTCTATATTCTAAGTTCCTTCAATACTTTGAAAATATTATTCTGTCTTCTTCTTGAAACTAGTGCTCCTATTGAGAGGATGGATGTCAATTTGATTCTCATTTTTTATAGGTTTTTTTTTTCCTCTCTGAAAGTTTTGATATTCTTAATTTTCACCATTGATATGTCTTATGGTGATTTATTAATTTTTATATTTGTGCCTATATTGTCCAGCATTCGAAATAAATTGTCCAGTTCTTCCTAACTGCTTGTTTCTACTTCAGGCTTACAACATCCTCTTATATTTCCTTGGATATATAATGTTTATTTTAAATTTGTGTTCACTTGCTGTACTAATTTCGCTCACTCCAGCATAGTGTATTCAGTGTGTTAAACATTTTGCTCTAGTGATTACTCTCTTTGGACATCTGAAAATTTTCCCTGGAAGTTAATATTTCCTTAAGACTATCAACTTACTATTTAGGCAAGTGATATAAACTCAGGGAAGTGGGATCATGGGTTCTAGTTTGTGTTTCTCCTAGTACACTGGAGGGAGGAAAGCCTTGCCTCAAGGCTCAGAGCTTCCAGCAGGACAGTCTGGACTCAGATTGCTCCTTCCCAACCCAGCCAGGAGACCCTTCTCCTAAAGGAATCTCCCAGCTGAGCACTTTCCAAGAGTTGATTCTTCCCTTGGCTGATTGCCTAGCCCACTCCCCTCTATGGCTGAGGAGAGGAGAAGGCTACTCTCAGGAGGGATTTAACAACCACCTTTATCTTTTACCTTCACACCAGCCTAAATCTGGTGTATCTCTGTCCTAATGGTAGCCTCCCTCTTCTGGCTGGCACAGGGTGGGGTGTGCCATTTTCACACCTCATGGCAAAGCAGAAGGCAATGATCCAACCAGGACAACAATCGGGAGATAATGTGACTCATCTGAAAAGTCTCCTTCCCTCCTATCAGTGGCGTCTGACCTACCTCCTTTCTAACCATCCTTTCCAACTTCTCCCCCAACTGACATCTAAGTTTCTAATGTCTCCCCAGAATTTCTTGGAGCCACTCACCTCCCCCTGGCTTCTCCAGCATCTCCAGGTTGGCTTTGGACAGGAAGCCAGCATCTGTCCTGCTTAACCATTTCTTCTGGTAGTGGAATGGTTTCTTTCCATCTGCTGATTCAGTGTCCCTGCTCTATTTCTGATCCATTTCCATGCTTTCACCACCTTACTTCATGGCTGCATCACTTTAAACAAAACAAAATGAAAAACAAGAATTCTTTCCTGGAATTAGAAATGAATTAGAATCATATGAGCAATCTAGAGCCTAGAATGGAAGGCCCAGTAGTCCCTGAGCCCTGCAGACCCTTTGTCAGAAGAGCCTTTCTCACCCCACTCCCAGCCCCTCAACCCCCTGAGCAGTTTCCCTCTCTCCAACCCTTTCTTCCTCCCTCCACCATGTCTTTCAGGAATCTCAAGTATTCCCCATTTTCTTAGGATTAGGTACAGATGTATGTCACTTCCTCTGCATTCTAACCTTATTTCCATCTTTCCCCTGGGCTGCACCATACATTGGTTTGAATGGTTACTTCAAAGTCTTTCCATTCTGTGCCAATAAGATTCTGCACCAAGATGGTAAGGTCCATGAGAGCAGGTCTTACTGTGAGGTCAGCCAATATGTTGGATGACAGAATCACAGTCCAAAAGCATCTCAACAAACTGGAGTGATGATGGGTTGTCTTTTGCTTACTTCAAGATGGAAAGTGAAACCAAAGGAAAAACAGGAACCTAATCTGGTAGTGGGGCCTACCACAAACATCCCTGCCACCTCTGCTACCACCATCATCTCAGCTATATTAGGCCTTTGTCCAAAGGCCCCTTCAACTTTGGCCTTCTGCTTCAATTGGGAGACTTCTCTGTAACCTAGAGGATGGCACATCCTTTGGGACCCATGCTAGGGACAGCTACCCCACAGCCTGTGAAGGAAGCTTCTGCATTCTTTAAACTCTACAGCCCATTCCAGACTCCTCTGACCTTATGTAAAAATTCCTTCTCCTTTAATGCTCACACAACCTGCCACGAGCATTCTCTACCCCTCCTCATTGCTGCCAGCCAGCAACCTACTGCTCACTCTAAATTCTTCTGGTTCCTCCCCAAGAACATCAATATACTCGAGCCTCCTGCCTCTGCCCCCACCGCAGTGAGCTCCCCTGTGTGCGGCCTCATGCCTCACTTTCTCCCAAGAAACAAGCTTCTTGATAAAGTAGACTGCAAATTTCCCCACTCGCTCACCCCTATTTACTACACGACTGTTGGCTCAGACTGCCCAGGGAAATGGTTCTTGCCAATATCATTGGTGACCTTGACTATGATCATTTAACATGTTTCAGCCCTAATCTTGCTGCAGCCTTTGATACTATGTACCTCTACTTCTTAAAGTTCGACCTTTCCTTGATCTCTGGGACACCACTCATTGGTGGTTTTTAATCCTCTCCAGTCTGCTCTCCCCTGCCAACCATTAAATAGAAGTGTTCCCCAAATCCCAAACTCAGCCTTACCCCTCTCTGATTCTTTGATCCTGACCTCTAAAGTGGCTCACCATGACATCATTTGCCACCCAGATTCAGAAGCCTCTGCCTTCTGGAGACTTTCTGAGTCTTTGCTCTTCCATAAGCCCCACATTTAAATGGTCACCAAGAGCTAGCAATTCCACCTTCATGCCTTCTCTGACATCGGCCCCTCTCTCCCTGCCCTCTGTCACTGCTTTGATCAGAACCCCATCCTTGTCAAGCTGAACAATTGCTGTGACTTCCCAACTTGTCTCTCTGTGTCCAGTCTTACATTCTCCCAACCCATTCTCTGACATGCAGGCAAAGAGATATTTCTAGAACAAAAATCTATGTCAGTCCTCTGTTTAAGGCCACCCACTGGTTTTAAAATCAAATCTAAATTCCTTGGCACACAAGGCCTTGCAGGACTGGGTATTCTTAAAGGCCTCAAGTCTCTCTGACTCATTTCATCCCTCAAAAGCCAGACAGCTCCACTTCCAGGACACTTTCCCTGCACCACCCTTGTTCCTGGCTAGGAGCTCTTCCCTCATGCTCCGGGACACCATCTGGACTTACCACTTTCCAGTACTTCTGATGTTATGTTAGATTGTCTGCCCCATGAGGCTATAAACTCCTTGTCTTTTGTTTCTGTGTTTTTCCATGTGTATTACAGTGCCTGAGTCCTAGTAATTGCTCTGGAAATATTAGGTGGATGGGTGGAAGGATGAATGAATATTCTATTCTGCCTCGTGTATATTATACCATGGTTAGTTCTTTGTGCAAAACTGGAAAAGTTTAGATAATGTCAACCAGTGCAATGAAATGACTTAAAACCATGTCACTTGACAAATTTCAAAAGGGTGGGGAGGGGGGTAAGGGAAAGGGACCTAATGTTTATTGGGTAATTACTTATGACTTCCTAGTGGGCATTTTAAAAAATGTTATCCCATTCAAACTCCGTAAGAATAATCTGAAATCAATATTATTTTCATTTTAGAGATCCATAAATAAGGCACAGAAAAACTAACTTGGCTGAGGCTACCCAGCTAAGTGGCAACACCCAGATTTAAACACAGGTCTCTGTCTGATTCCAAAACCCATGCTCTCTCCACCACAATTTTGCCCAAGGACCACTGGTACCAGTGAAGGCCAGAACCCAGGGAGAGGAAGGCTACTGTCATGGTCCTGGTGAGAGATGGGAAAAATCTGCACCAACGTGGGGATGGTGAGGTAGACATGGATTTTAGAGGCTCCTACAAGGAGCATTACACAACCTGATGTCCAGATGAGACAAGAAGAATCAGCGTGACTTCTGGAGCAAGTGGATGGATGAAGGTGTCATTGCAGAGAAATATTTGTTTTCCATGACTTTAGAGAAATGTGACCAGGTAGCAGATTCCTGTTCTCGGCAAAGAAGGATTGTCTGGCCAAGGTGAAAGGTGCTGCTTGCAGAAGTGGAGGGCAACAGACCTCAGCTCATTGCCCTTTGGCAAGGATGGTGGACAGTGAAGTACAAGCATCCACAAGAGGTGACTGAACTGGAAAATCTCAACAGGCACACATTTCCCTGCAAGTCCATGGTCTGATTCACTCCAACAGGTGTTGAATGGTCAACAAAAGCAATGCTTTTTCTTTAGCTTTTTCTCAACCTACATGAAGGTAACAAGGATGGTGGGGGTGGGGGGTGGAGGTGATTAATGCAGTTTGAGAGGATGGATGAATTTGAAAGGTGAGCTACCAGATCTCAGGCAAATATGGCCATGACTTCCCTTCCCCTTCACATCTACTGTCTGTCTGGCACCAACAACATGCTTTATATCGTCTTGCTTTTTGCTTGGAAGGAAACATATGAACTTTCACATTAACTTCCTTTAAATTCAATCAAACAAACTTATTTGGTTAAAATGACATATTTTTGGAACAGCTTCTAGAGTTTTTATTTCTGCTGTATTTCTTTTTTTAAGCCATCAAATTGCCTTCCTTTGCTGCTTTGCATTTTGATGGTCTGGTGTCTGGGATCCATGGTCAGTGTGACTTTGCCCCGATCCTCCCATCACTCTGGTTTGAGATAATAGTAGGTGGCCAGTTAATTTCCAGGTAGGACAACCAGGGACCTGTTCCTCCAGCTTTCCTTGTTTCCTACCAAGACAAACCCATGCAATTCCAGGGAGGCATTCCCCTTGAGGCAGTGGGACATTTGTCCACTGATCCATAGAGGACAGTAGCTTTTGCCCATTGTAATGGATGATCAGCAAGAGAATGATTGTGGCCCTAACCCCTGAACCTCTCAGCCCAGCTTCTGACACCTCAGAGGCTTGGGGGAAATACAGAGCCACCAAAGAAAAGCTAGTTAGAAATGAGCTTGCAATCATTGAGCCTCCCTCCCTTATTTTACAGGTGAGGAAACCATGACCCCAGGAGCTAAAGGGAGTGCTGGCTGTGTGCTGCTCCATAACTCCAGAGCCACAGCTCAGACCGCGGCTCCTCACAGCCTCACCTAGCTCTTGGCCCCTAAAGCCCCTGAAGACTCTTGGAACTGGCAGAGAAAGCACAAAGGAGAGACAGCACATTGCCCTGAGCAAGCAACCACCCCAACAGCAGGCTAGCAATTGGTGGTATTTGCCTGCAGAGGCAGAGAGAGTGTGTGCAAACTCCTCTCTGCAGCAGCTTTGGTCTGGGTCCGCTTGGTTATTGCACTTAGTTCTTTGTGACGGTAATGGCTCTGCTTTCACATAAGCCTGCCTGACAACTTGCTCTTTCAACCTCGGAGTGGGGGGGGGCGCGAATTAAACGCTATAATTAAGTACGGTGCCTTCCAAGTGCCTCCTTTGCAGAGATGGCAGTTAAAGGGGGGATGGGTCCCATGGGTGAGGACCCAATAGCACATCCTTTCTGTCCCCAGGTGCCTGTTTCAGGCTCTTGTGCTTTAGAATGTTTTCCAAAGTGGAGGAAACAGCAGCTTTTGGGCAATGGGGGTATGAAACTGCCACACCTTTCACATCCAGCTCAGACCAGTTAACATGAAAGATTGCCTAGAGCCTGGCCTCCTGCTGCCCTGGCTCCTGCTTTCTGAGAACCGAGGAGCAGACCGAACAGATGTGAGCTCAGGGATCCTCTCTGGGCAGGGTGGGGAGGGTTGGAGATCAAGTAATTGAGGAGGAGGGGTGTCCCCTCAAGTGAAGCCCAGACGTTAGCAGGCAGCTTCTAAGGTTTCCATGGCCAAAAGAAGCCTAGAGCCACAGTTTGCAAGGGTGTCTTTCCAACCAGAGAAAATGACACCACAGGCTGCCAAAACTGGACTCTACATCCTGCGAGACTGGTTGCAGAAAATAAATGTCTGCTCCTCCGTGCTAACAGTCTATCGAAATGGACCTATGCCTTTCTCCATCTTTCTCTAACAATTATGTTTTTAAGTTAAATTTAAGACATCGTGGAGGAGGAGTGGGAGGGCTCTCTACTGGTAAGATGAGGAGAATGTCTTAGATGTTCCTTGTCCTTTACAAAGCTTATTCACAATATCTCATCCCCACAATGATATGCCTGGTATTTAATATGGTTTTGACCATTGTAACTTCAACCTTTTTTTTAAATATGAAATTTATTGTCAAATTGTCAACCTTTTTTTTTAAAGCATGGGTGCAGTAAGCCCTATTATCCCAGACCTAGACCCTCCACCACCTCCCCCCACAACAAAGACAAACTCTACCTGCTCTGAAGTCCCAACCACAGTCCTGCTTTATCCTGGCCATGCTGTGAAGTAGGTGAGGTTTTGAGTGAAGCCACGGTTCCATCACCAGAAATTAATTGGCCTAGTGAACATGAATGGAATTCACTGAGAGGAGATCAGACAGCTGCCAGCATTGACTAAAAGACAGAGGATAAAGGTGAGTTGCAAGGAGAGTCCCGTCTGGACCCTCCAAGGCCACCTCCATGGTTAGTGTCATTGTTACTCCACTGCCTCTACTGGAATGATTCTCAGCTGTGCCAGAGTATTCACATTATTCTCAAGGTACAAATACCTGGACAGGAGCATCTCTCCCTCGTAGTCAGGGGCTGGTCACAATATATGGCTTTTTTAGTTTCCCAGTAAGGGCATACCTTCTCTTGCACAGAGGCTCACACGGTAGAGGATTTCCCAAAACAAGAAGGTAGTGCGCATGCTGTACAGCCAAAGAAAAAAGACATCTACACTGTAGGACAGCTGTCATCCCCACTTCACAAATGAGGAAACCAAGACTCACAGCCTCATGACTTTAAGTGGCTAGCTCATTGTCACTTAGTAAGAAACGTCAAGCCTCTTAGGGTGATTGTGCCTTGCTCACCAATGAAGATATACTGTCTGGAGAGAGAAGGCTTTGAGTTTGCAGTCTTGCTTTGATAGATCCTACCCACCTTTGAGTCTGACAGCAATGCTCTGTAGGTTGAGAATATCCCATACAAAGGCAGTGCTTCAATGAGGGCAAATGGTTCAGTACAGCCCAGACCCAGGTTCTAAGGCTTCCTCTCTCTCCCCCTACTCATCTCTATGATCTTTGTCTCCTTCTGGCCCTCTTGCCAAAATATCCACAGCAGGATGAGCTCAGGGAATACAAGTTCATTCTGGAACTTGGGGTAGAATGTAAGGCAGAGCAGTGGATGAGTCTAGAGAGATTGAGAGATAGCAGGGGTTTTGTATTAAGGTTTCTGGGCTTTATCCTGAGGCTGTTGGGAGCCTTGGCAGGGTTTTCAGCAGGAGAGAGACCTGAAAAAGTTTTGGGAAGTAGGGGAATGGATATGAAAGAATAAAAACAGTGGGTGTGCAGGGAGCTAATTATTAGGCCAATATGGTAGACAGGTGGCCAGAATGGGGATGGAAAGAAATGGGGAGATTCAAAAAATATTAAGCACATGGAATCAAAAGGTCTTGGTGATTGATTAAACACAGTGTGGGTGACAGTGAGCAAAAGAGAAAACCCAAATTGCTCAGGCAACTGGGTGGTCAGTGGGGCCATTCTCCAAGAGAGAGGACACTGGTGGATGAGCAGGCAAATTCATGACATGAGGCTCCAGGCATTGAGGACCCAGGCAGGAGGTTTTGAAGCTGAAAGGCCAAGTATAGCCTCTTGGTTGGTCAGTGTGGATCACGCCCCTTCCCACCTCTCTAGTTCTGTACCTGAAGGCTGTGACCAATCAGCTTTGATACCCCTCACCAGGTGTTCAAAGGCAAATAAACCAAGCAAAGTGAAAGTCCCTTGCAAGTAGCAGCGTGATGCATGGAGACCTGGGATCTTCTGTCAGCTCTGCAGCAAACTAGTTTTGTGACCTTGAGCAAATCACTTGTCCTCCCTGGGTCTTGGTTTCCTGGCCATCACTAACACTCCAGGGTTTATGGATGAATATTTGAGGAGGTGAAGTGCTATGTAAATGTTTACTGCTAATAACAAATCAGCCACAAAACGTCTGCGTATTGCCTGGGCAACCCAACGGCTTTACAAGTCTTAAGTGGCTCTTGTTCTGATTCATCACATTCTATGCATTTAACTTCCAGAACAAATTTAGCCCTCAAAATATCTTGGTACATTTTCTACCCACCCCTTAACATTTAACTCCTCCATCTTCCATACCACTTCACCATTTCTGTATCACCTGTTTCCCCAGCACACCCTCATCTTTTTCCTCTTCAAGCAAAGAGCCCAGCCCCACCCACCCTTCCCCTGGAGAAGACAAAAGCCACCTGAGACACTGCTTCACTGGGTCTGCACCAGCCACCTCCAAAAAGAGAAACCAGCAGGGCATCTAAACAAAAAGGAGCATGGGCAGGAGAGGGAAGGGGAAGTTAGGACCCAGTGAAGGGAGAGGCAAGGGAGTTATATTCAAACTTGACCATTACAGTACCTTCCCCCACAGCTACTACACACATACATGCATGCTGTGAGCTTGAAGCCACAGGATCTGGGGAAGGTCTGCACATGATGCCAATTTCAGCAGACATTCCAAGCTGTGCTGGTCACTGGCTAGAGTGCTGGTATCATCA
The DNA here is from genome assembly GCF_014898765.1 of Herpailurus yagouaroundi. Lineage (NCBI taxonomy): Eukaryota > Metazoa > Chordata > Mammalia > Carnivora > Felidae > Herpailurus > Herpailurus yagouaroundi. Next base: position 5,078,715 of record NW_024412572.1, read on the forward strand.
TCAGTGACACTGGACCAGCCTGGAGTTGCAGCCCATCCTATTTGTTCACTTGGACCAGCTGCTCATCAAGGAACAACAGAACCAAGGTTTGCACTGTCGGAAGCATTTGCCTTAGCCATACTCAGTTTGTGCCACCTTTTTAAAGCAACACTGCCTCTATAACATCCAGCACTGCCAAGATCTTAACCACAGGGTTATAGGACAAGCCATGAAGAGAGGTAGAAGTTCAACAACCCCCTGATTAACTGATGACCAAATTTGATGTGCAAGCTTTTGTTCCAAGGAAACTTCTTTTAAAATTACCTAGTCCAGTTTCCCTTATCCTATAACCTATTGGCTTGCTTGATTTTCCTTCCCTGTTCTGCCTCCTTACCCCATGTTCCCATAGTAATTTTCCATTATAAAGGCCAAGGGATGTTTCAAAGACATTTTGCAGTTGAGAATTGGAGAACTGAGGACCGTTGGCCTCCTCTCACAGCCTCAGCCATGGGCACCTTCACACCTGGCTGGGAGCAAGATGGGCAAGTCCCTTAGACCAGCAGGTGCCACCATTCTGAGAGCTGATGAGAATAATGATAGAAACATTTGCCAAGCACTCACTGGGCTCCAGGAACTGCTGTAAGTGTCTTACATGCTTCAGCTCCTCTAAGCCTCACAACAACCCTGTGAAGTAGATACTATTCTTATTTTCATTTTACAGGTGGGGAAATCGGAGCACAGAGAAGACAACTAACTGGCCCCAAGTCCCCCAGCTAGTAAGCTGTAAGCTGCAGAGTTGGGATTTGAGACCAGGCAGGCAGCTACAAATGAGGCCTCTCTGAAAACAAACCACACCCAAGATTGCTCTTGAGGCAAAAGAAGTCATGTGGGTGGAATTTTTATCTTCTGTTCCTACCTTTCCTCTTTCCAGGTAAAGTGATGGGAAAGGGATTCTGTAAGCCTCACTCAAGTAAAGTGGGGGCGACAGAATGGAGTGCATGCCTTATGGTGAAATTCAAGCCCTGTGGCTGGGATTATCTGAATTGGGATCAAATTATCAGCCCCCTTTAGATTATGCTACTTCTATCATAAGTAAAGTTCATCCTGCCCTAGTGCCTCTTCCCTCACCCTCCCCAAACATATCACCAAAATGGAACCTTTTGGGTACCCTTGAAAAGCCACTTCCAAAACCCACAGGGACCTCATTTGTTTGCAAACACCATGAAAACTGAATGCTCTTCTACATCCCCAACAATTTATCGAATTAGTTTATGTTGCATGACTAGTTTTCTGAAAGTTAACTCCTTTGAGCGTAGCCTCTGAGCATCTGTCCAAATCCCCCAGGCAAGGTGAAAACAAGATTCCCCCTCTCACTTCTTTCCTGTGCTACAGTCTGACATTTGATTGTTACATCAGCTAGTTCTAACATGATAGATAGACTACAAACCCTCTCCCCCAAAAAAACTCTGTGCTCCAAAGAAGAGACCCCAAAATTTATGAACTTCAAGTCTCTCATTCAGATGTCTTTGGTTTGTAAGTCTCCTAGACTCCCCATTCAATTACACGCCTCTGCTCAACTACCTAATGTAAGCCATCAAAAACCTGAGATACTCTGGCTTCAGATCAATATAATAGTTCCCTCGGTAAGGTTCCTTCTGCAAAAGAACTGGAAGTATCCCTCTCCCAAACTCCCAAACACATTGGCTTATCATTATTGACACCAAAACTCACATTCTGTTTGTTCTCTGCCCAAACTCATATTCCAGTTCTTTGTTCATGAGGCCAGCCCACCCCACCCCAGAGAAAATGTGTTCAAACTGCAGGAGCACCTGCCTTTACAGGTGGTCTCCCCACCTCTCCAGACCTGCATCCCTATTACATTGCTTCCTCTTTAAATCATCTTTACCTCAAACAGTACAACTCGTTTTTCTCCTTTCAATATTTGTTCCCTCCCGACTCTGGGTCCGCTCATGTCTTTCTGAAGCCGACACCAGAATCAAGGGAAGAAAGAAAAGCCAGCAGAAAGCCTTTGCCAGGCTCCAATAATGAGCTCTGTACTGCCTGCCCCTTTCCTGGCTGCTCATCAAAATTCTTTGTCAGTTCCTTCTAGATTTTCCCCAGCCTCTCACAAACACATTTCTTTCAAACTCTTCACCCTTTGTTCCACGAGTATTTACGGAGTGCCCACCTCATACAAGACCCTGCCTTTTGAGCCAGGGAGGATGCCAGGATTTGGAGAATAGGTCCCCACCTTCCAGAAACTTCCAGAAACAGTCTCAATAAGGAGACCTGACAATTATCAAAAGAAATGCTACAGAATCCTTCCCAAATGAGAGGAACAGGCTCCACTAGCTGCAAAAGTTCATGATGGGAGCTAAACCTGGAAGGGCAAGTGGAATGAGGGTAAGAGAGGGGAAATGGGAAAAAGGCTCTTAGTAGGGGGCCATGTGAGCAAGGACACAAACATATTTGAGGACAGTAAGTCCACTACGCAGCATGGGATGGCCAGAATAGGACCAAGGGAGTCTAGAGAAGGTGTACAAGAGGTCAGAAAAGTATGTGGGGCAGGGAGATCTGGATAGACCCAGGAAGCTTCTGAATACAAAGCTCAGAAATGTGTCTTGTAGACAGGGCCATCCACTGTGAAGCTAACCACTCCCCAACAAAACCAAAGCCAGGGGAAAGGTAACAGAGCCTCCCACCAACAGCCCTGGTGATTCCTCTGCCTGAGGAGGTCCAGCTGAGCCAGGCTGACTTCCTTTCAGTCTGTGGTCCCGGCCAGCAGGGAGAGCCATCTATCACTTCAGCAGCCCACGTTTATTTGACAAGGTCCTCTGGAAAGAGCTTGTGCCTCTCAGGCAGACCCAGCTGCCCGACCATTGCTGTCTCCAACTAGATGGCAGGCCATGCTGTCTCATAGGCCTGAGTTTCCTCACCTGTACAAGAGGGGTTTAAATAAGATGAGCTAAGTTCTTCTCAGCTTTGAAATGCTATCTTGCAATCTCTCTGGGGCCCCACATTCCTTCCTCCGTGATTCTGGGGTGTCATTTTTTCCTCTAATGTTCTCCTTCCTCTGCCTACTGCTTTCTGGCCATTGCTTTTCTCTAAAATAGCAATTTTTTTAAATATGAAAGAGTTCATTTATCATAGAAAATTTGGAACATACAGAAAAGCATAGAGACAATGTGAAATCATCTATAAACCAGTCATCTGGAGAGAACTATCATTAATGACTTGACCTATATCCCTCTGTCTTTCTACATATATACCTAATCACATACTTTTATTTTTAACGAAGGTAGCACCATACAGCACATACTGTTTTGAAAATTGCTTTTCTTTTCCACTTAAAATATATATATCTCGTTGAGAGTTCCATTTCCATTACTGATTGATAGGGTTGGGCTTGGACCAACTCTCCCACTGGGAACTAGAAAAGCTGGAAGCATATAACAAACTCTGAAGGCTTGTGAATGATGATCAAGGCAAAGGAATTTTGTCTGCAGTCATCTGAAAGAGAAAAGAAATCAAGAGAAAGGAGCCCAGAATTTGGGGCCTCTTTACCCCCTCAATACAATAGCTAGTCTGTAAGCAAAAGCAGTGACAGAGAGGCAGTTAAACGAATGAGCTTTCGGCAGTCTTGTGGGATCAGTATAACCAGAATGGAGTCCAAGTCCACTAGGAAGGAAAGAGCTTGGTAAACACCCCAGGAATTCAGAGAGGACCCCAAAGGGCTATGCTCTGATGATGAAGACGGAAGCCCAGCTTTGAATCATATCAGTTCTTGAGGGAATCAAAGTGACCTACTCCCAGATGAACTAACAGCCAGCAGCAAGCCCATATCCCCTCTGGAGGAAGATAACAACACCCAGAACCTCAAATTATCTCTATAGTTTTTCAAAACAAAATGTGTAGCATTCAGAAACATGTATATGGTAATGGGGCCTGGAGGACTTTCACTACCAGGTAGGATGGAAAGCTGTGGCAGACCGATGCCCCACAGAGTGCAATTAGAAAAGCAGATAAAATGCAAACATCTTGTTTAAAGGCATCATAGAGCCTGTGGGCCAGTAAGAACTACACAGGATACGACTCCAGGGAGGGAAGTGGCTGACCTGCAGGTGCTGCTTCTCCAGGGGTCTTTGTCAATTCTGTGGACAGGAAAATGCTGAGAATATTTTTCCCAGGTTGCAGGTCACTGATTCAGAAGTCTCATGGAGTTTAAGTGACAAAAACTGGAGACCTGAGGATCCTAAAAATATGTCTGATTTTTTGCCACAATACATTTGCCAAATTCTATAACTGCACAAGGCAAAAGGTTAAAATTCCCGGCAGAGAATTTCAGGCAGTTTTATGGAGCTAGAGACAAAATTAGAGTTTGGGAAAAAGGGCCCCAGTGAACATTCTGGAGACTCAATTGGAAACCTTGGAGGTCTAAGCCCCAGGGCCAAGAGCAAACCAGGGGCAGACAGAGCCTTACCAAACCACAGCAACAGCCTTGACTGGTGACTCAGTCTAGTCCCTGGGTGGACCACCTCCCACTCTGCCCTTTCCTAAGAGAGGAAAGGGCAAACTCTTCCTAATGTTGGTAACAGCTTCTGGGGTCTCTAAATAGTGTTACATGTAACAGTCCAGACTTCAATAAAAAATTATAAAGCATGCCAAGAAGTAGGACCATAGCACCAAAAATCATGAATAAAACAAATGAGAGAAACAGACCTACAGTTACCCAGATACTGGAGTTAACCAACAAAAACCATAAAATAAATATGATGAGTGCCTTTAAGGAAACTGAAGGGAGGATGGGGAAAATAAATGAAAGGATAAAGAATTTCACCTAAGAACTAGAATCTATTGTTTTAATAGAATCAAATAGAAATTCTAGAACTAAAAAATACAATATTTGAAATTATGAACTCAGTATCTGACATGAAGAACTCAATGGACTTTTTAACAGCAATTTAGAGGAGGTTGAGATTATGAACGTAAAGACACATCAATAGAAAAAATCCAAAAAAGATAAATTTTTAAATGGAAAATGTACAAAAGAGGATAAACCACTCGGAGCTATGGTCAGAAGAGTTAACATACATTAAAACATAGTCCCGTGAAGAAAAAAAAGAAGAAGAAATTGTTTTTGAAAAGATAATGGCCAAGAACTGATAAAGGATATCAACTCACAGGTTCAAGAACATTTTTGAATCCCATAAGTAAAATCATTCCTAAGTCCACTGCAGGAAAACTGCTGAAAACAAAAGAGGGAAAAATCTTAAAAGCATCAGACACATTACCTTCAAAGGAGCAACAATAAGATCTATATCTGACTTCCCACAGAGATGATGGAAGCCACAAGACAATGGAACGCTATCTTCCAAGTGCTAAATGAAATTAACTGCCAACCCAGAGATCTACACACACCAAAACTAGTTCTCAAAAATGACAGCAACATAAAGACATTTTTCAACAAATAAAAATGGAGAATTCATTACCATTGGGCCTGCCTTAAAAGAAATCTAAAAGGAATTTATTCAAGCAAAAGAAAGATGATCCCAGATGAAAATACAGAAATGTATGAAGGAAAGAAGAATAACAGAAAAGGTAAAAATGTAGGAAAACATAAATGAGTGTTGACTTTATGAAACAAAATAATATTAACATATTATGGAGTTTAACATAGATGTAGAATTGAAATGCATGAAGACAATGACATAAAAGGAGGAAAGTGAATAAAGATAAAATACTCTAAGGTCTAGCATTATTAGGGATGCGGTGAAAATAATAGTTTCTGTTAGACTGTAAGTCAAGGATATACATTTCTAGCCTAATTACTACAAGAACAGTAAAAGAATGTATAACCACCAAGTTAATAGAGGGGGGGAAATGAAATACTCAATATTTACTTACTCAAGGGGCGCCTGGGTGGCTCAGTTGGTTGAGCTTCCGACTTTGGCTCAGGTCATGATCTTGCAGTCTGTGAGTTCAAGCCCTGAGTCGCGCTCTGTGCTGGCAGCTCAGAGCCTGGAGCCTGCTTCGGATTCTGTGTCCCTCTCTCTCTGCCCCTCCCCCACTCATGCTCTGTCTCTCTCTGTCTCAGAAATAAATAAACATTAAAAAAAATTTTTTTAATATTTACTTACTCAAAAAGATAGTATACAAGGAGAGAAAAAGGAATATAAAACAGGTCAAATAGACAGCAAATATAGCAAATGGTAGATAAGAACCCAAGTATCTCAGTAATTGCCTTACATGTAAATGGGCAGATTACTAAATATAAATAGGTTAATGCAAATACAAAGGTACTAAAGATGTAAAAATGGATTTTTAAAAGCCACCTATCTACTGCTTACGAGAAGTACTCTTTAAATATGAGTACACAGAAAGGAAGTAAATAAAAGAGTGGAAAAGATATGCAAGCATTAAGCAGATGAAAGGTAGGATAGCTATTCTAATAGCAGAGAAAGTAGACTTTACAGCAAAAACATTACCAGGTAAAGATTTATTTAATTAGAAAGGAGTCAATTCACCAGACATTTACCACAATTCTAAAGCCATATGCATGCAATAACATAGCTTTAAAATATTTAAAGCAAAATTTGACAGAATTAAAAGGAGATACAAAAAATCCACACTCAGAGTGAGTTTGATACATCTCTCTCAATAGCTAATAACAGACCCAAAACATCAGTAAGAAAAGAGAAGATCCAAACCACATGATTAATAAATGAACTGATTGGCAAATGTAGAACACCATGCTTCCTTTTATATAATGTTCAAAAACAGGCCAGGTGATGTTATTAGAAATATGAGAGTGGCTACTTTGGAAGAGGGGAAAAAAGCTCATAGTTGTTGGAAGTGGGCATGGAGAGTTTCTGGGGTACAGGCAATGCTATTTCTTGACCTGGGGGTTAATTAGATGGGTATGTTCGCTTAGAGATAACTCTTAGAACTGGTATAACTCAGTGGAAACAGTTGAGTAAATATATTTGTGTAGTTGGAACACTACCTAGAGCAATAAAAAACCATCTCATCTATTTCATCAAAATGGGTAAATCTTAACAATTGTGGTGCGTGAAATTGCACATTACAGGATATTGCAATTTTTATAAATTATAAAACATAGGCTTTATATTTTTATGGAGATATATATAGTAAAATAATAATTTCTGGATGAGAAGGTATGTACCAATTTCAGAAAAAGAGTCACCTCTGGGGAAGTAATGAAGGGAAGAGTCTAAGAGGCTTCAGCTATACCTATAACCTTTTATTTCTTAAAACATTCTTAAGTAAATATGGCAAAATGTCAACATTTGTTAAATGTGGCTGGAGTGTATATAGATATTTGCTTTATTTGCTCTAATTTTCTGTACCAAATATTTCATAATTTCTGAAAGTTTTAAAAATTGGAAATATGTTATGCCAGCAAATATTCTGAAATAGCAATTTTTATTAGTTTTATTTTTTAATGTTCATTCATTTTCAGAGAGAGAGAAAGCACGAGAAGGGGAGGGGCACAGAGAGAAGGAGAGAGAGAATCCCAAGCAAGGCCCCACGCTGTCAGCACAGAGCCCAACGTGGGGCTTGATGCCACGAACCAAACTGTGAGATCATGACTTGAGCAGATATCAAGAATTAGACACTTAACTGACTGAGCCACCCAGATGCCCCTGAAATATCAATTTTTAATGTTTTTTTACTACTATAAATAGTACTGTGATAATAAATATTCTTATTTTAAATATTTGCGGTATCTCTAATTTCTTTGGAGACATTCCTAGACGTCAGATTCTTAGGTCAAAGGTTACAAGCATTTTAAAAACCTATCATGGATCTTGACAGTCATCCATTAACCCTTACAGAAGAATAGAAATCAAAACAATGCTTTCTTTCTGAGAGTGGAGAATAGTCAGAGACCCATTCTCAATCCAACTCACATGCCCACATTTGGCTGTATCCATTACCAAACACTTTTAGCTAATTTTCTTTTTTTTTTATTATTTAATTTCTTTTTTAAACTTACATCCAAGTTAGTTAGCATATAGTGCAACAATGATTTCAGGAGTAGATTCCTTAATGCTCTTTACCCATTTAGCCCATCCCCCCTCCCACAACCCCTCCAGTAATGCTCTGTTTGTTCTCCACATTTAAATATGTTTTTGTCCTCCTCCCTGTTTTTTGTATTATTTTTGCTTCCCTACCCTTATGTTCATCTGTTTTGTATCTTAAAGTCCTCATATGAGTGAAGTCATACAATTTTTGTCTTTCTCTGACTAATTTCACTTAGCATAATACCCTCCAGTTCCATCCACGTAGTTGCAAATGGCAAGATTTCATTTGTTATGATTGCCAAGGAACACTCTATTATATATACTTACCACATCTTCTTTATCCATTCATCCATTGATGGATATTTGGGCTCTTTCCATACTTTGGCTATTGTTGATAATGCTGCTATAAACACTGGGGTGCATGTGCCTCTTCGAAACTAATTTTCATAGTCTGAATCCATGATGAGAGTTCTACTGGTTGCCTGGAAGGAGCTAATAAGGAAAGGCCAGCTGTACATAATGAGGCTGGACTACCAGGGGACCCTGAGAGAGTGAGAGAGTGGTTATTCCTAACGGCACTGTGAAGGAGGCTACAGTTGACGACCTGGACTCTGATTGGACTCATCCCAGTGTGTCATTCCACATAGAATTCTGCTTGTCATATGGTTTTCTGCACATGGCAAGTTCATGAAGTCCCTGGGGCCCAGCTCCCTTCCACTGTGGCAAACCAGCTATTTCTCAGCAGAAGACGACTGCTTTTCTTTCACTCAATGCAGTGGAAAGGAAACTGAGAATTACTGGTAGAAGTTTCTCCCTCCACCCCCACCCCCAAATTCCCTGAAAGTTTGATACTGGATTTCTCTGAGCCACACCATTCCTGCCCCTGCCCCAGCTCCGCCATTCCCAACCTTGAAAACTATGTGCTCTTCTGCTCCTGTGTTTTGTGGGTTCCAGAAACCTAAGTATGCTGTGCACGGATGGTTACTGATGGGAACCCTATGTGGGGAGCAAGGAACCTTTGCAGTTAACCTGGAGAAACTTAGTTGGGGCAAAAAGGTTAGTTGGAGTGAACAAACCCATTCCCTCAAAGGAATGGCTGACAACTCTCAACTCCACTGGACTTCTGTCTCCATTTTAAAAGAGCTTCCCAGGGGTGCCTGGGTGGCTCAGTTGGTTAAGCATACGACTTCTGCTCGGGTCATGATCTCACAGTTTGTGAGTTTGAGCCCCATATTCGGCTCTGTGTTGACAGCTGAGAGCCTGGAGCTTGCTTCAGATTCTGTGTCTCCCTCTCTCTGCCCCTCCAACACTCATGCTCTTTCCCAAAAATAAACATTAAAAAGTTTTTCTTAATTAAAAAATAAAAATAAAAGGGCTTCCCAGAAGGCCATTTCCCCATCAGCAGCAGCACCTCTGCCACAATAGTTAGAGGCTGGAATAATTCAATGCCTGACCTATCAGATGGTGCCTTTGCATGACCCTCCTGGGTGAGAAGTAGAAGCCTCAGCTCCTCCTTCTAGAAGAAATGCCTAAATCGTCATGACTGACCCCCTGCTTTGGAACTAGATAGCTTTGGAGCAACGCACCATGCACTGGGCAGAGCAGGTCAGGTAGACTCCAACAGCGTCCTCCCGCACAGGGGAAGAAATTAAATAACCCCAGGAGCCTCGTAGCTGATCGATCTTACATAAGGGCAGGCAGCGTGGATGAGCAGCATAATGAAATCATAGCTGGTACTGAACTGGACACAGGCACCTATGGAACATTCCTGAGTAAACTGCTACATTTTTCATTGCTCAGTGACAGGGGGACACGCAGATGGACTCCTTCCTTCTGCACATGACAGTATTTCTACACATATAGCCTGCACAGTCTATAGCACAACATCATGGCACTGTCTGCCCCAACACCATTCTTGGCATGGCCTGCTGCCTGCTTTGGCTATAAACCATGGCTGAGCTAACAGCCAAAACCTAATGGGCTGAATCCCACCCTCCAAGATGGACACACACACTTGTAAAATCCTGCCATGGCTCCCTATTGCCTGCAGCCCAAAATCCAAGCTTGTTAGCTGGACATGCAATCATTTCAGGATCTGGCCCAAGTCTATAATTCTGGCCTCCCATCCTGCTGTGAGCCTCCTCTCACCCTGTGCTCCAGAAACATTTATCTACTTTCTCAATTTGCCCAGCATGCTTATGCCTCCAAACCTTTGCTCCTGTCCCTTGCTCAGTCTAATATACTTTTTCCTTTCTCTCAACCTAGGAAAAGCCTCCCATTCTTCCAGGCCTAGATAAAAAGCTACCTTCCACATAAAGCATCCCTCTTTCTTCAAGTTCAAATGTATCGGTCCTTCTCCTGGGCCTCTATTTGCACCCTGATTTAGGTTGTTTCATTCTGTTTTATGTTTTTGTGTGCTTATTTATTTGATAGCAAGGCATTGAAACATCTGCCATATACCAGGGACTGTGCTCCGCGTTGGGAATATATACACGGTCCCAACCTTGGGATAGAGAGGGGGAGATAGATATTCATATGGGTAACATTAAGGAACAACAGGCAAGTCAGATATGTCCTTTGTCTGCCAAAATCCTCCAGTGGTCTCCCACATCACTCAGAATAAAGGCCAGGGTCATCACTTAGACCTAGACAACCTTACATAGCCTGCCTGTGGTTGTTTCTTGAACCATCTCCCATCACTTTCCTCTCACTCATATCCCTTTAACCTCTGACCTTTCCATCATTCCTCTAACATCGAGCAAGATTTTTCCCCAGGACATTTGCTCTTGCTGCCTGGAAACCTCCTTCCTTCAGTATTTGTAGGCCTTGCCTCCTTCCTTCCTTCCTCCCTCCCTTCCTACCTTCCTTCCCTCCTTCCTTCCTTCTGGTATTTTGTCAAATATCACCTTCTCAGTGAGGCTTTTACTGGCCACCTATCTAAAATTCTCCCTCTCTTCCTGACACATTGTATTCTCCTTCCTGAGCATCTATTCCATTGTGCATATGCTGTTATGTGACTTCTTTATTGCTTGCTTATCGTTTGTCTGCTCCATTGGATTGCAAGCTCCACATGGGGTGGAAGTTTTATCTGTCTTATTCACTGCTCTGCCTGGGACAGTATCTGGCATGTCATAAAGATGTGTATTAAATACCTATTGAATTTATAAATCAAAGCATGAGTGGTTGCTACAGGAAATGAGAGCAAGAGCAAAGAAAGGAACAGCTCTGCTAAATCTCGCCAGAGGCCTCTCCACGGAGCCCAGAGAGCTCATACCCTGAGAAACCCAGATCCAAAGAAAAGCCTGTCTTCACTGACTTTTCTTGCTAGTATAATCGGCAAAATATAAAATAGGCTCCGTAACCTGATCCATAGCTAGTCAGTCAGCCCCAAATACATATTAGACCTCTCCAGTGGGCCAAGGACAGTATAGACTCTGAGGGCCCAGAGGTGAACAAAACAGCCATTCCCTGCCTTCATGGACCTTATCGGCTAACGAACAACAAATAAAGTGAATGAACAACATAATCGCACAGTATAACAAGCACCGGAACTCCTGCCTGAAGCACATCTTCCTGGAATTAAGAAATAATGTGGCTAAGTGGGCATGGGTGTGGGCTTTGGAATCACGCTGCCTGATTCAGTCCTAGTTGCACTATTAGCTGTGTGGCCTTGGGCCAGTTACCTACCCTCTCTGAGCTTTGGTTTCTCCCTGTGCAAAATGGGAACCTTAGCAACGCAATTGTTTGGGTTACTGCGTGGATTAAATAGGTAGCCCACGTAAAGAATTTAAAGCATCCTGACAAAGTAAAATGCCATGTGATTGTCACTGTTTCTGCTGACTATTGTTAGGGGAAGAAGGGCTCCGAGAGGTCCAGCACCGCCCAAGGCCATGCTGTATAAAGTCATTACATCAACTCACTGATAGGTATGCAGCTGTTTCCTAATTGGCCCGAATTATGCATGTGGTCAGTGGCTGGAGCAGGAAAAAAGCAGGCAGAACTTTTCCCTGCCTATGTAGGCCTTGGTCTAATCAGCACAGCAAATTCCTTCCTTCCAGCTTGTGATGTGATTGTTCCCTTGTGCAGAATGAGACTTGGGCTTGGTTGAGATTCCATAACTACGCGTCCATTATGCAGTGTACTGAGCAGCAAGCAGAAGATCACAAGGCCTGTCGCAGCTGGGGCTGCAATTAGCGCCCTCAGGGGCCATTGTGTCCCTGCTGCTCTGCGGCCTCACCCCTCCCTCCTCCAGCTCCCTCCCCCATGCCTACAACACAAATGGCCTGAGGACACTATGCAGCCACGGAGGACTCTGACCTGAGCTCTTGTCTAAACCCTTAAGCGGAGCCAAGTCAATGACCAGCAGCAGGTTTCTGACTGCTGGCCAGCGGCAGTTGCCACCACCCCAGCCACCCAGTTACAATGGAGTCTGTGATAGGGTGTGTTTCTGGGTGCCTTCCAGAATCACACAACTACCAAGCTCTGCCCTGCCCTTCCATTCCTTCCGACACTTTCTTCCCTTTCCCCTGGAGGTCCTTACCTTCCCCAGCAACCCGCCCCCCCGCCCCCCCACCCCCCCAGCCACCCCCCAGCCACCACCCCCACGCCCACACCACTTCAAGGCATCCTTCCTTTTTCTGGGTCCCAAGAGCAGCAGATGAGCAGTGTTACTCTAGTACCCGGTGCATAATAGCATGTTGGGTTGTATTTCCCCCCTACCTAAACTGTGACCTCCTTTGAGGCTGACACTGTTTCTTTTTGCTTTGTACTCCTGTGCCCAGGGATCTGGCACACAGCAAGTGGATAATAAACCTTAGTTAGGAATAGACAAGCCAAGGAAGGAAGGAAAGAATGAGCAAATGTCTTCCAAAGAACAAATCCAAGAAGGGAACTGATGGCAAAGGGCAGCAGAAAAAGACCAAGGGCTGGGCAAGCTGGTTGGTTCGGTGGCCCCAGGCCAAGGGTGAGGCAAGAGCATAACTTTAGCACGTTGTAACTTACTATGCATGGAGTCCCTCACTCCAGCCCTGGTCTGTGGGTTGCTAGCTATGACCCTGGGCAGCCTACTCTTCATTCCAGAGCTCCGTTTCTTCACCTATAAAGGAAGAAAGGAATTGGGCTAGGTGATCTCTTCTAGTTTGAATATGTTACAATTTTTGACTCCAATTCTTAACTGGCAAACTTGGAGCTGATAGAAAAATTTATTCCTCACTTCTATTTCCAGGACTCCACAAAACCCCCTTTATGAAACATCCCAGAGAGAAGTTCACTGTAATCATCTCTATAGATTTCTGCGGGGGTCTTTCTCACAACTGAATGGACCACTGCCATATGTAATTGAATCCATCACAGTGAGGTGCTGGTCAGCATTCAAGGTCCTAGACACGTTGCAATCAACCAAAGCAGAACTCCATAGTCCAGGGACCGTTGGACAAAAACATAATTTATTCACCACATTTCAGGTAATAGCAAAAGGTGATTTCAGAGGCATCAGACTTTGGCAAGAAAAAAAAAAGTGCTTAGGGAATAAGAAGGAAGAGACTCAAGTTGAAACAAATTGTGTTTTATGTGATCTTAAATGTCACTTTTTCTTGTCTTGCCTGGAGCAAAAAAGATGATATCTCTCCCTCCAGGCAGTATGGTGTAGCAAGTAGTAAAAGTAGAGGCCAAGACAGACCCAAGTTGAAAGCCCAGCTGTGTGCCTAACTAGCAGAGGGGCAGAAAGAGGGACACACAGAATCCGAAACAGGCTCCAGGCTCTGAGCTGTCAGCACAGAGCCCGATGCGGGGCTCGAACCCACAAACCATGAGATCGTGACCTGAGCTGAAGTTGGTCGCTTAACCGACTGAGCCACCCAGGCACCCCATGTTTCTTTATCTTTGAGACTCAGTTTCCTCAATGTAAAAATATGGGTAATAGTAACTCCCTCACAGAGTTATCACAGGGTTATTATGTGAGTTTGAAAAGATATGTACAATTATCATTGATGAATACTAAACCACTGGATGAAAGATGGATATTCACACAACCTTGAAGTATTACCCTACAGATCACTTATGAATTACAAAGGAAAATGGTATTTCCACTGTATAGCAATCGTGTAAACACTATCTTAACCAAGTGATCACAACATCTCCAATGACAAGACAAAGTGACATTTTGTGCCTCCTGATGTTGCTTGCTGAGAAGCACACAGCATCACTTATGTAACCATTTTTGCCAACAGTATTTACCCCAAATCTTTCCATGAGGAAACATCAAACAAACCCAAAACTGAGGGAAATTTTGCAAAATAACTAGCTTGGATTTTTCAAAACTGTCAATGGCATGAAAGGGGGGGGGGGGGGGAGGGGGGAAGGCTGAGAAAGTATTCTAGATTAAAGGAGAAAAACAAAGTATGAAATATAAGTGCAATATGTAATCCTTTTTTAAGTTTTGGAAGGAAGGAAGGACAGAGGGAGGGAAGGAGAAAAGGGAAGGAGGAAGGGAGCATTACTATTAGGAAAATCGGAAAAATTTGAATAATGACTATATAATAGATAATGGAATTGTTTTAACATTAAATTTCCTCAGCGCGATAATTTTATTTTAGTAATGTAGAAAAAGGCTCTTGTTCTGAGGAGATGTATGCTGGAGTATTTAGGAGTGAAGTGTCACAATGTCTGCATGTAACTCAAATGATTCAAAAATAGAGAGGGAGGGAAGGAGGGAGGGAAGAGATAAGGCAAAAATGTGAAACTAGGTATAAGAAAGTAGGTGTAAGAATTAAAGCAATTACTGAAACTTGATGTTTCATTGTACATTGTTACTACTTTTTGTGGGTTTGAAATTTTATCAAAAGAAAGATTTGGGGGAAAGGATAATGCATATGAAGTTATTGGCACTTAATAAGAGCTCATAAATAGTAAATAAGAAATGATAGTGAGGATGCCTGGATTTGACTGAAACTATTAAAATCTAAAAATGACAGTTTTATCCCTACATCCCAGTTCCTGACATCCCACAGGAGATGTCTCAAGCCCCTAGGCCATTCTGGGGTTCAGTTTCCCCATCTATAAGGCAGGAGGGACATCAGATCCATATGTGGAATACCAAAGAGAAAAGAGACAGCCAGAGGGTGATGAAGATTACACATATAATGAAGCAATCAGACTTGGCTCAGGGGCTGGGATGAATCAGTCCACATTACCACAGTCATGATGGTGACACTCTCTGATTATTCCTATGGATACTTTCCTGGCTTATTTTTCCCTCTTAGCATTCTTTCAGACTCTGGTGAAATTATTGTTTCTCTGTGTTTTTTTAAATGACCTATGAAACATAAAAGCAGAAAAGAAGTATCTGTTTAGGAGGGCTAGAAGAGAAGGCAGACAATATTGGATAGATAATATGATTCTACAAGCATTGACTGAATACCTTCTTCTGTGTTAGGCCCTTGGCACAGCAAGAGCAATAAGACCCTTTCTTGTCCCTGCTCTAGGGGCTTATACTCTATTGGAGGGAAAAACACATAATCAAGAAACTAGACAAGCCACATGAACTTTTTGTTGAACACCGTGTGGCACGTAGGCATAGTAGGGTCATTGTAAGTAGGCATCTAATAAATAATTCTGAAATGGATGAATAGTGGCATGGATGGATAAATGGATGGATGGATGAACAAGCAGACAAGAGAATAGAGAGGTTACTCATGACTAACTCTCAACACAGGCAGAATAGAAGTGCCCAGCGATTGCCTCCTTTGGGATGTATCTACACCCAAGCTGCCAATGGCTGGTCTGGGTTCCTGGAAGCCTTGCATGGGCAAAATCACTTTACAGAGGAAATCCTGGAATCACTGTGAAACTATAAAAAGAGTAAAGAAAGCCAACGCTTGAATAAGGAGTAATTGAAAACAGTACTTGAGTGGGATAACTTATACTCACTGCCATATTTTAATTTTGTCCTAATCATATCTTTTCAAAAGAATTATAACCCCTAGGTAATAATTAAGACATAGCCTAATAGTTACACTGTTGTTTTAATAAGGAGTTTTCTTTTTAGAAAAAGCAAAATAATATGGCTAAATCATGCTCTTCATCTCTTACCCCTTCTCAGTCACAGAAAATTAGAATAAATTTATTCATCTTCCCTCTACATTTCCTCCAACTGGTAGGAAGACACCAACATTGTGGGCACCACCTAAGAGGAATTGCCTGGCCTTTGAAGAATGTCTTCCCGATCCATCCAGGATAAATGACAGCAAAAGACAACAAAGGCTTGTCTCACTGGGGAAGTGGCATGGTGTAGTAGCAATCATGCTGAATCTAGAATCAGGCCCTGGTCACCTTCCTCAATCTTTCTAACCCTCAATTTCCTGATCTTTCAAAATGGGGGCAATAAAAGGATCTATTTCATAAAGCTGTCATAGCAATTAAAATAAAAAATGATATGTCAGTTAGTACTCTGTGTCTCATAGTAAGCTATATCACTTACTATGAGTGATATTAGATATCACTGAGAGATGAAAAATAAAAGAAAAGCTGGTAATTGGGAGCTCCATATGCAGTGCTCAGCTGACCTGGTCCTGGCTTGGTCACTTATTGGCTCACCTTGAGCAAATTACTTCCCCATTCTGGGCTTCAGTGTCTTCGTCTATAAAATAATTTTCATGATCTCTAAAGTCCCTTCCGGTCTAAGATGCTTTACTATTAGAACAAGAGCCTAAAGAGAAAAAGAAGTAAGCACATTTAAGAACAAGAGCTCTCCATTGCAGGCTCTCAGCATATGGCCAGAGTTGGTAATAAGTCTGGCTCCCCGTTGCTACCTTGGAGGCAACCTGATGGTAGAAAAACTAAGTTGGGAGAGATGTTGGGGCCCCTTTGGATACAATTATAATGCTTCTGGTTCCACTTGAAGATGCTTCTTCCCCTCCAATGTCTGACACTATTGGCTATCTACTCAACAGCCATGCCCCCCTCCTTCCTTGAGATATGACAAAGTAAGAATGGACCTAGCTGCTGAAAGTGAATCATGATTGATCTAAACTGATGTTTCTCAATGGAAGGTGGTACTGCCCCCCAAGGGAGGTTTGAAAGAAGTTATCACAGTGCCTGGAGGGCTCCAATTGTGCTTAGTAATTGAGGGGGGAACTTCATAAAGCTGTTAAAATTATCTACAAAAATATACTTAGTTATGAAACACTGCATGCTTCTCCCTGAAATCAGGAATAAGTAAGGATGCATCTCTCACCCCTCCATTCACCATAATACTGGAAGTTCTATTCAAGAACAGGAAATGAAAGAATGAAGTTGCACCCTTACCTCATACCACATAAATAAATAAATAAATAACTCAAAATAAGTCAAGGATCTAAATGTAAAACCTAAAACAATGAAACTCTTAGAAGAAAACATCAGACCAAAGCTTCACAACAATGGACTTGGCAATGATTTCTCAGATATGACATCAAAGGCACAGGTAACAAAAGAACAAAAATAGACAAATTGGACCTCATGAAAATTTTTTTAAATTTGTGCATCAAAAGATACTATCCACATGGTAAAACTATAAACCACAGAATGGAAGAAAATATTTGTAAATCATACATCTGATAAGGGGTGAATATCCAAGATATATTACAGAACTCCTAAAACTTAACAGCAAAAAGAAACTGAAGACAAAAATAGGCGAAGACTTGGGTAGACATTTCTCCAAAGAAGACACACAGATGGCCAAGCACATGAAAAAATGCTAACATCACCAGTCATTAGGGAAATGTAAGTCAAAACTACAATGAGATACCAGCTTGTACCCATTAAGATGGATGCCACCAAGAAAACAGAAAAAGCAAGTGTTGATGAGCATGTGGACAAATTGGAACCCTTGTGCACTCTTGTTGGGAACATAAAATGGCGCAGCCCCTGTGGAAAGGGGGTTCCCGTATGGAGGTTCCTCCTGTATGGAGGTTCCTCAAAAAATTAAAAACAAAACTATATGACACAGCAATTCCACCTCTAGTTATAATCCAAAAGAATTAAAGCAGGGTCTCAAAGAGATATGTGTACACCCATGTTCATAGCTTCATTATTCACAATGGCTAAAATGCAGAAACAACCCAAGTAGCCATCAACAGATGAATAGATAAGCAAAATGTGGATAAACATACAATGGAATATTATTAACATTAAAATACATGAGTATTAAAAAGGAAGGAAAATCTGCAGATACCACAACATGAATGAAGATATTATACTAAGTGAAATAAAACAATCACCAAAAAAACAAATACTGTATGATTCCACTTAAATGCAGTACTTCGAGTAATCAAAATCTTAAAGACAGAAAAGTAGAATGGTGGTTGCCAGGACAACGGGGAGTTATGATTTAATAGGCACAGAGTTTCAGTTTTACAGAAAGGAGAGAGTTCTGGGAATGGACGGTCATGGTGGCTGTGCAATACTATGAATGTATGTAATATCACTGAACTGTACACTTAAAAATAATTAACACAGGGGCGCCTGGGTGGCTTAGTCGGTTAAGCGGCCGACTTCGGCTCAGGTCATGATCTCACGGTCCATGAGTTTGAGCCCCGTGTCGGGCTCTGTGCTGACAGCTCAAAGCCTGGAGCCTGTTTCAGATTCTGTGTCTCCCTCTCTCTCTGCCCCTCCCCTGTTCATGCTCTGTCTCTCTCTGTCTCAAAAATAAATAAATGTTAAAAAAAATTTTAAAAAATTATTAAGACAGTAAGTTGTATATTTTGTGTATTTTAACACAAAGTTTTAAAAGGGAGGAAAGGGGCGCCTGGGTGGCGCAGTCGGTTGAGCGTCCGACTTCAGCCAGGTCACGATCTCGCGGTCCGTGAGTTCGAGCCCCGCGTCGGGCTCTGGGCTGATGGCTCAGAGCCTGGAGCCTGTTTCCGATTCTGTGTCTCCCTCTCTCTCTGCCCCTCCCCCGTTCATGCTCTGTCTCTCTCTGTCCCAAAAATAAATAAATGTTGAAAAAAATAAAAAAATAAAAAAAATAAAAGGGAGGAAAAAGGCATACAGATTGGAAAGGAGAAAATAAAACTCTCCCTATTACATACTACAGGATTTTCTATATAGAAAATTCTGAAAAATCTACAAAAAACTACTAGAACTAATAAATGTGTTCAGCAATTTTAGAAGATACACAATAAACACAAAAATCTATTAAATTTCTATACACTAGCAATGGACGCCTAGACACCAAAATTAAAAATATATTACCATCTATAATTACTCAAAAAACGGTAAATATTTGGGTTTAAATATAAAAAAAATGTGTGTACAGGACTTGCATGCTGGAAGCAATAAAACACTGTTGCAATAAAGCAAAGATCTCAATAAATGAAAAGACTCACTGTTTGCGTGGTTTGGAAGACTCAACACAGTAAAGATGTTAATTATCACTCAAATTTATATACAGGTTTAAAACAATTACAATCAAAACTCCAGGAAGATATCTATAGATGGAGAAAATATCATTTTAAAATTTATATGGAAAGGTGAAGAATCTAGAATAGCTAACACAATGTTTAAAATGGAAGAATAAAGGGGGAGGGATCAGTCTACTCAGTTTTAAGACGTTATAGCACAATATGTAGCCAGAGTAATCAAGACTGTATGGTACTGGGGAAGGGAGAGACACGTAGATCACTTGAACAGAAAGGAGAACACAGAAATAGTCCGGCACAAGTACACCCCAGTGATTTTTGACAAATGCACAAAAACAATTCAATGGAGGAAAGATCGCCTTCTTAACAAATGATGCTAGAGCAACTGAACATTTATAGGAAAAAAAAATACCTTGCTCTAGGCCCTACATACCATGTAAAAATTAACTCAAAATGTATTAGAGACTTAAATGTAAAACTATAAACCTTTTAGGAAAAAAAAAAGCACAGGAGAAATCTTTGGGATCTTGAGTTAGGGAAAAAAGTGCTTAGGCTTGACCTCAAAAGGAAAATTGATAAATTGGACTTCGTCAAGATTTAAAATTTTTGTTCTGCAAAAGACCCCATCGAGAGGATGAAAAGCACAACTCCCCAGTGGGAGAAAATATTTGCAAACCACATATCTGACAAGGAGCTAGTATTTACCATATATAAGAACTTCCAAAACTCAACAGTAAAAAACAAACAGCCTTGTTGGAAAAGAGGCAAAAGATGCAAACAAACATTTCAGCAAAGAGGATGTATGGACGGCAAGTAAGCACATGGAAAAACATGCAACATCACTAGCGATTAGGGAGACACATTAAGATATCATACACACTTACCAGACTACAATGGAAAGTAGTGGCCACATCTAGTGCAGGTAAGGATTCGAGAAATGGCCATTCATGCATTGCTGGTGTGCAGGTAAAATGGTGCAACCACAGGAGAAAGAGGAACATTTTCGCACTGCTTGTGGGAATGCAAACTGGGGCAGCCACTCCAGAAAACAGTTTGGAGGTTCCTCAAAAAATTAAAATTAGAATTACCCTATGACCCAGCAATTGCACTACTAGGTATTTATCCAAAGAATACAAAAATACTGATTTGAAGGGGCACATGCACTCCAATGTTTACAGCAGCACTATTGACCATAGCCACAGTATGGAAAGAGCCCAAACGCCCATCGACGGATGAGTGGATAAAGAAGATGTGGTGTATGTATGTACAATGGAGTATTACTTGGCAATGAAAAAGAATGAAATCTTGCCATTTGCAACAATGTGGTTGGAACTAGAGTGTATTATGCTAAGTGAAATAAATAAGTCAGAAAAAGATATATTATTTCACTCATATATGGAATTTAATATACAAAATAGATGAACATAAGGAAGAGAAGCAAAAATAATATAAAAACAAGGAGGGGGACAAAACATAAGAGACTCTTAAATACAGAGAACAAACTGAGGGTTCCTGAAGGGATGTTGGGTGGGGGGATGGGCTAAATGAGCGATGGGCATTAAGGAGGACACTTGTTGGGATGAGCACTGGGTGTTATAAATAAAGGATGAATCACTAAATTCTATTCCTGAAATCATTATTATACCATATGTTAACTAACTTGGCTTTAAATTTTTAAAACTTTTAAGAAATGGTGCAACCACTCTGGAAAATAGTTTGGCAGGTTGTTTTTTATTTTTAAGAAATTAAATATGCAACTACCATATGACCCAGCATTTGCAGTCCTGGGCATTTATCCTAGAGAAATGAAAATTTATGTTCACACAAAAACCTGTGCACAACTGTTCATAGCAGCTTTATTCGCAATAGCCAAAATGCAGAAGCAGCCCAGGTGTCATCCAATGAGTGATAGTGGTATATCCACACCATGGTATACTACTCATCAACACAAGAAAGAACCCTTGATAGGTAGAACTTGGATGCATGCAACAACATAACTCCAGAGAACTATGCAAGGTGAGACCAAAGGAAAAAATAAAATCCAACCCCAGAGACTTACACACTGTATGATTCCATTTGTATAGCTTTCTTGAAATGACCAAATTATAGAAATAAAGAACAGGTTAGTGGCTGCCAAGGGGAAGAGAGGTGGGCGACTCCAGAGACAGATGTGGGTGTGGCTATAAAATGGCAACATCGGGGATCTTGTAATAGAAATGTTCAATATCTTAATGTACCAATGTCGACATTCTGGTGGCATTATTGTATGGAATCGCTGTGTATGAATTCCTACAACTGCTTGGGAAGCTGCATTTAGTTCAAAATAAAAAGTCTAATTTTCTAAGACTGCGTCAGCGGGGACTCAACACATCCGGTGCGAGGGGAGCCCCTGGCAGGGCGGTGGATATGGAAACTGAGCAAGAAGAGGCCCCACAGATGAGTAAGAGAGAAGGAGCCAATAGTTCCACATGGGGTCCCGAAGAATGTGCACGGGTATCTCACTTGCAGAAAGAAGAAAGGGGAAGAATTACCATAAAGCCAATTTACAGAAGAAACCTCTTTCAGCCCTAACCCATCGGAGGCCAGAGACTCCCCGCAGCCTGGCACACATTCCCCACGCCCCATACAAAACCCCACCCTCCAGCACAGACTTGGGGATGTGATCCGTTTCAGGGAAGTCAGCAGTTTGGACAGATGTTTGCAATCTAAGACTTCCTGTGAGGCATACAGGCCCTTAATAATATTTCTTATGGGAACTTGGTGGTTTGTGGTGCCAGGTCAGGGTGGAGCTGGCCTGAGGTTTGGGTTGTACAGAAACAAGGGTTTTCAAGGCCACCTCTCCAGCCAGCAGGCCTTCCGGGTGGGGGAGGGGGGCGCGGGGCACTGCTCTCAATGGCTTTTCTCAGAAGATCGCTGCATGTGTTTCACTCAAGTTGGAGAAGAAAAGCTGTGTAGGACTTTTCCACTTCTCTCCTGCCTCCGCTGGGAGGCAGAGGAGCTGGTGTCAAGCCGCACCCCACCCTCCACTCCCCCCTCTCCTCCAGCCCCTAGAGAGAAATGAGAAAAGAAGAGAAAGGCTAGCAGAAATGGCCACCCACTAGGCAGAGCTGATGGCTCTCCTCCCCACCCCTGGATAGCTGCTGTGCCCACTACCTGGCTTCTGCATGGGGCCCCTTTTACATGAGGCACTCCCAAGGGAGCAATTCGCTTCCTACCGTGCTTCTCGGGCACTTCAAGTGATTCCTTAAACCACACACTAAAAATTACCGTTCTAATGCAGTCGTTTGACCAATACCCCAGTTCATCTGCCCCTACTGTTCTCAACGGCTTTTCCCGACCAGACGACAGAGATCTGGAGAAGCCAGTTCTTTCTTACTTAACACTAACATCCTTTCAGCCATTGCTTCCCTCCTTTTGGCTTCAGGAAGCAAAAACCAGAGTTAGGAGGGAACGCTTCCTTAAGTTACAGGCACAAACACTGCCTGTCTGTGACATCTGGATGTCTGGAGGAGAGCCCTGAACCCTCCCCATTCCCCCATCCCTTGGTCTCCAGGAGGCCGTCCAAGAAGGCCAGGTTGCAAGGCAAAGGAAAGCAGACTGGCTAATTGGCAAGAGGCTCTTGACCAGAGAGTCCCCTTCTGCAAACTTCTTGCTCCACAACGTGCAGCTTCTCTGCCAGCACCCTGGAAGCGGTGGGCATCCAGGAAACCAGCAGCCAGCCCCGGAGAGCATGAATATGCAGTTCTTCCACAGGGACATGGGGCTTTCTCCAGTCCTGTGCTCTTGTTCCGTAGGGGATGGGGAAGGGCACAGAGAGAAGAAAAGTGAGAAACAGGACAAGAAGACAAATTGCCCCAGTGATGGAGACACCTGCAGTAGAGGCGGCTGAGCTCCCAGGGACACATTCTGTGTGCCTGTGAGTGACAGGGCGGTGTCCTCCAGAGCAGGGCAAGCAGGCAAGGGCATAGCTGCAGAGATGCCCATCATCCCTCTTAGCTGCACCATAAAGGCCTCTTAGATGGCAGGAAAAGCAATGGAGCAGGTCAGGTGCACGGCCAAGTGCAGTACACGCGGAGGCCTCTGAGTGGGCTCAGCTCTTGCTTCCAATGTGTGCGATTATGGGCTCTACGGTCCGCGCCCTTCTATGTCTCAGGTTCCTCAGTAAAGTAGAGGTATTAATACTCATCTCAGGAGGTGATTGCGAGGCGTCAACAAGAGTACATTTTGTCAGAAGGGACAGAAAGTCTGACAACCATGCCTAAAATAATGAAGAGTCTGTTGTTCTCACCTAACTCTAGAGGCAGACCAGCCAGGGCTCAGACACCTGTTCATATCTCATCAGTTTTAATGATTGCCCTTCACATATTAACATCTTGGGAATCTGGACGTGCTGTACAAGCGAGCTGTAGTTTCATTAACAGCATTTTCTCTTTCTTAATGGGACTTAAAAAACGGTGTGTCCTACCATATTGACAGTGTTTCCAATGAGAGACAAAATGTAATCATGAAGGGCTAGCCTCAGCCTGGTAGCTTTCATCCTCACGCTTTGCCTCATGGTTGCTTCAGGCCCCTCATCCACAGTACAAGCAAGAGGAAGAGAGGGGTGGGAAGGAGACGGAGGGTTTTCTCTTCGAGAGATGTCCTCGCCAACAAATTTGCACTTACACGTTACTGGCTGGAACTGTGTGACATGGCCTTCTGTGGGGTACTGGGAGGTTGAGGTTCAGGGTCCCAGCCGAAGAGGGAAGCAGGGGAGAGAGAAGGTGGTTGGGCCTGTAAGATAAGCAGCCCAGTCTCTGGCACGGAGTAGAAGCTCACCAAACAGCAGCTCTCTACCTCCACACGCAAACAAAACTGCAAGTGGTTTGTGTCTGGGCTGAGGTAGGCCAGCCCACCAAGCAAATTCATTTTCTTGGAACACTATAATCAACACTCTCTAGGAATGCAAATGTGGCTTGCCCAGAAAGGAGCGATAAACACTTCTCTCCTTTCCAACTCTGCAGAGCCCTGTCTGTAGGCTCGTGCACCACCAGAAGCTCTGGTGCAACGTAAACAAACAAGCTGTTTTGATTTTCTCACAAATGAGGTGGGGATTTGCTTTTTTTTTTTTTTTTTTTTTTTTTTTTTGGTTTTCCTTTACCAAGCTAAGCCATCTCACACGTTTGCTGCAGCCTGCAGCTCCTACTGGCCTCCACGAGAAGGACATCCATACCCCAGGCACCAGGACGTTCCTGTGGCTCGAGCTTTCAAAGATAATGGGAAGAGAGCTGGCCTCTCTTCAGTTTCACATATGTTACCTCATGTAATCCTCGCTGCAAATCTGCAAGCAGGGAATAAGCATTTCTATTTGCTCTACAGCTCAGGGAAAGGGGGAAAGTGTTCAAGGTCATTAAGGAGCCGAGACACAAATGCAGCCCCATC
Organism: Herpailurus yagouaroundi; assembly: GCF_014898765.1. Classification (NCBI taxonomy): domain Eukaryota; kingdom Metazoa; phylum Chordata; class Mammalia; order Carnivora; family Felidae; genus Herpailurus; species Herpailurus yagouaroundi. Next base: position 5,103,556 of record NW_024412572.1, read on the forward strand.
CGGTGCCTGTACCCTTTTCCCAGAGCCACCCATGACTGCAGAAGTATTACTTTCTATTTTATTCTCAGTTTTAGGCACAGAAAAAGTCAGGCATCTCCTCCAACATCAGGAGCCAGTGGGAAGGTTGTCACAGTTCCAGTGAAGCGTGGAAGTGGTGTGTGTTGTGGCCGCAGCTGCCCCAAGACCTCTGGTCCTCAGGGAAGCTGGCCTCTGACTGTGTGCTTGCAGGGCAGTGCGCTGGAGTCACAAAGACTTACCAGAAGGTGACTTCAGAGGCCACCCAGTACAATGCCCTCAGGGGACAGTTGAGGAAACCGAGATGGGGGGGGGGGGGGGGAGAGAAAGAGAGAGAGAGAGGCAAATGGCAACAATAATAAGAGAGACTAAAACTCAGGCCTCTAAACTTCTAGGCCATTTGCTTTTTCCAGCACAGCAGGCTCGGGTTGATTTTCAGGCTCTCAGGCAGCCTCTCCCAGTCAATCAGCAGGCCAGGCCAGGAAGCCACCCCAAGGAGCCTACTTGTAGATATTCATGAATTCACTTAACATTTCTAAAGCACTTACCCCAGGCTAAAGACTAGTTATACTGCAAGAACAACAAAGATAATGACCCAGTGCTCATGGTGCATTGGTGTTCTAGAGGGGCAGACAGAGCAGAAGGAAATAAATGGAGAGAAACAAGAAAATATCAGCTATCAGATAGTGCTGAGTTCTGCAGAAAATGACAGAGAGATGATACGGAGAGTGACCGGGGTGTGCTTCAGAACTTGGGTCAAGGACAAGCTCTCCAGGGGCTGACATTTAAGCTGAGACCACAATGACAGGAAGAAAGTAGTAAGTGAAGATCTGGGGAGAGAGCCGTCTTCACAGAGGACACAACAGATGTAAAGCCTCTGAGTTGGGGGGGGCCGGGGGGCCGGGGGGTGCAAGCTTGGCTAAATGAGGAAGAGAAAGAGATGCCTGGGTGGCTCAGGCAGTTAAGCGACCGACTTCAGCCCAGGTCATGATCTCACAGTTTGTGGGTTTGAAACCTGCATCAGGCTCTGTGCTGACAGCTCAGAACCTGGAGCCTGCTTGGATTCTGTGTTTCCCTCTCTCTCTGTTGTGTCTCTCTCTGTCTCTCTCTCTCAAAACTAAATAAACATTATTTTTTAAAAAATTTTTAATGAGGAAGAGAAAGGAGGCCCCTGGGGCCTGAGCTCAGGGAGCAAGGGAGAGAAGAAGGTGACAAGGTAGGAGATGCAGGCCAAGGACAGATCCCATAGGGCCCCGTAGCTAAGCCAAGGAGAGAGACTTTGGTTTTGTTCTTAATATAAGATGTCACTGGACGGTTTTAACTATACAATGCCATGGTCTCACTTAAGCTTTGAATAGATCATTCTGGATACTGTGGAAAGAACAGAAAGGGCGTAAGAATAAGAAGAGGGGGGTGAACAGTCAAGTGATGCCGACACTCTGGGGCACATGCCCATCAAACCCTAAAGCTGGGGGCTCTCCCTGCAGCTGTGTGGGCTGCACCCAACGTCAAGGGTGCCTTTCGCCTAAACTACAACACAAACAGCATCCTCTGAAGTTGTGCCTAGTGGGCCCGGCTTTTTAGTCCCTCGTGATTCTCAAAGACACAACCTTTACGTACTCCTATCAAAGGATCAAAGTAAAAACCCCTTCAGCACCATTTTCTACACAAAAGTAAGACAGACAAACTACAAATCACTACGTCTAAGACCGGATCATTAACTAAGCAGTAAAGTAAATATGTGGAATAATAAAACCTAAAATAACCTGTACCTTTAATTAACTCAGGTCTGTTGAAAAATACATGAATCCCTTGCTTATCTGCCCCAGTGCTTAGGGAAAAAAATCATGGATGATTCAAAACCTCATTTATAAGATTTATATTTATGTAAACAGGTACTTAATGAGGAGTACTCGGAGACATGTTGGAGCTATACAATGGTCAGTGCTATTTTGGTTGATATCATTGTCCAAGCTGAATCATAAATGCTTAAAAAAACAATATTCATTCTCTCATCAAATATTTATTGTATCCCCGCTATACACCAGCCATTGCTGGGCCCTGGAGCAAACAAACAGCCAATATGTTCCCTGCCTTTATGGACTTTATAGTCTAATGGCTGGACAGATGTTGAACAACAAAAACACACAACGAAATAGACAGCTACAATTTGTAATAAGAACTATAACAGAAAAGAGCAGAGAAAATAAGGGAGGGATTTTCATTTAGATCATGAGGGTCAGAGAAAGCCTCTCTACTGAAGCTTTAAGATGGCCAAGGGCCTCCATGGAGGGTGACACACTTCCACTGTCCCCTGACCTCATTCGTCTCTCTTACCTCTCTTCAAACAAATATGTGCTCAGGGACTCACCCTCTTACCCTTTATCCTTCCCTCCCAACTCTATGCCTCCAAGCTCTGTGACCCCAAGTGCAAGCAGATAACCCTCAGAGCATCACCTCAAATCAAGTAGGACTCAGGAGCCAGGGCACCAGACAGGAAGGAGCATGGAATTTCCTGGTCTGGTTGTCCCACAAGATCTCACTCCTTTTATAACCTTTGGGAATTGTTTCCTCTCTCCGGAAGTCTCCGTGTCCCCCATCTGTCACGTGGGTGGAAGCACACTGGCCATGGAATCCCCAGATGAGCCCCAGAGATGGGCTCTGCTGCCCAGACATCCTTGGAGGGTCCCAGAGCAGACTGGCAGACCTCCAGGCCAGACTGGGAACAGAGTGGCTGAGATAATGAAGGAAAAGCCCTACCCCCTGCCTGATCCCCTATGGACGCGGACCCTGGGGCAGGGCCAGACCGCATGCAGGGCTCCCAAAAGACTTCTTTACAAATCCTGCCTGCTAGCCCCTGATATTTCTCCCCTCCAGGTCTCATAAACAAACCCTTGAGATAAGATGAGGAATGTGGTAGGAATAACGTCATTGAAGAAATCATGTGGATTTTGTTTCTGGATGCTGCACTTGACATAAAGTCAGATCCAAGTTGCTCACAGGACTATACCTCTAGTCTCCTCACTCAGCCAACCTTCCACCTGCCCCCAGCCTCTAACCTGTGAGTACTGCCAAAAGCACTCTTCATTAGCACAAAACCCAGCAGTGACAATGTGACATCTGCAGAGAGAGGCCCAGGCCAGCTCTAGGTAAGAAGAGAAGATAAACCTTTTTTTGCCATTGCCTATTCTCACCTCTCCTGGGTGGGCTCTCTCATATCTGATAGTAGGATTGGGGAACGGCTAAGGAGAGCAGCTCCTGGAAGGGGAGGGGAGGTGGCAGAGGGAGCTGCTATGGACCTGGATGAAAGGAAGGAAGAGGGGCATACACATGACTTGCAGGAGGGAGGTAGTCCTAACCGGGCTCTAGCTGCTGTTCTACCAACACCAACTGGGTGGTATCACATCCCTCTCCTGATGGAAAATGATACCACACTAGACAACCTTTAAGCCATCTTCCAGCTCTAAATTTTTAAAATTCTCAGCAACTGCTAGGTTTTTTTTTTTAACGTTTATTGTTATTTTTGAGAGAGGGACAGAGGATGTGTGGGGAGGGGCAGAGAGAGAGAGGGAGACACAGAATCCAAAGCAGGCTCCAGGCTCTAAGCTGTCAGCACAGAGCCTGACGTAAGGCTCAAACTCACGAACCGGGAGATCAAGACCTGAGCCAAAGTTGGACACTCAACTGACTGAGCCACCCAGGCACCCCAGCAAGTGCTAATTTCTAAAGTGGTGCTCATCACACGTGTGCCTGTGTGCCCGGTAGGAAATGGGGCAGGAGACAGACTGCCGGCATCCCTGTTTGGTAAGAAGTGTATGCACGGGTGCAGTGGTTCCCAGCCTCTTTCAGAGGCAGAGCACCTCATGAATGATCACTAAATGCTTGACATACCCCCAAGGATTTTGGTGGATTTCAGCAAGGAGGGGAGGATCCAGGGCTGTGCATGATGCCTGGGGGCTGGGGCAGGGTAGCTGTAACTTCACATCACCCCAGCATATCCCGTGCATTTTAGAGCCACTGCCCCAGCTGACCAGATTTGGGAAATTCATGTTAACAGTGTTTTAGACTAAACCCAAATCATACTGCATGCTATCAGCAGAGTCTCTTGATTGCTTTATAATTTTTTTTTAATTTTTTTTTCAACGTTTATTTATTTTTGGGACAGAGAGAGACAGAGCATGAATGGGGGAGGGGCAGAGAGAGAAGGAGACACAGAATCGGAAACAGGCTCCAGGCTCTGAGCCATCAGCCCAGAGCCTGACGCGGGGCTCGAACTCACAGACCGCGAGATCGTGACCTGGCTGAAGTCGGACGCTTAACCGACTGCGCCACCCAGGCGCCCCTGATTGCTTTATAATTTATTCCACATTTATAACAGTCTGTTATTGTCCATCACTGTGCTACGTGCTGGAGAAGTAAAGATGAATAGAATGAAGTCCTTGCTTTCCAGCAGTCCCCACTGACCTGCTGGACCACCATGGGGTGTCCTTAACCAGAGCACCCATTAAGTCCAAATGGCACCTTTTGCAGGACCCCTTCTGGGCAGGTGCAGTCTGGCGGGCACACAGTCTGGTGAGTGATGAGGGAGCCTAAGGCAAGCTGACAGCCACAAACACCCCACCCCCACCCCAAGGTAATATTCCTGGGGTACTCCTGGCTGACCAAGAACAAAGGAAAGGGGAAAAACAAATGGTTAACTGGTAGAGATCATAGTCCTGCTGGACCTGAGTCTCCATCTACCTACAAATGTATTAGTAAGTCACAAGAAAAAAGGCAATCTTTTTTTTTTTTTTAATTTTTTTTCTCAACGTTTATTTATTTTTGGGACAGAGAGAGAGAGCATGAACGGGCGAGGGGCAGAGAGAGAGGGAGACACAGAATCGGAAACAGGCTCCAGGCTCTGAGCCATCAGCCCAGAGCCCGACGTGGGGCTCGAACTCACGGACCGCGAGATCGTGACCTGGCTGAAGTCGGATGCTTAACCGACTGCGCCACCCAGGCGCCCTGAAAAAAGGCAGTCTTATCAATAGGCTAATCTCCAGTGGTGCCTAGGTGGCTCAGTTGGTTAAGCATCTGACTTCAGCTCAGGTCATGATCTCACAGCTCGTGAGTTTGAGTTTGAGCCCCACGTTGGGTTCTGTGCTGACAGCTCAGAGACTGGAGACTGCTTCAGATTCTGTGTCTCCTTCTCTCTCTGCCCCTCTCCGCTCACTCTCTGTCTCTCTGTCTCTCTCTCCTTCAAAAATAAGCATTAAAATTTTTCTTAATCATTATAAAAAATTTTTTTAAATAGCTTAATCTCTAGAAACCTATAGACTCCTTTTCCAGGAGCCCCACCATCACCCCTCCATAGTGATGTGGGAAAAGAAGGCAGAAGGAAATGGCAGATAGAACTAAATGTTCTTATAACCTGCAGTCCATTGACAAATACTTGAGGCTGGCAGAATAAAAAGTTTCTCCAGGAACTCCCTCTGGTCTGAATACTAATGCTTTGCTAGAGGGAAAAACAACCTTAGCTTGACAATAGTTAGGCCTCTACTATCCTGGGAGTCTTCTTTAGCATAAGAAAATCCCCCTGGAAACTTCCCCTGGACTTTACCTCTCCCAACTCCATAGTATATAACCAGTCTCTCTTCATGATCCTGGGCAGCTCTTCCTGCCCACAAGTCCTATCCCTGTGCTTTAATAAAACCACCGTTTTGCACCAAAGATGTCTTCAAGAATTCTTTCCTGTTTGTCAGCTCCGTACCCCGCAAACCACACTGTCACCCCAACAACCTCATCAGTGAGCAGATTATAGCTGGCTGTTGGTCTCCCTTTGCCTTTTCATTCAAGCACTCTGGTACAGTGAACAATCCGTACAATGGATCCTGACGGTCACGACAAGACATCAAATTTCAATCACTGTCTAACGCATACTTTTGCTCTAATGCAAAATGCATGTTAGCAATGTCCGTCAAATGGAACACAGCCCTAAAATGTCACATGACAGTGGAGAGTGGAGTAAGCTGGCTATGACAGAAGATGCAAAATGTAAAATCTAGCCAACTTGGTGGTTATTGGAACATAAGAAAATGTTCCATATGAGATATACAAGAACCACAGGTATTCATAACAGCCCACTAGTATTAGAGGGAGACCAAATGATAGTGTGATAACCCTGGATGCTTTCATAGTCACTGCAAGACCCAGTTATACTACAGCAGTAACTGCTCAATTTGTTTAATGTGTTTTTAGTATTTTAATGCCTTCAAGTGTGCCACACACGGTAAAATTAATAAAACTATATAAAAAAAAAAGGTTGGAAATCACCAATCCCCAGTGGAAAAGAAATGTATAAGAAAATAATTCCAGCTCCATGATTAAGTTCTTACTGGAGATATGAGAGCAATAAAGGCAAGGCACTTAGTTCTACCTAGAGAGGCCAAGGAGGGCTTCCTAGAGGGGGTGATACTAAAACAAGCTTTGAAGGTTGAGTAGAAGTTTACCAAGTATACAGGGTAAGAAAGGCTTCCAAGTAATGGGAGCCACTTGGGCAAATGTGTGGAAGGAAGAACAAGTTTTGTGTGCTGAACTGCATGAAGTGATACGGCTGGAGAGGGTAGAATGAGTCTGAGAGTGTCAAGAGGTTAAGGTGAGGCCAGCTCACAAAAGAATATTAAGAATGTGGCCCACATTCTTCCCCCAAATTCAAACACCAACCCCATCCCTGCAGAAAAAGTAAGATTATTCTGAAGATACACATGATGGAAATTTCTGTGGGGTCAACAAAATGTCACAATCCTTAATCTACTTAGCCTTAACTGCTAAGTAATTGGCAGAAATATCAAGGACCCGGTTCTGCTAGATAGAAGCCTATCTTCAGGATCAGCTACCTAGTTTATGTGACCCATGAAAATGTGGGGCCTCTTGTTTGAAAAGTATTAAGAATTTCAAGACAGCAACCACCAAGTATTAAATGAAGTGCAGGTCCCTTTGAAGCATGGGACCTCATACAGGTCACCCACCCAGAGGACCAGCCTTATGGCTGAGGGAAACCAGAAGGCCTCATTAGAGCATTCTATCTTTATTGAAATTGGATTTATTTCTTTGGTTAAGAGCAAAGGATGGGGATGGGGGAGAATAAGAGGCCAATTCAAGGCATCAAAAATCTTTTTTTAGTTGAATTTTCAACATTTTGTCCTCAAAGTATCCCTAATAACAAGAAAAAGGTGGGGTACAGAAGTCTCCTTCTTACAACTTGTTTGAGAGTCCCCATGTCATTAAAAAATGCCTGCATATATCACATTTTTAATTGAGGTACAATTGACATTATAACATTCTATTTGTTTCAGATATATAACATAATGATTCATTATTTGTATATATTGCTAAACAATCACACAAGAAGTCTAGTTAATACCTGTCACCTAACATAGTTAGAAAAAAACTTTTTCTTGTGATGAGAAATTTTAAGATCTACTTTCTTAGCAACTTTCAAATATGCAACCAAGTATTAATTATGCTATACATTACATCCCCATGGCTTTTTTATTTATAACTGGAAATTTGTACATTTGGACCCTCTAAACAACATTTAACTGAATTTTATTTTGTTACCCAGTGTGAGAGTTGCTACCTTTTAATGGAGACTTCAGACTTCAACCAAATCACATGAAATTGTGAGGATTGGAGTGTTTGAACTTATTATGTCCATATACTTGAAACTTTTATTTACTATACTTTTTTTTTTTAATTTTAGAAAGAGAGAACATAAGCAGAGGAGAAGGGCAGGAGGAGAGAGAGAGAGAATCTCAAGGAGGCTCAGCACTGAGTGTGGACTTCACCCCACCAAGCTTGACCCCTGGGATTGTGACCTGAGCCCAAATCAAGAGTTGGGCACTCAACCGACTGAGCCACAAGCACCCCACTATAATTTCTTGTTGTTTCTATTCCTCCTCTGATTCCTTACTTTTGTTGGATTAATCCAAATGTTAGGTGTTGTGTTTCCTTTTTTTTTCTTTCAGCAGTTTGCAATTTATATATCTTATTTCTATTCTTCTGTTATTTCCCTTGAATTTTTCTTCAGCAGAAGAAAGAAGACAGTTTTATTTCCAATGATATGTGATTGTCAACTGATAACTACTTTATCTTGCCCTTGTGTTGTCGTTGTTATTGTCACTTTAGTTTTAACTAAGTTTAAGCTACCTGATATTTTCTCCTTGTGAAAAACCAACACGATAGGTTTGATCAAATTCCTATTTAACTACACCTCCAACCCTAGGCCTCTGCCAAAAGGTAATGACTGTACAGCTGAAACATATTCTACCAACTTTTCCCATGCATTTCATTATATATATATTTGTGTATATACTTCTGTATGTGTGTACGTCTATTTGCAAAATAAAAAAAAATGGCATTTTCTGTTATTCCATTCCTAGATATTTACCACACAGAAATAGTTGAATAGGTAGGCAAAGATATATGTGATAAAAGTTTTCATAACCATGTTAGAAATACTTTTGTTTATTGAAAACATCCCTGGGGCGCCTGGGTGGCTCAGTTGGTTAAGTGACCGACTTCGGCTCAGGTCACGATCTTGCAGTTTGTGAGTTCAGGCCCCGCGTCAGGCTCTGTGCTGACAGCTCAGAGCCTGGAGCCTGTTTCGGATTCTGTGTCTCCCCCTGTCTCTGCCGCTCTCCTGCTCATGCTCTGTGTCTCTCTGTCTCTCAATAGTAAATAAATGTTTAAAAAAAAAAAAAAAGAAAGAAAACATCCCAAACATCCATCAATAGGGGGTAGGGGGTTGATTGAACAGATTGTAGTACATCCATACTTTATATATAAAAAATGATACAATATACTATTAAATCCATTGACATAAAAAGATGACTAGAATATATTCTAAAACAAAGTAAACCTGGTTACAAACACACACACACACACACACACACACACACACACACACACACACACAACTGAAATGGTGTTTACCAAAATAATATGATGATTATCTCAGATGGCTACAATTTCAGATGATTTTATGGTCTTAATAGTTTATATCAATCAAATTTTTCTATAATAAGCATATACAGATGTTACACTTTTGAAAATATTAAAAACCTCATCCGTTATTCCCCCAAAATAAATTTTAACATAAATTCTCCAGGAAAATTCACGTTTATCCAAAGGTTTCTCTTCCTCCCTAGTATGTGACCTTGGATACCTGGAAAGCCTATGCCCCAGCTACAGAAGCAGAGTCTCTAGAAAACTTCAGGAAGATGAAGGAGGACTAGTCCCATGTGCTACACAGACTAAAAAATTCAAGCTGTGAATATTTAAGTGTCATTTTGCATGTTATTTATATATTTGTTCAGCTGTCTGTACTTATGTTTTCTGTATCCTAGATGTGTTTTTCTATGTTTTGCCTGAAATAATGTTTTCCTGAGAGAGAACCAGGCTGTAAAGTCCTTCATGTAGGTTGTCAGGAGAGCATTTCAAGCAGTTTGACATCTAAGCAATTATTTCAACACTGTTAATGAAGATCGATAATTATTTCAAGCACTAATTAGCACAGCTAATGTTCTTGATGCCATTAGTATACCTCACAACAGTTTAAAAACTCCTACATCTAGTATAACATCACTCTCATGGGACTCATACCTGAGCTTATACAGTTCAATTCCACAATCATTTCTCTACCACTTCCTATTAAACGTCAGATATCATTGCAAAAATGAGTAGGTTAAGTTATCAAGTTCATAGTCAAACGCAGGCTGAATTCAAGCTAATCTAAACTGATCAATATGTGATATCTGATCAGTTGCTATTCCTTCTGGAAAAGGAAAGGTGCTGACCAGATGCTATGAACCTCTACTTCTCACAGGGATGATGAAACTAAGGCCAGTCTCCATTCTCTAAGAGGGTAGAAAGACTCTCAGGAAGAGTTTCTCCCCCATTTTAAAGACTTAAAGGGGAAACAGGCTGAGTCAGACACACTATGGGATGTGTATGCGGATCGGCTTGACTTCTACATGAGGCTTTTCTACCAAGAACATAGATGTTTTTCCTGGGAGTGACTCAGAGTCTGTATGAAGAGTTCTCATCAGGGCCACATCAGCACGGCAGCACTGCTCAAACAAGCAGGAGTGTCAGGCAGGCCAGAGTAGAGGTTGTCAAGGGTTCGTTCGTTTTTGTGCAATCTTCCTAGGTGGTGACTGGAAGTTGTTTGGAAAGACAGGCTTGTGCTCAGGGGATGAAGAAATCCAAGTTTTAGGTTTCCCGACCTGTGATGGTACAACCTGGAAGCTACGCTAAGCGAATGTGCCATTCATCCTGAGGATGCCACCAATACCCTTTGGTGCGGTGGGTGCCTGTGTGTGTGTTGTATATATGTATATCCACACACACACACAAAGGTATTTTCTGTGACTCTCTTCTATTTCGAGGAATAAATATAGAAATTCTATTTCTAGGAATGGATATAGATACTGTGATGGGGGAGCCAGGATATCAGGCCCTGTGCTGGCCTGGAGGGGATCGCACAAGACCTACCCTGTAACTCCAAGTAATAGGTATAGGCCATTTTATTTTTTAATTTTTTTAAGTTTATTTATTTATTTTGAGAGTGAGCGAGTAAGAGAGTGGGGGAGGGGCAGAGAGACAGGGAAAGAGAAACCCAAGAAGCCTCCACACTATCAGCGCAGAGCCGACACAGGCTCGAACTCATGAACCGTGAGATCATGACCTGAACTGAAGTCAACTCACTGAGCCCCCCACCACGCACCCAGGTATAGGCCATTTTAGAGCAAAGGAAGTCAAAGTGTTACTACCATTATTTTTACACATCCCAGAAAGTCTACAAGCTCTCTACTCCAGCTTCCCATGTTGGATTGCTCTATCAGCTGTAAGGCAGGGTCAAGGCAGAAGCTCCTGGCACCCAGCCGGGGGCAGAGCTACAGACCTGGAGGAGAAGCACGGGTCTCCAAATCTGGGACGAAAACTCCTCCCTCACAGTAGCTTCATACTTAGGTTTCCACAGTCCTTCCCATTTTTTTTCCAAAATAAGAGACCACTCTCCCCATTTTGCAGATGCAAAACTCAAGGGCCAGACCTAACAGCCACACCAAGCGCTTGTGACTCGGCCAGTGCTCAGACTCAAGGAAACCACTGAAAGGGGAGACCATGACAACAAGAGCTGTCTCCTCCATTCTCTGCAATCTCTGGGCAAAGAAATCACAACATTCTTCTTATGAACACAGAAGAACAGAACGCAAGACTTCCAACTCATGTCCCTCTCTCTTCCCTCCTCATCTAGCCCAAGCCAAACCTCCAGTTCCCTTCCCACAGACGTTCGATTCTCAACCTTCTTCCTCAGCGTCTTCAAGTGTGTTCTGTGAAATAAAATGGCACAGAAGGAGATCTTGTGAGTGGAGCAGTGGTGGGTCAGCGGCCATCCCTTCATAGAAAGGGAGGACCAAACAAAACAAAAGCTACAAGTGCAGGAGTTCAGATTCTAGACCTGTGGGGTCTGGTGCAGAAGCCACTGCACATGTGTAGCTGTTGAGCACTTGAGATGTGCTAAGTGCAGCAGAAAGACGAAATGTTTTGTTTCAATTAATTTTAATTAAACTTAAGTTTTAAAATTGACCATTCAATTCGGTTATTGGACAGCAAAAGTATGTACGAAGCAAGTGAGATTTGTAACTACTTCTTCAACCATACACATTATGAACTCTAAATGCAGATCAAGGATTTCCAATGAAAATGTAGCATCTAAACTCAGATGCACTGAGTGTAAAACACACACCAGAGCTGGAAGACTTCGTAGGAAGAAAATGCAAAATATCTCATTAATAATTTTTATACTGATGCATGTTGAAATGAACATACTTTAGATATATTGTGTTCAATAAAGTTGTATCATTAAAATTAATTTCACCTGATTCTTCTTTTTATATTTTTAAATGTGGCTACTGGGAAATTTTAAATTGTGTATCATATCTCTATGGGTTCTTTGCTGTAGATGTTTAATGTTCCCGGGGATAGTGCTGGAGACGGGATATCCTGGTCCAGAGCCTCATTTATCACTCGCCCTCTCATATTGCTACAAGGTCCCTCCGGAAGACTTTCCAGCCCTCTCTTTCTGAATTTCTGGTTTAATGTTACTGACACTGGGAACACGCACTTCCCTTCACCCTTACCCCACTGACAGTATTCTCTCTCCCTAATCCTGCTCCCCACTTGCCTCCTCTACCCTGCTTTGGAAAACCCATTTCTACTACAAAGAGCTCTCCTGTCCCTCCCCATTTCAGTCTTTTCCTTTAACCCCACCTTCCCTGACTTTTTCTGACAATTTCTGTCTCTTGAAATAGCTTCAGTAGAGGTGAAGGTCTTCATGAGAGGTCTGCTTCATTAGACCTCTTAGAGGTCTTAGAGGAAGGTCAGGAGGAGAGGCCATCATTGTCTGTTCTTGCCAGGTCTCTCTGCTGCCACATGTCTCCCACCTTCCCTCTCGAATGCTGGTGACAGATGTTCATGCCCTCTGTCTTTACCCCCTTTGTTTCACTCTCTCTTTCTCTCTGACTCTACACCTCAGGTTGGATTTCTGGAAAACAGGCTCTGCACAGAAATGGAGATTGGTGGGTAGGAGGTCTATCGGGAGATAGTCTTGGGAACAACTCCTATAAGAAAGTGAGGAAGTGAGACCAGACAGAGAGTGAACTTGAACTGAGATGCAGTTTCCACAGAGGCCTCAGCTGATCCCCTGGGGAACCTAGGAGCTGGGATAGCCCTTTAGGGTCCTCTGGTATGAAAGGAAGCAGATGTGTCTTTGTAGTCCTGCATCAACCAATTGGACCAGATGCCCCAAGGAGGGGCTATCTGGCTTACAGTCCCCACTACTGAAATGACCCTCTCAAAAGTCTCCCAAAGATCTCATTTCTAAGTCTAACCCAGTTTTCTTGGGCACCCTCCCCTTTGGTGTTCCTGTAGCACGGGCTCCTATGGAACATACACTCTTCTCCTGGATCTGGGTGTCCTGCACAGTGCTGACCCTCCTGGATGGCATCAGTTTCTTTCTCTGGCTCCTTTTCAAACATCTACCTGGGCTCTGTCCTCAGCCCGGCCCTCTCCACATTGTCCAAACTCAGCTTCACATCACCCAGAGTCTGCTCTCAGACTTCCACACTCACAGCACCACCATGGTCCTTCTTCAGACCCCCTCTCTACCTCTCCATGTACACCACACACAGCAAGCTCTGTAGAACCCACACCCACCGCATCTTCTGCATTCACTCCCATTTCAGGTCTTCCTCTCACACGGACCATTGTCGGCTCTGCTGATTTTTCTCTACTGCCATGCCTCCGTCAGCAATCCCAGCCTCCAATGTCTTCCCTGACCTAGCACCCTGGTAAATGGGTAACCTTGCTCGCAGCAGTTAAGTTCCAGAAGCACATGGCTGGATAAGCAGGGGCCTTTGTAGCTTTGAGAAATAATCTGCTCCACAGCTAGAACACAGCCAGTTAGTGGCAGCTTTGCACCTGTTCTCCGCCAGGGCCCAGCCAGGGATCTGTCCATCCATCCTCTTGCCTCCAGTCTAGGAAGAGGTCTTGATTCTCCCTGGGCCCAGGAAACATAAAGCCCATGGTCCACAACACTCTCACTGGGACAGGGCGGTGATGGGAGTCTTCCCTACGCACAGGGGATCTGCCGAGGGAGAGGGGCGGCTCTTTGGGATCAGAGGGGCTTGTGCCTAGAGTCCCTGGGAGCCCCCACAGGCCAATGTCTCCCAGGACCTGAGCCTTGGAGGAAATTGGGGAAAAGCAAGACCTGAGAGAGGCCCCAGGGCGGGAGGCCCGGGAGCGGCGGGCAGACGCGAGATTGTGAGCCGCCCCTCCCCTCCCGGCAAGGATCCCCGGGCAACCACCCAGCTGCCCCTAACTCCGATTTAATTGGCTCTGTGAGCTCCGAACTGAAGAGAGGCCAACTCCCAAACAAAGAGGCGGCCCAGCTCAGGGCTTCTGGGCGAGGCCAGCCCGGCTGGGAGGAACGGAGCCCGGGAATCGGAGCGGGGCGAGCCGGGAGGGTGGGCGCTCGGGAAGCGGGGCGGGGCGGGCCGGCAGGAAGTGCCCGGGGTGCTGGGGCTGGAGCCAGGCCGCCCGCACCTTGACCCTCTGAAGGTGGGAGGGCCCGGAGCGCGGCGAGGGTGCCCAGGCGAGCGCCGCGGCGCCTCGGGAAGCTGCGGGTCCCGTCGCTGCGTGAGGAGCCCCGCTGCGGGAGGCCCGGTAAGCGCCGGGGTGGGGTGGGGGGCGGTGGAGAAGCGCGCGGGGGGAGGGGGAGAGGGAGGACGCGCGGGGACCAGGGGGCCCTGCCCGCCAGTCGCGCCCCAGCCCCGCGCGGAGGAGCGCCCCCACCTCCCTACCCGCGCCCCCGCCGCCTTTCTGAGCCGGACGGTGGCGGGGCCTGGGCTGGCGGGGTCGAGCGGACTCTGGGTGCGGGTGGGGGCAGGGGACCTCCGGTCCCTCAGGATGGGCGCGTGCACGCACTGGGGTTGGCCGGGGCCGCAGCGTTTGTGCCCCTAATCATACTGTCCAGTGTGCCGTTCTGCACTTAGGGCCCTGGGAGGCAGCTCTGGGCTTCTGAGTGGCTCGTGCCGCCCAGCGTGCTCAGTGTCAGTCTGCCTCTCCTCAAAATGTCACCTGAATTCTGGTAGCTGGCTTTTATGCATAAACCCGGGGTGACCGGTCCAGAATAATCCTAGCTAGAATTGTGTGGAGCTTGGCCCCGTACCTCGTGCAAAACAGAGTTTGCTAAATGCTGGCAGCTGGTGTGTCTTCTGCATGCGCAGGTCCGTGCAGCAGATTGTCCACGAGTCCTATGGGGGCACATCTGCGTATTTGCGGGGACATGGCTGTGCGGGCCCTGTCACCTGTGTTTGCCTGTCCATTCCTGCAGGTGCAGTTGGCTGGTCTGATATGGGAAGAAGGAAGATGTGGATGGTTCTAGGGTGCATTGTTTTCACCAGTGATGTGTGCAGTGTCGACAAGTATGAACTGGCTGGAAAATATGAAAGGAGGGGTCAGTCTGCAGGGGCAGGAGAGCATCTCAGCTTGGGTCTGAATTGCTTTAGATCTCACCAGCAGGTGGGCACACATGATGAGACAGCAGTGGCTCAGAGAGAAGAGACAGCTTCTAGAAATACCCCTAAGTACCCTCCAAGGCATAAGATGTAGATGGAAGGGTGGGAGAGAGAGAACGAGGGTGGATACTCTGTTTAATTTGTGAGCGTTTTGATGATAGCTACCTTTGGGGTCTGGAGCCCTGGGTTTGCATCAGAATTCAGTGGTTGTTACTACGTCACTAGCAATGTTCCCTGCACAGGTTGCTTTGGGGCTCAGTTGCTTTGTGTGCAAAATGGAACTAATAATTGTCGTCTTGCCTACCTTGTGAGGTGACTGGAAGCTCAAATTTGCTAATGCCTGTGCAGTGCTGGGACAGTGTTCGGTTCCGAGGGTGAAAGGCAAACACTCCGAGACTTGGGGAACACTCTGAGAGCCTGGGGCTGTTTGCCTGGGGGTAGGAGAAGAAGCCGTTTGCATAGTGCTTCCCTTGATGTTCAGCATCATAGGAGCACATGCCTGGAGCCTGGCTTTGGACTCTTGGTGTGTGACATACCTACAGACCCATGTGTGGTGCCGGAGGTTTTGTGAATGCTTCTATAAGAAGAAAACTGACTTGGCTGGTCTTTAAGTCATTTAACCCCACAGCAGCTTGACTTTCCAGGTAGCCTTCCTCCAGGTGAGCCACCATCTTGCCAACAATAGAAGCAGTAAGGAGCACTTTCCACAGTTTGCCGCCAGGGAGATAGGAGAGGAGGAATCTTTCCCAACTAAGGTCATGGGTCTGGGATGTCAACTGCATGGTGCTGTCTGCTGGGGTACAGCGCTCCCAGACTCTAACTGGCCGAGCAGGGCTGAGAGGGTGCCAGGAGTCATGACAGACAGCCCCGAACCCCAGGGCATGGTTGGTGGCTTGTGGGCAGTTGGATGTCCCCTGCCTTGTTTGCATGCAGTGGCTATTTAGTAAACACTGTGAAAGGAGAGAGCCCTGAAAACCCAGGGTAAAGGACTGGCGCGAGCTTCTGACTTGATGGGTGACCTGGAGAAAGTCACTTCACCTCTTTTGGGTCTGCTTCCTCATTGGTCAAAATCAGGGCATCTTTCCAGATTCTTGTTGTGCCATCAGTTCACATTTTGCTTCCTCAGACAGACCTTTCCCGATACCCCCAACTAAAGTAGCTTTCTCCTGGGGCGCCTGGGTGTTTCAGTCGATTAAGTGGCCAACTTTGGCTCAGGTCATGATCTCACGGTCCATGAGTTCGAGCCCTGCATCCGGCTCTGTGCTGACAGCTCAGAGCCTGGAGCCTGCTTCGGATTCTGTGTCTCCCTCTCTTTCTGCCCCTCCCCCATTCATGCTCTGTCTCTCTCACTCTCAAAAATAAATAAACATTAAAAAAATTAAAAAATTAAGTAGCTTTCTCCTGGCCCGGAGTCACATTGCCCTAGTCCTTTATAGCACTTTCCATCATCTGAACTTAGCTCTGCTACATCCAGCCACATTGGGAGATTCAGGAAAGCAGGGGCTTCCCCTGTCCTCTTCCCTGCTGGCTCACCAGCACCTGGAACACAGTAGGTACTTGAGAAACGTTGTGTCAGTGAGCAAATAACTTAGTAAGCGAGGAGTGGCAGCCTGCTTTTCATATTGTGCTCCCTAGAGCTTTTGAGGGAGGAGCAAGCCCCATGAGCAGGGCCCTGGGTCCCTCACTGCAACAGCTGGGGGTTAATTTGGGTTACTGGCTGCCTTCCAGGTAGGATTTCCTTTGAAGAAAGGGCCCTCCCACTAAAATAAAACTGGAAAACCATTGTGGCAGAAGACTCCTGGGCGCCTGTGCAACTCCAGCTTGAAATAATAGTACCGAACTGGTAGTAGTGCCCACTGGGTTCGGACACTCAGGTCCCACACGTCGTTCCTGCCCGGCCGTGGAAGGCGTCACAGGGCTGTTTGTTCTGCAGCCGGCTTAATTTCCTGACATTTTGGACAAGGTTAATATGAAAATGGCTTTGCACACAGTACGGCAACAAGGGGCACATGGGAACTGTGAACCGTGTGTGAGATAAGCGGGAGGCGACACCGAGTACTGCACAGTGGATAAGCCACACTCTGATATTTGAGAGCTGCCTGTTCAGGGTGACCGTGTCTGGCATTGTCCTCTCAGGCAGACCGCCCAGATGTGCCTCCTCCCCAGCAGATGTCCACTCAGCATGGTTTTTCTTGAGTAGTTGGCAGTGGACAGGAGCCCTCTCTCTGAGTGATTCCTGAACCTAGACAGCAACGTGATGGTGCGCCCTGACATGTATTTACAGCAGCCCTGTCAGCCCCACGTAAAACAGCCGCTCCCGCTGTCTCTTCCCGTAGATATGTTTGCAGCTGGCATTGTGACTCCCATGTCCAGCACTGTGCCTGGGTTTTGGGCGTAGAACACCTGTTTACCACAACCTTTATTAATCCCCATGGGAGTTAGTATACCACAAACTAGTATACTGTATAGTATACTATAATATTATATAACACAATGTTTTATATATATATATACATATATATATAATTATGTAAGATATATTAATGTTGCTTAGGATATAATATGTAATATACAATATATGCTATACATATTAATACATATGGTACATTATTAATATGTATATATGTTATGTAATTATATTACATATTATATACTATTAGTATCATATATTATTATACACTATAGTACTATTACTATTATATACTATATATGTAGTATATAGTATCTATAGTAATATATAGTGTATAATATATATAGTACTATAAATAGTATGTAATAGTAATAGTATATATAGTATACAATAGTACGTACTAACAGTACATATATAACACATAGTTATAGTATATATAACAGTTTATAACAGTTATATAACAGTATATAACATATAGTAATAATAATATATATTAACAGCACTCCCATTGATGGAGAAGGAGGTTCAGTTGTTTTGTTGGGTTGTTTTGGGAGCGTAGTTGAGGAGGGAGACTACAGAGAGAAGTGGAGGAAGGAGATAGAACCCAGAAGAGAACCCTTTGTTAATTCCTTCAGACCATTGACCTTGCTTCTTGTAGACGTCCCTGCTCTGGCGGACTCTTGTGGGCTCCTAGGTTCATGAGGTTTGTACTTACAAGGGGTTGTGCTGTCTGTTGCCTGGTTGAGGGGAGGGCTTATCAATATGCACATATTTACCTGGTGCCTACATACTCACCTGGCACCTATTATGAGCCTCCAGGCCTGCCAATACTTAACCTCCAAGCATCGAGTTGTTGAGAAACCCCCAGGGAAGAAAGGAGAAAACAGCTGAGTGGAAGCTGTGTGGTGTGGTGCTCACCCAAGCCACAGCTGGAGCTCAGGGAGGGGAAGGAAAAGCGGTGTGAGGCAGGGGGCGGTGGAGGGCAGAGAGCCCAGCTCTGGGTCAGACACTCCAGCCTGGGATCCCGGCCCTGCCCCTTCCTTCTGAGTGACCTTTCATGTGTTACGTGACCTCACTGAGGTTCAGTTTTCTCATCTGCCCACCAAAGAAAGGATCTCTAACTCCTGGCTGGCCTGGGTATGGATGGCCGAGTTAGGCCTGGAGAGCTCAAATTTGTAGAGGGGCACAGAGTGTGTGGGCTGCCCAAGGTGAGCACTCTGGTGAAGGGTCTCGCTGACAAGGGGGTCCACCAGGTGGTGACTGCTGCCCTGTGCTTTCAAACCCTGATCTTACGTGCCAGTCATCTGGGGATGGGGTGAGGGAGGGGGTCACCCGGGCCAGCCAAGCCCCCAGTTTCTCCTCTGGGCCCCTTCCCTCCCCACTGGGCCATTCCACTCCCCACACATGACTGCGGGCAGGATGCATCTGGATTTCAGCGGCTCCCTCCCACCTCACTGCCCTGTGTACGCATCAGGCCCTTCTTAAAGGCTTAAGGAGTTTTACTGCAAAATGCCAAGAATTCAAGAATTGAGGATATTACAGAGGCTCAGGAAATGTTAAAGGAAATTGCTCTGACATTCCCTGATCTGGTTTGAAGTAGTAAGTTTTGAAATAGAGTTCCGTGACCCTCTTTGATGGCAGTGGATGAGAACCTGAAGTTTTCCTCACCTGTGTCCTGACTTACAGGTTCTTCTTTTTTGAACAGGGAGCTCAAGTTTTGAAAGATTCATGTGAGCCAAACTTCAATATAAATGAAAATGTGTTTCTCCATTGGAAACAATTAATCAAAGACCTTTTCTGCTTATGTCATTTACATTTTTAAAAGATCAGCCTAGACCATTTAACCAACAGATTCCAGTATGTTTAAAGGCTCAGAAAAGAACAAAGAACAAGATTGGGCTGGTGTTGTCCAGTTTGTCTGAGGTTTGGAACAGATTGTAAAATTATGAGAAGTTTTCCATTATCCCGTTTGATCACACAGATGTGGTAAGCTAACCTCTGAAGCTTTTTCAACAGGTAAAGGTCCATGTTTCCATAAGTGCTCTTAGAATATTGTAAAGACATTTCTCTCTCAGAACCCCCTTCTACAGACAAGTACTAGGATTCTGACACTTGGACAACAATGTCTTATATTTCAGAATTACATTCCTTACCACTGCTCGAGGATAGAAATTATGTTTATTGACTTTTTATCCCTGGCAACTAGCACCATGCTGAACAAACAGTATGAGTTCAGGAAATGTCCACAAAATAGATATTTCCAGAGGGAGATTATCAGTCATCACTAAGACTGTGTGCTTAGGGAGAAATCCCACAACCAGGGCTGGCTACATAATTTGTGGGACCCAGTGCAAAATGAAAATATGGCCCCCTGATTCAAAAAGCATGAAAAAGTGCCACTGAAAGTAGTAAATGTAAAGCTTTTTCCTGTCTTCCATGGTCTCTTTCTTGACTTGTCATGGTGGTTTTGGTTGCTACTTAATGGCATTCCAAGTAAAGAAAAATTAAAATTTTAAATGATTAGCATGCATTTTGGTATTCATCTTTATATTGTGCAATGCCAGTTTTATCCAACGTTTATTTATTTTTGGGACACAGAGGGACAGAGCATGAATGGGGGAGGGGCAGAGAGAGAGGGAGACACAGAATCGGAAACAGGCTCCAGGCTCTGAGCCATCAGCCCAGAGCCTGATGCGGGGCTCGAACTCACGGACCGCGAGATCATGACCTGGCTGAAGTCGGACGCTTAACCGACTGCGCCACCCAGGCGCCCCGTGCAATGCCAGTTTTAAACACACGTATGTGAGCATTTAACTCCTATGTAGAATCACCAAAATCACACAATTCAAATATCATAGCTCATGTTTTGTTCTTCTCAGAACACTGGAAATGATGCACAAAACGACCTCAGCTGTTTTTATTTCACTTCTTGATACACGCACATTCTTTTTATTTTTTTTATTTTTTTTAATGTTTATTTTACAGAGAGAGAGAGAGACAGAGCACGAGTGGGGGCAGGGCAGAGAGAAAGGGAGACATAGAGTCTGAAGCAGGCTCCAGGCTCTGAGCTGTCAGCACAGAACCCGATGCAGGGCTCAAACCCATGATCAGTGAGATCATGACCTGAGCCGGAGTCGGATGCTTAACCGACTGAGCCCCTCCAAGCTCCCCAATACATGCATACTCTGTCAACACACTGTCACACTCCACTTCCAGCCTAAGGAGAAAGGAAGGATTGAAAGGAAAGGCAATAGTGCATGGACCTTTCTTCCCTTTAGTTCATCCTTTTCAGTGCAAGTAGGTGACTGATGCAGGAAGGACCCCAAGTAGGAAAGGACAGGGTATCATAGGGTTCCTTAGCTGTTGGTGTTTCTTACAAGGCATCGCTCACCTTCTGCATTTGAACCCAGCTCTGGTTCCAGCAGAGAACTTGACCACCCTGGGTCATCTGCTCCTGCTTACTCTGTCAAAAAC
This sequence comes from Herpailurus yagouaroundi, assembly GCF_014898765.1. Classification (NCBI taxonomy): domain Eukaryota; kingdom Metazoa; phylum Chordata; class Mammalia; order Carnivora; family Felidae; genus Herpailurus; species Herpailurus yagouaroundi. Next base: position 5,124,574 of record NW_024412572.1, read on the forward strand.
CAAACACCTTATCTTGTACTCACTCACTTTGCAGCTCCTTGAACTCCACACCTGAAGGGTCCCCTGGATTTCTGTGCTCATGGATGTGAGAAATAAGCCCACTGACCCAGTTAAAGGAGGGATGCCAAGACTCAGAGCACAGTGAAGTGAGGCTTTAACCAACGTTCTTGCAATAGCAGGTTTCTGATGGACAGGCACACAGGGGACAGTTACAGCAGATAATTTATCTCCTAGCATTCAGGTCCCTCCCCTGGTTCCTCATTGGCTGAGTCCTGCAGAGGATACAGCCTTACCTGGACGTCGCCTCTGCCCATGTAAGGCAAAAAGGAGTCGATTGGAACAAATGTACATTCCCTGAGGTGATGCAGCAGCGACTTCGGGTCTTTAGCCCATGCTCATTGTAAAGCCCACAAAAAGCCCAGGAAATGGAGAGGGGAAAAATAACCAGGAAGTGAAGGGTCTTAGGGTTTGGGACTCCATTGGGGAGTGGAAGGAGGGGGGAGAGCAGGTTTGAACATATTTCCAAAGGTTGTAAACCTATTGTTAACTAGACGGTATAGCTTTTTGGTATTTCTGAAAATGAATCATCTCCCTTCTCACATGGGCATCATGGATCGAATGAGATCAGCAAGGAACAGTGGACACATGCACTGAGCATTTCTCTCTGTTCACATTGATGCCCACTGTCCCATAGGGCTTCACTTACAAAACACAAGCTCAAAGATTAAATCATTAAAAATTCCAAGATGCCAACAGCAGAGCATTAAACAGAGCACCAGTCCCTTGTCAGCACAGGGCACTGTGAGTCTGCACAGTTGCCTGCTTGTGGAGTCAGCCCAGGCTTCAACCCTTGACCTTCCATTTTGGTTACATTTTTAGATGGTGGTCCACTTGGGGCAGAACAGATCCTTTAAATGAGCGGGCCATTCAGGTGCCCTGAGATTCTAGTTAGTCATTTCTGTCTTTGGAAAACAGCAGAGGCTTCCATTTCCTTGTCCAGGTCTCCATCCTTCTCCTTTAAAGCATTTACGTTTTTATTTTTTTAAATTTTTTTTCAACGTTTTTATTTATTTATGGGACAGACAGAGACAGAGCATGAACGGGGGAGGGGCAGAGAGAGAGGGAGACACAGAATCGGAAACAGGCTCCAGGCTCCGAGCCATCAGCCCAGAGCCCGACGCGGGGCTCGAACTCACGGACCGTGAGATCGTGACCTGGCTGAAGTCGGACGCTCAACCGACTGCGCCACCCAGGCGCCCCAAGCATTTACGTTTTTAAAACAGTCAGTTTGGATCTTTCACTCACAGGTTCTAGTGTGGTTGAGAGGCTCAAAAGAAAAGAACAAAGGACAGGAGGAGAGGTGAGAATAGTCCATTTTGCCTGAGGGTTGGAATATGCTGGAAAGCGAAAAGCTTGTAGGAGTTCTAAGTCTGTTCAGAGATACTGATTAGCTGTTCCAGGCATGACCATTTTCATACTGAAGCCAAGCGGATGGTTTGCCATGGGGAAAGGTATGGCTTTGTTACCAAAGGACGAGTTGATCTTTGGGTGACTGCACATTTTGGGGTGCTTTTTGCACACAGAGAGGCTTTAGGGAAGCCATGCCTTCTGGGAGAAATAAATCCCACTCTCTGTGGGGAGAGAGGTGAGGCAGGGAGACAGGAATTTAAGACTAGTGCTAGAACAAAATGAAATACTCAGAAAGCAATTCACACTTCTTGATGGCAGAGCAGATAGCTTCGGGCTTTTCACTGCTCTGGAAACCTCAAGTTCCAAGCAAGTACTAGGAAGCAAGTACTAGTACCAGGAACTGAAAAGGGAGTTATTTCCACCTTTTTTTTTTTTTTTTTTTTTTTAATATATAAAGACCTGTTGGAAGAAGTAGTTAGAGATAGCACAGAAGCCACATTTACATTGTACCTTGAATGCCTTTAAGTTGGTCTACCTTCTGCCTTGGTGTTCCTGTATTGTCCAAATAATGCTAATTGTAAGTAGCAATTTCCATCATCAAATTTGGTAGTTGCATGACTCACTGTTCTCCAGGGGTCCACAAAATGGTTCTGTATGGCCTACAGGCTACAATTATATATTTAAAAGGCTGAAGCAAATGAACAAAACAAAGAGGAATATGCAACAGAGACCATGTGGGCCGCAGAGCCTGGGACATTTACTAACTAGTCTTCTAACAAACGGTTTACAGAGCCCCAGTCCACCCACCTGAGGTTATTGACAGTTTGGGGACCCCAGAGCACTGAACGTGGGCACAGGGGCTAGAGGAAGGCCTAGCCTCTGAACCCTGGTCTCTGAGACACCGCTTTCATTCACCTGGGCTGCAGCCTGGGAGGCCAGATTTTTACAAATTCCTCAGGTGGTCTTAGTGCAGCAAGTGTGAAAAGCATGGTCCTGAGACAGTTGTTCTCAAAGTGAAGTTCTGCAGAATCAACATCTTATTAAATTATTAGTGGCTTATTAGAACCTCAAAATCCAGGGTGGACTCCGACCTGCTAACTCAGAAACTCCCCGGGGGTAGACCCAGAGATCTATGTTTTAACGAAGCTTCCGGGCCATTCTGTTGCAAGTTTGAGAACTCTAAGGCTTGGCCTTTCAAACCTGAACCTGCTCAGTCAGGCAAACGTCATGTCACAAGGGCATTGGGTAGAGGTCACAGGAGGAAGGAGGGGAGGCTGGCAAGGGGGCAGCAAGGCCTCCAAGTCTTTGCTTTGAAATCTAAGGCTTTAAATGACTGGAATTGTTCTTTTATTCACAACTGAGGCTCTGGAAGGTGAAGTGAGCCACAGGAACCAGAACTTGGGACCAGAATAACACTACTAACAACAACAGTCATGAATTCCTCCCTTATGAAAGTTATCATTAACAATAGGTTTGTGCTCTACTTTTCATTACTACATATGTTTGTCTTTTAGTATCTTAACTTACATAAGGTTTCCACTTGGTAAACTCAGGGGTTTAAGCACACTTCTGAACTGTCTTGAAATAATTTAAATAAACATATACGTGCGTAGGAAGTAGGAAAGCTATGTTGCTGACCTTCACCCCATAACTGATGGATGAATTCTTTTATCCCAACTGCCCCCTCTAGGGATTCTCATAGGGTACTCTGCCCAGGTGCTAGCCCTCCAACAATGTAGCATGGGGGATATTTATGAGTGTAATAGGATCTATGACTTATTGATGGCCTACTATGTGCCAGGCAGGCATGGTGTGATGTTTTAACATACATTATTTCCTGGAATCATCACAGACTTATAAAGTCAGTGGTATTATCCCCATTTTACAGTCATGAATGTTGAGGCACACATAAATTAAAGACTTTCCCCAAATCCCACAGCTGACAGATGGCAGAGCTGAGATTCAACCCCAGGGAGGTCTGGTCTCAAAATTGGTGAGGGTGGAGAGGCAGGGGAGCTGGCACGTGATCCGGCCTGATGAAGCATTTTGGTAAATCTAAGCTGGATGAGCTGGTGGGCACAGAAAGCAATTATTCCTTGCTCTTCTCATTCTTGCCCAGTGTCCCGTGCATCCTTGGCAGGAGGTGAGCCCACACCTTCCAAAGGTTGGATTGCTGCTGTGCCATCTTAGAAAGAATTCAAGGACCAGTGGTGCACAGGGGACCAGAGGTAGAGACTCTGTTTGAGGTGTCAAGAATGCAGTTGCTACCCACAGAGCTGGCTGGGCTTTAAATTCTTCCCTCCTCACTCTGGAAGTTAGCAGCCAAAGTGGTGTATAAATATTACATACCACACATTATCATCACCATCAATAATAATGAGGCATCCTTTTAGAGCTCTTCACAGTTCCAAAGCACCGTAGGCTCATTAGTTCCCAGTGTCTAGTATTAATAGGCTCAGTAACAACTAGAGGCAGTGGGAGCTCAGAGACGATGGCCATTGGCAGCCTGCAGTCCTCCCAAAGCCCAGGCACTGAGCTGAAAACCAGAGATAGGTGCCTGGGGGCTTCTTCTCAGACCTATTCAGGGAGAGCAGAGATAGACATCTACCCTCTGCGTCTCTCTGGCCTACAGATGGGAGCAGACTGACTCCATCTTCTAGTCCTGGGACCTGCAGGCGGCTTTCCAAACCTCGGGTAGTGATGCTCATGGTGATGATGTAATTAGTCCATGGTTAGGGAGCCGATGTGGGCAATATCTAGGGTGTTCTGATGCCAAGTCCGTTTCTATAACATCCTCCCTCTAGAACTCATGGAACTAAAGTTCTTCCTTCTTTTTTGGAAAGAATTAGGGTAACCGTGTGGGGGTTGTTGGTTAGTTGCCATGCGAGTGCATTATTTCCTTGCCCAGAAAGGTCAAATATCTTTAAAAAGACACAAATCTGTGTGTTTGGCTCTCCTCCAGGGAGAAGATTCGAATGCTTTCCAAGGGGGTTTCTAAGTCCCTAGAAAATATGTTTCTACAGACCTGAGATAAAGAAAATATGGTTTATTTATCAGGGAGCTTAGCGGCTTCCACATTCTCTTCAATAAATTACATCACTTTCTGGACTTAAGACCTAACAGATTTACATCCAAGTCCCAAAGTGAAAATTGGAATTTAAATTCGGATGCGTAAATGTTCCCTCCCTCACCCTTATGTACATAAGCACACAGTTCTATCGGTCTGTGTGGTGTGGTAGAAAGCAAGCTCAACCAGGGTCTGGAAACCTGGATTCCAGCCCCAGCTCTGCCTCTTCAGCTTCTCTGGGGCCCCTGGGCTCCGATCCTGTGCCTAACTCAAGGCCTTTCTCTTGGGAGTTGATAATCCAGGCCTTGTCTATAACTACCCAAAATAGGAACCTTAACCTTTCTGTTAAGGAAAGTCCTAAACCTCTTTGGGGATCTGCTAAAACCTATGGAACTCCAGCATATAAATGGTAAAAAAGAAAAAAAAATTTTTTTCATATAATTTCAGGGGCCTCCAACTTAGAACCCCTTGGAAGGAATGGTCTTTTAGACTCACACAGCTAAGCCATGGTGTCCTGCTCCAAAAACAAGACAGGCCCTATTTTGAAAGCAAATGAGAAATTGTACAAATCCTACTCTCTGGGAAATGGGACAAGTTTTTATGTCATTCAGGCTTCCCCCCCCCCCCATTTCCTGCTGCCTGGAAGGGAGTATCTGTGCCTTTCTGGTTCCCAACGAGCAGGTTGTGAATGTACTTAAGCCAAAGTAATGTGCACCATAATGAAGGTTTCTTCAGGGGTCCTCCTCCTTCCAGCCCAGAGCATCTCTCCTCTAGCCTGGCTGATCCCTGCCAGAGAACAGAGCATTCAGACTACCCTCTTCCCCTTGGTGGAGGCCTCTACTGCTGGGGAGGTCAGGAGGAAGCAGGCTGCACACTCAAGGTCACTTTTTCTGGGTCCTTGCCGTCTCATCTCCACGGGACAGGGGAAGAAACTGGCTCAGGTACATAGGGGGCCCTGCCCAAGTTCACATAGCTGGTAAGAGTGACAGTACTTTTCCCTCCATACATGTGACAGGCAAAGAAAGCATCAGGGAGCCAGGCTCACATCCACCTTCACTCCCCAGCCCCCTCCTCCTACCACCAGGGATGGTGGAGGGGATAAAAGCCCCCTTCCTGCTTGCACTCAGGATCATGCATAAGCTGCCCCACAAGGACCACTACCACCCCCACCCTGAAGCCCACAGGTGTGCTCAGTGGGCTAAGACCAGTGTCATTTCCCAACCATCTCTCAGAGACTCCGGTTAAGTGAGTAGCTGCTGCAGCTGGGGAGTAGGGAGGAGGTTGTTCTGGGCAATTTGCACTCAGCTGGGGACCCCACCCTGGGGGAGGGGGCAGCAGAGGGGGCCAGCACATGAGGACCCTGGTCCCATGAGTCAAGCCTGGTGGGAGTCCTTGTTGAGTCTGAGAGCCAGGGTCATCATTGATTTGGGGCCCGGAGTGCCTCCCACATCCTCTAGACTGCTTCGAGTCTTATACCCCTCTCAGCCTCATACACACACAACAGAGAAAGCACATCCTGGTGCCTAAGAACAGATAACCCCTGGGGCTCCAGCTCCAGTCTGAGCCCTAAATCCAAGCTTGGGAGGCCTGCAGGGCCTCTAGAGCGTCTCCCACTTCTGTCTGGCTCACTGGGGACTGTAGGTGTTTGGAAGTTTCTCCCTCTGCCCTCAGAGTCATGACCACCCAACCCTCTGGCCTTCTCCAATTTCTGTCAGGCCCCTGCACCTGGCCACCTGTGGGCAGATGGTGGGGTGACAGGGGAGACCTGCTGCTTCCATCCCAACTCTGTGCCTGAGACGGCAGGCAGCACTGGCTGGCCTCCTGCCCAGGGTCTGTCTATAGTTGGCAGCCTTTTGGCCTTCCTGTAGTCACATGGCCTCAGACCCCAAGGCCCAGGTGCAGCCTCCAAAGACCAGCCCAGGTTCAGCTTCCTGGGCTATATACAGGGTCTGGAAAGCTGTCATGGGCAGTATGACCCCACACATACAGGGAGCTGCCTTGCAGAGAGGGGAGAGGAAGCCAGGATCCGTCATTATGCCCCAGTGTCCCTGGGGCCCTAGCTGAGAGGCTTCTCAGCTGTGCCAGAAGCCTCTTGGCCACAGGTGTTCTCATCAGCAGCTAGGGGCTGGGCACTAATCAGAGAAGCCTGATGCAGTGGCAGAAACTGGAAAGCAGCCCAGCTCATGAAATGGCCTGGCGGGAGCCAGACTAGGGCATGCTCCTGGGAGGCAGGCACCAGGAGCCTGGCAGGAGGTATCTCCAGACTGTCTGGAGGCTGGTAGGGGAGGGGGAAGGAAAGGCTCCTCTAGGGCAGCACAGGTTGTGGATGAGAGGTAGACCTGTATTTCAGACAAGGCTGTGTGTTTTTGAATTTCCATCTGTGACATGGGGATCTTAAGATTGCCCGCTTCTTAGTTACTGTGAGAAGTAGTATAACAATTATGTCATCATTATTATCATTATCATTGCCATCATCTGTGCAAGCAAACAGTGAGCTAAAGCCTGGAGAGGACAGAAATAACCAACCACATGCCCACATACAGGGCTGCTGCCGTTCTCCAGGAGGCTTGGGCCCATTTGCCCAGGACAGATGCCATATTGGAAAAATGAGGCGGGGCTATGGAAGAAAATTCAGCAATGCCTCAGTAAGTTACACACATGACCCAGCAATCACGTGCCTAGGCATTACCCAGAGGAATTGAAAACAGGTGTCCAGACAAAAACGTGTGCATGAATGTTCACACCAGCTCTATTCACTATAGCCAAAATGTGGAAACAACCCAAATGCCTATGGACAGATGAATGGATAAGCAAAAGGTGCTCTATACATACAAGTGAACGTTACTCAGCTGTAACAAAGAATAAAGTACTAATACGTGCTACAGCATGGAGGAACCTTGAAGACGTTATGCAAAGTGAGAGAAGCCAGACACAGAAAATCACATATTGCATAATTATGTTGATATGGAGTAATCAGAGTAGGCAAATCCTTAGAGAAGCTCATTAGAGGTTTCCAGAAGTTGGGGGGAAGGGAAGTAGGGAGTGGCTGCTTAATGGGTACAAGTTTTCCATTTGGAGTGATGAAAAGTCCTGAACTAGATAGTGGCAGATTCCCTCAATGACACAGAATTGTACACTTTAAAATGGCTATAATGGTAAATTTTATGTTACGTCTGTTTTACCACAACAAAAAAAAGGGAAAAAATGGGATAGAATTGGGGCCAGGTGCGGGTCAGGAGAAGATGAACCACTGATGAAATGAAGAGTTTCTCAGATAATCTCAGAGGTCACTTTCAGTTCTTAAAATAGCTTGTAAGTCTATGATATAGGAAGTAGATTTCTATGAGGTAGGCCCCAACAGCTCTCCCCTTGCTTATTTTGACTGGGGACAAGTGTGGAGAACAATATGAAATTAAAGAATAAAAAACCTAATGCCTGCATCTTGGTCTCCTAGAGTGCTAGAGCTGGGTTTCTTGCATGGTTCCAGCTTCAGGGGGAGTAAGGGAGGGGGAGACACTGTTCAAATGGGCTTGAAGGGGGGGCGGGCGGAGAAGGGGACTTAGCACACCCCTTCAGCCAGAGAAGCTACACACCTTATCTGTTTTATATGTTAGGTTCTACATACAAACTTGTTTGAAAGCCTGTACTGCTAGAACACCAAGTTCATCATAAAGAAACTGAGGCACAGAGACAGGCAGGTGCTGTCCAAGGTGCTGGCAAGTAGTGAGGGAAATCCTGAATTAAACTCCCCCTCCCCACACACCTGGGCTTCTGCCTGTCTGCCATCCCCCCACCTCCGTAAATACCATCAGCAGACATTCCTAGCATCCCTTTGGCAGTTCCCCCTTTGTTTGGGAGTCATGGGAAAAGAGGACTGCCCTTCGTGCCTGTCCCCCCCCACTGGGCTCCAGGAACACACACTCTCCCCAGCCAAATCCCCCTCATGCCAAGTGTCAGCCTTCCCGTAGGGGGTGATGACCAAGCAGCCCCTGCCAGGACAGAGCCTCAAGAACATGTCTGCACGTGGGTGATGAAAAGAGCAGCTCTTTCCGGGTGGAAGTCCTACATCCATTCGTTCACAAAGACTGGGGAAATCATAATACAGATCCATCTCAGAGGATGGGAAAAATTATAGACTGTATTCTTCACTATAATGAAGCTGGTTTTTAGAGGGAGCAGTGCAATGCATGTTAGGCAATGCATTTTTAATTTTTGAAGGTGTTTCTGAGACCTAATGTGTCAAAATTAAAACCCTGTGGTCTTTGTGGAGAGAGGCAGTGATTTTCCTTATTGGGTTTAGGGTTTTGCTTCACCATCGGCTCCTCTGCTCCCCTAGCCTGATCCACTGGTGGGTGCAGTGAGGCAGCCTGGCCCAGCTGCCTTGGACTGACAAGGAGCCGACCTGGCCTACCCTTGACTGTCTTAGACGACATCCTTTCCACTGCAGCCTTACAGAGTCACCGCAAATCAACCAGACACAGGCTTGGTTCTCCCTTCAGATGCCTGGGCTCCGTGGGGGATTTTAAAATTCATTTAAAGGAATGCTTGTTCCCCAACCCCAGGATCTGGTTTATAACCTGTGAAACCATTTGGGTTTATTTACTCTAACCTCATAAGTAGTGACTCTAATTCTGTCATTCCCCGGACCAGAGGGTCTGGTGGTGCCCATTGCTTTCATAATGAAGTCCAGAATCTTGAGCCTGGCAAATGGCTGCTTTGTCACCATCTTTGCTGAATTTCCACTTGTCCTTGAACTCTCGCCAGTAGTTCCTCCTCTGCACACCTGGACAGACTTTTTTCTCTCTGAACTCCATGCATAGTGTTGGATGACGTGGATGCGGCTGTCTCCCCAGCTGTGAGCTCTTTGATCTCTGGCCCATTGCATCACACAGCAAGGCCTCAAATGTTCAGTGAATGAATAGACTGATTAATTAGTTAATCTCAGAAGGGAACACAGATATGTGAACCACCACCCTGACCACTGCAACAGTAGACAAAGGGTAGGCCTGCAGTGGGGTGGTAACAGTGAGAAGATCAGAATGAATCGATTCCTAAGAGTTGATGGAGGAGCCTGCAGAAGGGGGACAGCTTGGTGAAGTAGTATGTGTTGGGGTGGGAGGTGGTGACACTGAAAAAGCGGGAGAAGTGGGACATAATCCTGAAGATAGTGCACTGGGTGGCGGGAGGGTGGGAACGTCACTACGCTTAGGGATGCAGGATGGCTGGGTTTGTGGGGGACACCCTGGCTTAGTTTTAGACAGGCTAGCAGTGAGGGACTCGTGGCCACATGAGTGAGCCTAAGCCTCAGTAGGCTCCTGAGAGTCATCAGCTTGTGAGACGTAGGTGGAGCTGGGCGTGAGTGGGGTTGAAAAGAAGAGACACTGGGCACCTGGGTGGCTCAGTCAGTTGAGCGTCTGATTCTTGATTTCAGCTCAGATCATGACCTCACAGTTTGTGGGTCCGAGCCCCATGTTAGTCTCTGTGCTGACAGTGTGGAGCCTGCCTTGGGATTCTCTTTCTCTCCCTCCCTCCCTCTCTCAAAATAAATAAATAAAACTTAAAAAAAAAAAAAAAAAAAGTGACTTTGGGTTGAGTAGAGTGGTAGGGGCAGCCAGACTGTGGTAGGCTGCAGAACGACCGGACGGGGAAATGAAGCTTCAGGCCTTGGTGGCCAGGAGAAGAAGGGTCTGGCAATAACTTGAGGAGACAGGATGCACGTTATCATAGGACTTGGGAGGTAGCGTGTGTGGCAACCAGATTGGGCTTCGGAGCCTCCCACCCGCGATTGTATCCTGGCTCTGTGCACCGGTCTAGGTGAGGACCAACTTGTTGCCCTTACAGATGGAGCTACAGAGGACCTATTTTTGCCTTCTGTTTGAGTGGGACATTGTGCAGAGAAGACTCTGACTCTTGGAGATATGATTCAGTTAGAGACCCAACAGGACAAAAAAGTTTCTTCTTCTTTCTTGTAACAGTCCAGGGCAGACAAGCTGTTGTGCTCCACATAGTCATACGTGGGTCCAGGTTCCTGCTCTCTTATTTCTCTACCATCCCTAAGGGCAGTGTGTGGTCTCCAGGGCAGTCCCCAGACCAGCAGCATCAGTATCCCCCAGAAATTTGTTGGAAATGCAAATTCTCCGGCACTACCCCAGATCTACTGGGTCAGAATCTCTGGGGCTGGAGCCGAACTACCTGTGACTGTGAACGCCCTCCAGGTGATTCTAATGTGCCCGAAAGTTAGAGAAGCAGTGCTCTGGGGTGCTGTCCTTGTGTGGTGGAAGCTAGATTTCGGGTACATCTGTGGTCCCGCTCTCAGGGGACAGATTGTAGAGATGTGTAGGGGCAAGCCTGGAAGTGGCACTTCCACTCACATTCCGTTGTCAAGGACTAGTACTCAGCCAGATCTAGCTGCTGAGAGGTGTGGGAAATGTGGTTGCTAGTTAGATGTCCCTGTACCCACCTGCAACTCCATTATGATGGGAGGAGGAGAGAACAACTTTTGATAAACCACTAGCAGCCTGGGCTTATCTGCAATCAGTTTTAATCCACTATCCTCCAGAAGAGAGGGGGATATCTACCTGCAGATCAAAGTTAAGGCTTATATGTTTAAAAAGGTATATGGGGGTGGGAGGTTGTCAGTTGTACCAGCCCCCAAATGTCTGCCCACCCCTTAGACACACACCTATCTTATTTGCTCACCCACTATATATTGTGCTACCCAGTCCCTATTTGTAAACTTCCAGTAAAAGTCAAGATTTCACCCGAGGCACCAAGTCTTGGCAAGGAATGAGACAGAGAAGGAAGAAATGAGCTTGACAAGGCAGCTGCGTGCACCTGCCTAGACCGTGCCGTGCAGTGCACAACTCCAGGGGCAGCCGCTCACGGGGCCTCTGATGTGTACACCTCCCCCTGGAGTTGAGTGATGTGGCTGCCCTGTTGTTGTCACCCCCCTGAACCCCAACACCCTGGGCTCTGGGGCCTTCCTCCTGCCCTTGCTCTTTACCCTGTAGATCCTGAGGTTACCCTGAGTAGGCCACCTCTGAACATCCATCTTTGCTATGAGAGGCTTCTCAGGAGGTGTCTCAGTGCTCCACGTACCAAAGCTTGGACAGAGAAATTGACTCTGGGTGGAGGCGATTTTTTTTTTTCTTTCCTCAAAGCCTGATGAAAGCCCAGACCAGCAACACCAGTGATGAGTCCCTGGGTCTGCCAGGAGAGGCTCAGCGTCTTCAGTTATAAAGTAGGTACACCTGAGACAGTTAAATGAGCGACCTGGCCCAGATGAGGGGCTGACACTGCCGGAGGGGTGGGGCTTCTGACTGCTGGCCAGGACTCTAGGAGATGTTGGGGCCAGAGGTGGCTTCTCAAGGCCCTGAAACACAGGCAGAATGACTTGCCTCCCTGGGATCAGGTACTTGTTTATGTAATGAGCTCCTTTCAGGTGCTTGCATGCTCTAACAGTTCAGCCGCCCTGCCACGGAGCGTTGTACTGGGGGAAGGAAGGAAGGAAGCCATGCTTGCACGAGGTCCCGCTGGGGTGGGCCTCGGGGCCCCAGGCTCTCCCAGCCTCTGCTGGATGGCCATCTTGAAGGGCTGGAGCAAAGGCAAGGAAAAGACTGTGTGCTGTTTGGAGAAGGGGCTAACTGCACGCTTGCCTTCAAAACCTATCGAAGCTGCCCGTCCTGCTGCCGTTTCTGGTGAGGTCTGACTCCACAAGGAAGCGCCTGACTACGTGCCAGGTGTTTCCCATCAGCAGGGGCTGGCCCGTCTCTGAGCCTTGTTTGGGTGATTTTCTACCGTGGCATACTCTGGGCATAGGTCTGTATTCCTCACCTGAGGCTGGAGCTGAAAGACTAGGGAAAAGAGGGGATGATGTAGAGGGGGCACCTGGGTGGCTTGGTCATTTGAGCTGCCAACGATTGATTTTGGCTCAGGTCATGATCCTAGGGTTGTGGGATCAAGCCCCGGGTCAGGCTCCACACTGAGCATGGAGTCTGCTTGGGATATTTCGCTCTCGCTCTCGCTCCCCCTCTCCCTCCCCCTCCCCCTCCCCCTCTCCTGTTCATGTGTGCACTCTCCCTCTCTCCTCCCTAAAAATAAAATAAGTAAATAATTTAAAAAGAAAGAAAGAAAGAAAGAAAGAAAGAAAGAAAGAAAGCAAGCCCTGGAGAGAGTAATGAAAATACCAGGGCACCTGAGTGGTTCAGTCCACTAAGCATCCGACTCTTGATTTCAGCTCAGGTCATGATCTCAGTTGGTGAGTTTGAGGCCCACATCGGGCTCTGCACTGATGGCACAGAGACTGCTTGGAATTCTCTCTCTCCCTCTCTTTCTGCCTCTCCCTGTCTCGTGCTCTCTCTCTCTCTCTCTCTCAAAATAAATAAATATTTTTTTTAAAAATAGTGAAATTACCACACGTGTAAATGTGCAGAAAGCAGCCAAAGCAGTACTCAGTGGGAAATACATAGCCTTCAATGTATGTATGCACCTTGAAAAAGATCAAAAGGCTGTACAACTAAGATCTCTGAACTTTATATTTGTTAAACTTCCATTTTAAGTTTAGAAAAATAGGAAATCATCGATACAACAAATTCACTAAAATACAAATAAGGAATAACATTTCACTATATCTGCCTTCTAAGAAAGACTTCTCTAACTAAAGTGATTTTTGTCATACTTTCAAACTGAAAATTTCAGGTGGTCAATGTAGGAGCATTGACCTTCAGCAAACCCATCCATCAGGAGCTTATATAAAAATTGCATTTTCGGGACATGTTGGGTAAAACAGAGCTTAGAAAGTAAGATGTTGGTGAATGATAAAAGAAGACGAGGAAAAATAATATCTCAATATATTTTCATAAGTTCAGACTTAACCTTGGCAAGTGGAAACCCAGGGAACTGGTCTGGTGTCAATGGGCTGTTTCCAGGATCACCTTTGGAAAAGGTCACCTACAACTATCCGTAGCCTTCCAATGTATAATCCCAAATTGATTCCTCTATACTTCTACAGAGAACGTAATTCTCTATCATTCTTACCCTGTCTCCTTCCATCACTGGTTATTTGGTAGGTTCTCATGATTTTGAGGCTTATCTTAACATTAACCTTAGTTAAATCGTATTAATATTTGTATCCCCCTTCTTTTAAAGTGACTTTCCTGGGGCGCCTGGGTGGCGCAGTCGGTTGAGCGTCCGACTTCAGCCAAGTCACGATCTCGCGGTCCGTGAGTTCGAGCCCCGCGTTGGGCTCTGGGCTGATGGCTCAGAGCCTGGAGCCTGTTTCCGATTCTGTGTCTCCCTCTCTCTCTGCCCCTCCCCCGTTCATGCTCTGTCTCTCTCTGTCCCAAAAGTGAATGAACGTTGAAAAAAAAAAAAATTAAAAAAAAATAAATAAATAAAGTGACTTTCCTGTCGGAACCAATCTACTCTGTTAAAGTTAGGTCCTGACTTTTCTGTAGCGGATTCCTCATGTCACCTGGGAACAGGGTCTCCTGTCACAGCCGTCTACGTAGAGTCTACTAGCAGGTGGATGGGTTTAGGTACAGAAACTGTGAAACTCTGTCTCCAGCTATCAGACACCTGGTCTCTGGCTGATATATTCTATAGGGTTACCCATACATTGTCCTTCATTGAGAAGCTCTCAGGGAGTTGGTTGTAATAATTCCTTTGCTCTTGGGTGGCACTGAGGCTGTAAAATTACAGTGCACACAGTTCTTGTGAATTCACCATCCTGTTGGATCCTCACAGCCACCCTGCAAGGGAGACAAAGCTGGACTAGCATCAGGTCCATTTTACAGAGGAGGAAGCTGAGGCCCAGAGTCACACTGCTGTAGGTGACAGCTGGTATTCACACCCAGTCGTCTAAACTGCTGACTAGTACTATTTTTATTTGCTCATTGACTCTTCTCAGAAGCACTAAGGAGGTCCTCATTTCATGGGTCAGGCTGCAGTTTACAAAAAGATGCAGGAAACACATAGCAAAGGATGACACCCATCTACACACAGAGTCCAAAAACTCTGTTTATGTATAAATGTGGAGAACAAGGAAAAAGCCAAACCGTTTGCCTCAGGTTATGAGTGGAGCCCTGTCTGATCCATGTAATGCATGTTGGCACTTTCAAATGAAGTAAAAAATAACCCATGTACTTAGGAAAACGTATCTCTCAGAGCATAAAGACTAAGACTTCTTGGTGCTAGGATTTTAATTCAGGTTCCACCTACAGCACCATCCACATGGCGCTATAGTTAGCAATCAAACCTTAAGTTTGGTCCAGAAAAGTTGCCCACATTTATTTACCTGCACACAACAAATACGGTGATATAAATGAAACACCGGCAGTAGCCCAGAGGCCCCAGGCCAGCCCATGCCTCACGGTAGCACTAGCAGCTGCTAGATCCCCAGCCTCAAAGTTGAGGAGACGGAGGACCAGGGAGAAGAAGGTGTGCCCCCCCGGAGGGTTCCCCTAAGCAGTTTGGTATCTTGATAGTGACAGCTGCTTCTCCCCACCCAGGAACACTGGCCCCACCACCTCCTCCTGCGGCCCCTGCCTGGGGTCTTGGCCCCTGGAAGCTTCCCTCATTTTTAGCTCCTACCAGAGGCCACCAAGCTGAGAGAAGTTACCAGAAGCCAGAACTGGAACCGCCCAGATAAAAGTAAAACATCTGCACCCACTCTGCCCATGTCTCTCCACTTCCCAGTTCTGTGCCTTCCTCTTCTGGAAGAGGGATAGTCACACCATTATGGGATAGTTTTAAGTAGTAAATTACTGCACATATAGCACTTAGCTCAGTTGTCTAGCATGTGGTTAGCATTTAGGAAATTTATTATTATTATTATTATTATTATTATTATTATTATATCAGCCAATCAAAATTTGTTGGTGGCCATGGAGATAGGAGACCAGGTCCCTGCCCTGCCACTCATCTGCACTGTGACTTTGGCCACAGTGTGATCACCCCCACCACTAGTTCCTTCCCCATCCCTGCCCCAGGGATCCTTTTGGCACTTTTCAGCTGACCCATTTGGAAGGTCGGAGAAAATCCCACTTTCCTGACTGCTTCAGAGGGACTTTCCACCCACCAGGAATGGGTCAGGCAAGTGGAAATTACAAGAGAGAAGGAAAAGACAAAGAAGGACAAAGCTGTCTATGCAGGGTAAGGAATCACGCTATGCAGGGCTGCAACCAGCTTTATTAGGAGCCCACATTAAGTTATAAATGCAACCACTTAGATTGTTTTTTTTCCTTTCCAATTGTTTTTGCCCATCATGCAGGCATGGTCACTCGTTGGCCAAGAACCCAGAAGTGGAAACTGGCACTTACTTAGAGGAAGGGGTAGGGGTGGGGTGGGGTCTGGTTTTTCCATAGCAAACACACACTGGTTTTGTTTTTATTTTAGAATCACTAAGCTCCCCGGGAGCCCCCTCCCTGACCTCAGATATGAGGTGCTCACCCCTTAGGAATGAAGAGTCAAGGCACCCCCAAACATGAGCTTTTGTGAATGGGAGCAGAGAAGAGGCCCCTGACATCCCAGGAGTAGAGAGTATAGGGAAATGGGAAAAGTCACAACTAAGTGTGGCCAGCAAGATTGTCCCCAGGCCCCTAACCTGATTTGCTGGCCTTTCTGCAGCCACAGTGCCCAGCCATACCTTCAGGCCTCTGCTCACAGCATCCTCTCTGCCTGAGCAGCCTTCCTTCCTGTTCTGCCTGCAGGGACTCTACTGGTTCTCAAAGACCAGATTAAATGCCCCTCTCACCTGCCCATCCCATTGTGGCAGAATTACTGCCATTTCCTCTGTGCCGCCCTCAGGGTGTAGAGGTGATCTACATGCCTGTGCCCCACCCCCGGACTAACTCCAGTGATTCCGAGTACAGCTCTTGGCACATAGTGGGGACTCAGTGCACGTTTGTTGAATGATTGAAGGATGCAGCTGGCCCAGGGACCAACAGTGCCTTCGTACTTACCTGGGATTTGTACAGTCTGCCCCCAAGCACTCCACACCTCCTGCTGCCCCTCACCATTAAAGGACTCAGCTCTTCCCTCACCCACCACCCAGGGGATCCATTCTGCCCCCCACTCTGGTGCTCGCCCTGGCTGAGCCTTGCCCTGCACAGCGTGAGTTCCCACACATTTGGCCAGCCCACTGGGCTCTTTGTACATATCTCTCATCCTCTCTGCACTTTGAGACTCATTCACTTGGGGGGCTGGCAGTAGAAGAGATAATAATCCCCAGTTCTCATGGCCTGGGATGTTACACATCGGCCTGATGAAAGTCCCCCAAATCTGTCACTTCACCATCAAGGCATTTGCGGTTGCTTTTCTGAGAATCCTGTGGTGTGGGTCCTGACTGTGCTATTAGCAGCCCCCAGGCCTCTGGCTGCCCTTGAATGCCAGCTTTGTTCTGTACTCAGAGCCTGGGCCTGGAGGGACAGGCACCCTGAAGCTGCATTAGCAGGCTGTCTGGGAAGTCTCTGACATCTCAACGGGAACACGTCCTAAATGTGGATTTTGTGTGAGAGGGTGTGCCTACCCCGCGCTCCACCCGTACCCACTCAGCTATGTCTATTCAGATGCAAAGGATGGTCTTAGTGCAGGGGTATGGACTTCCAGAACTCATAGGGGCTTTAAAGAACACTGATCCAAAGTGGCCCTCAGACCAGCATCTGGGAATAGGGTGACCTGACATCCTGACTTGCTGGGTGTGGTCCAGGTTTAGCACTGAAAGTCCAATATTCTGAAAAATCCCTCCCTCAGTCATGGGCACATTAGATCATTAGCTACCTACTTGCCTGCCTTGTGGCTTCCTGACACTTGCCTGCCTTATGGGTAGGAAAACATACAGCCAAGAGGGGATGCAACCCGCCAAAGTGCAGGCAGCAAGGAAGGGGCAGAGGCAGGAGAAGTGTCCTGCCTCCGTGGGTGGCTCAGCTGCCCGGTCTCAGCAGGTTCAGCCGATACACCAGGGCCCAACCAGTCAGCTTGTTAGAAGATTAAGAAGGCACTGAAAAGGGGCATGTGGGTGGCTCAGTCTGTCGAGCATCTGACTTTAGCTCAGGTCATGATCTCAAGGTTCGTGAGTTCGAGCCCTGTGTTGGGCTCTGTGCTGACAGCTCGGAGCCTGCAGCCTGCTTCAGTTTCTGGGTCTCCCTCTCTCTCTGCCCCTCCCCTGCTTGTGCTCTGTCTCTTAAAAATAAGTAGGAAAACATTTTTTAAAAAGGCACTGAAAAAGACTCAAACTAGTTGCTGCCATCACTGGGCACTGGTCTCAGGAGGGAAGGTAGAGATGGCAATCTTGAGGGAGGGGGACCCCGCTGAGCCTGGAGCATGTGGGAGGGCAGCAAGGAGCCAGGACTCCAGATGTAGGGCACAGTGGGGCCAAGGCTGGAGGGAGGGGCAGCAGGTCTTGTAAGAGGCCAAAGAAGAGATCAGCTTGGCTGGAGCAGGGCTCCAGGAGGTACGGTCACCTCTTCTTTGTACTCAGGCTAGTCCAGGACCCCATGACCAACAGTGACTACCACCTCTGGGCGGCAAGGTATCTCTGCCTTGCCTGCCCCCACTGTCTGCCTCTGGCCCCTGAGGGAAACCTCCTGCCATTGGCTCACAAAGTCCAATTCTCCATCCTCTAGACAGAAATAAAACCCACTTAGGAAGGTAAGCTATTTCCCACAAATTCTCAGACGCCCCTCGGAGTTCTGTGAACATGGTCTTGGAGGCTCTGAAACCCTGCTTCCTCCATCCTGGCAGGTCAAATGGCACGTGTTTGCTTTTCTCCTCTCTGGAGGAGAGGCCTTTCCTACCCCCACCCCCCAGCCACTGTCCCCACGTGTTACTCGCTAACCACAGGGGAGACTGAGGAAAACAAGGTCCTGGAGAGGGGTGTCCATCAGGGCAGCTGTCTGTCTGCCAGCAATCCCCTCCAGAACCACCTGGCAGGTGGGCTGGGAGTGTCCACTCTCCTAGGAGGGTAGTTGCCTCACCCTCCCTATCCACCTGTCCCGGGCCACTAGGCAGTCGAGTTAAGGGCAATCAATGTCCTGAAGCTGATGCAGAACCACAGGAGAGTGTTCAGTGAGGCCATCCTTCACGAGGCTTGCATTTCAGAAAGAGTCCCTTGGCAGGGGCCGAGGGGCTGGGGCTGACGAGACGCCCAGAGACAGTTAAGAAGTTAGTGCTGAAGTCTAAGAAGGAGATGGTGAGGTCTCAACCAGACCAGTGGCAGCAGGGATGGTGGGCAGGGGACAGATACCTACGGGCAGGTAGTGAGTACAATTAAGAGGCAGCAGGGGAATGAGCCCAGGGAGGAGGAGGAGGAAGAAGCCATGCTTCTTCTGACACCCAAGGGGAAGGATTGGCGAACAGAGGAGTGAGGGTCCCAGAAGCCAGGGGGAGGGGCTGGGCCACAGTGCCATGTGCTGGGAGAGGATTCACCTCTGCCAGAGCAGCATCAGTGCAGGATGAGGGTGGCTTAGGGATCCAGGGGAGGGGAGGAAATGGAGACTCAGGTAGATATTTTCCAATGAGAAGGGATGCAGCTTCTAGGGAAGGGGTTAGAAGAATGCCTAGGATAAAGGAGCATTTTTGCATCGATAAGGAGGGAAACGTGTGTGTGTGCTTGTTTCCCTGAGAAAGGTAATACAGCTCTAAAAGTGTCTGAGACCCAGGCTTTTTAAAACTGATCGCTCTTTTCAACTCATAGCTCGAAATGGCTACGAGAGCTGTAGTCAGCCCATCAGGATTCCAACCAACAGGAAGAAGGAAAGACTGAAGGGAGACATGCCCCCTCCTCACTTTAAGGATATTTCTGATCATTAGAGATAAAGACTGACATTCATTAATGACAAAGGGATCGATCTACCAGGATGATATCACAACTCCAAGTCTGTATGCACTCCATAAAACAATTGCAAAATAGATGCAGCAAAAATGGACAGAACCGAAGGATAGACAAATTCATGGTCATGGCGGGGGTCTGTAGTATACCTTTTCAACAGATCAGAGAACCAACAGACACAAATACAGTAAAGACACAGATGTGAAAAGAGCTGTTAGCAGATTTGGCCTAACTAACACACACAGAGTTCTGCACCCTACTTTTTTTTTCAAATGCACGTGAAGCATACACCCGGAAAATGATACCTCTAAGAAATCTAGTACACTACTTCTGCTTCCATGCCTTTTGCCAGCAGTCAATCTTGGCTGCACCTAGCAGGAAGGAATGCTGGGAAATGTCTCCTCCAGGTGGCCAGTGCTCACTGAAACTGAGGGATTCTGGTCCGAAGGCAGAAGGGGAGAACAAGTATTAAGGAAACCAGCCATCTCTGTCCCTTTGTCCCGTCCTCTGACTGCCTGAGTCCCAAGAGCACTGCACAGTGGATAAGAGCTTGGGCTGAGTCAGATGCCCCTCACCCTCTCCTGGCTTTGCCACTTACTTGCTGTATGACTTTGGATAGGTTATTTAACCTATGTGAGCCTCCATTTCCTTACCTTTTAAAAACAGGAATTACCCTTCTTCCTAGGGCTGCTGGAAAGATGGGACAAGATAACACGTATAAAGCACTTAGTTCTGTGCCTGGCACATAATAAATGCTCAATAAATGTTAGCGGCTCAGAGACGGTAAGTAACTTACCCAAGGTCAAACAGCCAATAAATGACAAGTTTAGCTTTCAAATCCAAGCATCTGGCTCTAAGCTGGGAAGCTGGTTCTTTGGGGCCTCTGCCACCCCCAGCACAGGGCCCTACGTACAGTGGGGATGTGGTAGAGGAAGAAAGCTGAACAGGAGGGGAAAGGAACCTGTGGTGGAGGAAGAAGCCTGAACAGGAGGGGATAGGAAACTGCTACCACCAATTAGCCTTGTCACTTTAGCAAATGTTAATTTCCTCATTCCCTCTGCAGAAGGTTGAATTAATGAGCCCAGAGGTTTTTTTTTTCCCCCTGACCCTGATATATTCAGTTCTGTCTTCTCTACCACTAATGGCTGAAATTTTCCCGTTAGAAATGTGTTTCTTTTTGTTAAATCCTGTCTTCTGCCTCAACTCCTTTTTTAAAAACACAGTTTTCCTTTAGAGGGTGCTAGCCCCTTCGTTTGCGGGTCCTGACACTTGGTATACAGGTCTGGAGAAGGGTCTATAGCCTGGCTCTGCAGGCCCTGGTTGGGAGGAGAAATGCAGACAGGAGAGCCCAGGGCCCAAACAAGCTGTCCATTTACTAATGGCCCACAGTGGCCCAGAGGCTCTTTTGTCAGGGCCACCTGCACAACGGCCGTGTAATAGCTCCTGTTCCAGTCGCCCAGCTGACCCCATCTATCACCATTTTTCACCCTTTTTTTTTTTGTAGGCTTCCTTTTTTTCTCCTTCTGTATTTTTGTCCACCACACTGCCTCTGAGACAAAATCGGAGAAAAATGGGTTTTGTCCTTTTTTAACCAGAAGACTAAAAGTCTTAAATTACCTTCCTCAAGTTCTGCAAATAGAAATCCCAAATAAGACAGCCACCTTTTCTTTTCTTTCTTCCTCTCTCTGTCTAGGAGCCCATGGGCTTGAAATAAAAGGCAGAGTGGTAGCTTAGGAAGAACAGTGTGGGCTCAGCCCAGCACCGGCCAGGAAGAGGAGCAGGGTGGTAGCAGGGAGGGCCTGACTGGAGATGGAGAATGAGGGAGAAAGAGAATGGAAATGAGCAAAACCAGTGCCCCATTGCTTATGGCTCTAGAATAAGAAAGGTCCCCTCAAGGGCCCGGTTTCTTAAAGAACAACTGCTCTGTGCGTGGTAGAGCATGGACGGGTGCGGTGCCGGGGGGAAATGGAGCTGAGGGGAAGAGGAAGCTACAGAGGCTGTTGTTCAGACTTACTGGGAAACAAATGGGGTTACCAGGCACAGTGAAGCTCCTGTACGTGTGTCACCCCACTGACGTCATGGTTCCCAGAGAGCCCCTCAGTGGCTCAGTGGGCAATAGGACAAGCAGAGGGAGCGTGGTTCCAGGGCAACAGCTAGGAATTTGGGGGCTGGAGTCCTGGGTTCTAATCCGTGCTGCATATAATAATAATAGCTAGCATTTATGGAGCACTTACTGTGTGCCGAGGACTATGCTAAACACCTCACATAGATGATCACATTTTATCTTCCAAGCAAGCCTGCAGCGCAGGTATCGTTATTATCTCTGGTACAGATGAGGACGCTGAGGAATGAGCAGTTGAATGACTCACCCAAAGTCTCACGTATCTTGTGACAGACCTGGGTTTGAACCCGGGGAGTCAGACTCCAGAGCTCTTGTCTGCCTGCCAAACAACAAGGCTTGCTGACCTGCTTCCTCATGGGGAAAGTCAAGGTGCAGGGGACAGGTAGGGTGGACTGGGTGAGGCTGATGTTCTCTCCAGCCTGGACTGTCTGATTTGGGGCTCATGCCTCACCTACACACAAAAAGATCCCGCTCAAGTAATGCAGAGTGCCAGACTCCAGGGCCAAGCACACACGCCAAGTGTGCGTGAGTATGTGTGTGTGTAGGACAGGTAAATTTGTGTCCTGCAACCCTGATGAGACAGGAGAAGAGAATCAGAACACACTGCAAGGTCAGTGCAAAGTCTGTAGGAAGACCTGTAGGTTAGACTTAGGTCAAAAGGGCAAAACCAAGATCCAAAGGGTCTAGAAAATTCTTCTCAGTGCAGCTGTATTGTGCATCCAATAGCCTTTGGATTTCCCTGATCTTTGCTCCAGGTTACATAGCCATAGCCTCAGACCCACCTGGCCAGATGGGCTAGTAAGGAGTCCTGGCTCTGGAAGGAGGACAGTGGCTCCCCATGGTCTGCCACCCCCCCAACACATGTGTCTTCTTTGCAGGCCCAGCAACCATGGCCCATTACAAGGCCGAGCAGGACGACTGGCTGCTCGTCTACCTGAAGTATTTACTCTTTGTCTTTAACTTCTTCTTCTGGGTAAGTGAATTTTGCACACACATCCCCTTCCCCAGTGGAGTGAGTCAAGCCACCTTTGTTTTTTTTTGTGAGTCACCACTCTGGTTGAATTCCTCCAAATCAAAGACCACCCATGGGCAAATTCTGCCTACTTGAAAGCAAACATGTACATTCGCTGCTGAGGGGGAAGAAAAGAATCTGGTCTGCAGGTTTGGCGTGGAGTCCTACCACGTGGCATCTGAATGGAGGATGCATGAGAACAACATGGAGTGTTGTGCTCCAGCCCGCTGCACAAAGGGTCTGGCTCTTCCTCCACAGCTAACTTGTTGCACCAGGGCCTTGTGGGAAATGTGCATGCCTGAAACAATTGCTTGTTTTCCACCGAAGCACATTTGCCTCTCCTGGTTAACTTTCTTTAGGCCCGAGGCTGGTGTGACGGCAATGGCCTCTGTAGTGACTCATGTCAGGAAGCCTGCCCGTGGAGGTCTTTCAGGAGGAGCGGGTTCTGTCCACTTGAGGCAATTACTGGAGTAATTGGGAGCAGAAGACCATCAGTCCCCCCAAGTAGCCAGACACCGGAATGTGTGTACTTTGTATCACAATCTCACGAAATCTGGAGAGGCAGAAGGGTGCTTAAGAGGCTAAGCAGGCTTTGCTCAGCTCTGCTGCTTACTGATGGTGCGGCCTCCGGCAAGCCACTTAACATCAGCGAGTCTCTTTCCCCAGCTACAAAACGGGGAATCGTTTCCAGCCGCTTGGGATTTGTTAAAAACAAGACAACAGGCCCCAAATGGAGGTACTTACACCAAGCCACCATGTCACCAAACCGAGACTTAATTATGGTCAATTACGGTCTCGGCTCTCCCAGAAATGGCATCCTAAACTAGTCAATCGGGAATCGCCTGATGAGCACTAGTTACGTAGTCTGCCTGATAGATCCCCGCCTTCCCCTGAAGGAAAGAAACCTTGCAATAGCCAGCCTGCTTTTTTGCCTAATATAACATCCTTGTTCCTGCTCCCTTCTGGGTATAAAAGTCTTTTCTTTGGTGCAGGTCTTCGGAGCTCCTTCCTGTCTGTTAGATTGGATGCTGCCCGGTTGGAAGCAACTTCTGCTCAAAGAAACTTTTAAAATGTTTAATATGCCTCAGTTTATCTTTTAACTGTTCGCTTAGCAGATGCTCTAAAACTATATGTTCAGTGCTTAGCTCAGTCTCTGCACATAGAGGGCATTCGATATGCAATATTTTGGGTATGTTAGATGCAGAAAGCCTGAAAATACCACCAGATCAACCTGCTGATAAAACAGAGCTGAGTTTCCTTATTACCCTGGGAAGCGATGCTCTCCCTTGACAGAGTCTTAGAAACATCTCAGAAAGGCAAAGGCAAAGATAGGTTATATCTACGTTTTCAGGGTCTTCCATTAAGACTAATGAAACTGCCTAAAGTGGGGCAGCGCGTGAAAACACTGAAGGATCTTGACACACAGTAATTTAGGATTGTTGGGCACAGCAAGACCAGGGTTTGGAGAGCCTTGGAGAGTAGACAGTCATTTGATGCTATCTGTTAAAAAGTTGAACAATTTGATGTTTGTTTAAATGTTTTCTGCAAAGTTCCTTAAATGAACAATAAACTTTTTTTACTTGCAACTTTTATCTTCCTGAGCAAGAGTTTCCTGGAATAGTGAAGCTGTATTGAGGAAGACAGTGGAATAATAAAGCCACGCTGATGTGATCAGTGAGCTGTGTGGGTGTAGATAGTTTTGATTCTCAGAGATAAATCTGATAGAGTGCTTGGGATTCTTGCTGAGTGAGGGTTTTTTTTTTTTTTTTCTTTTAAGAATGTTTTTCCTGAGCATAAAGGTCTATGTCTCCACAACCGATAATCCCTAAAATACTGAAAAGTATAAATAAGAAAATAAAGATTGCCCATAGCTCACACCATTAGGTCCCTAGAGATGCTGTAACAGGGCATCACGAACTGAGTAGTTTCAAACAACAGAACTTTATTCTCTCACAGCTCTGGAGGCTGGAAGTCCAAAATCAAGGTGTCTTCAGGGCCACGCTTGTTCTTAGAGGCTGGGTAGAATCTTGCCTTGACTCTTCCAAAATTCGGGTGGCGACCTGCAATTTTTGGCATTCTTAGGCTTGCAACGTCCTGATTCCGGTCTCTGCCTCTGCCATCCCATACTGTTCTTCCCATTCATAGATGCTGGGGTTAGGACTTCACCACACCTCTTGGGTCGGGGGGGGGGGGGGGGACACAATTCAACCCATAATACTTCTCATCCAGGGATGACCACTGTTGACACTCCCGCTAGACTTGGCCCCGATCAGGACAGGAGATGGTGGTGACCTACAGTATGGGGGTGACAGTGGGGATCAAATATTTGGAGAGAGTCAAGGGACTTGGGAGGCAAAGTTAGGTCATTAGCTGGCTGAGGGGGATTAAAATGTGTAACCCTTGGGTAGATGGTAAAGCTCTTCACTGCAGCAGTAGACTAGAAAGACAAGCTACTGGGCATCAGATGGCGAGGTCAGTTGTAGGCACGGTGAGTCTGAGTTGCCAGGAAACATCTGAGGAAAGATGCTCCATGGGAAGTTGGCTTATGGGTCTGGATCATTCCCACCCAGCTGGTGGCTACAGCCACAGAAACAGGTGAGAACCCCCAAAGATAGCATGGAGACTGAGAAGAGAGGCAAGAATGAGATGTAAAATGTCCCAATGGTCAGGAGTGGGTCTGGGTTCAACAATGGTCCCTGTTTGCCCTGACGGAAGGAGCTTCTGAGATGTGGGACTCATGGAGAGCCCCAGGCAAGGAGATACCCGTGGTTCCCCAGGGAAGGTGGAGGAGAGGCTGTCAGAGCCGTGGGAGGAAAACTGGGAGAGACAGAAGCTGGAGGTTGGGAGGGCTGGGCCGTGTTAAAGGGAGAAGGCACGTCAAGTATTTTAAGGCCCAGAAAGTGGCCATCAGGTTTGACCACACAGAGTTTACTGGTGGCTGTGGTGAGAGTACTCTCAGGAGAGTAGTGGTGGGAGGTGAGGGGCGGTGAGGAAGTGGGCACTCTGTGTAGACACCACCTGCTGGGCACCAGCAGAAGAGAGAGGGCAGTAGCTGGCAGGGCCCGAAGGCTGTTGTGAGGTGCTCAGCTCAGAGTATCTTTGGAAGGGCCCTGACATTGCACATCCTGCCTGTGACCACCCTCAGGGTCCCCTCCATCCTGAGTGGACTCAGAGTCTGTCTATTTGGTGCGGGCATTCCTTTGGGAGTGGTAGGGAGAGGGACGTGGGGGTGGCAGCACAGGCAGATGGGCAGCGAGCGTGTTACCAGAGCAGCTACCAGTGAGGGGGAGCTTCCCCCATATAGATCTCCCTGCTTTGGGTTAAAAATACCCCTGCCTGGGGGCCTGGCTGGACGTGGACCAGCTTCCCGGGGACCCATTCAGCCAGGCCTCGTCCGCCTTATGACAGATGGTCAGTTAAGGGATATCCAGGCCTCAGTCTCCAGCCCAGGAGCATCCTGGCATCGTCCCCTGGACCCACTGCCATGTCCTCAGAAGTAGATATGGGACAGACTGCTGGCCCGTCTCCTCCCACATCAGAGCACAACATCATCCATTTTGCAGTGCAGAAAGTCCCTGGGAATTTACCAGAATTCCCTAGGGAGGGGGCCGTGTCAGGGAGGGCCCCTTCCCTCAAGAGAAGGATCCCCCACTACACACAGCCCAGAGTCCAGCAGCCAGCCCCACACCTGAGCCCCTCTCTTAAGACACATAACAATGCCGTTGTCTACACCGGCCACCACTCCCACCTCTTCTGCCTTCCTCTTAAGACTCTAATGCCGAGAGCCAGGGAGGGTCTTCAGAGAGCAGCCAATCTGCTGTCCTTTAAGCCCCTTGCTACCACCAGCACCACCATGCAGACACAGAGAGCAAGCCCAGACAGCAGCAACAGGTTGTCCTTGCGAGTATGATTGGGGTGAACACTCAAACTTCCTTTCTCCCCCAGAACAGTTTTCCCTCCCCATACATCACCTTGCCACACTCTGTCCAAATTCAGCACAGAGAGGATCAGGAAGCCTTCCTCGTGGTGGTTTATGATGCCTAGCCCTTGTGAGGCACTGCTGGATAAAGACCTTCCTCGGGTTATCTCTTGCGATCCCCCAACCAACCATGATGTTCTGTATCACCATTATCCTTGGGCAGGGAGCAGGCTCACCCAGTTCAGAATCTTGCACAAAGTCCTGTAATGGTGACACCCAGGCATTCTGGCCAACAATAACAACAGTCACAAACTCCATCCGCGGTGTTTAACAAGTACTGTACAAGGCACTTGGAACAAATCAGTGACAGAGTCCCTAGGATGCATTGTACTTACTATGGAGGCTTGCTCTGTGGAAGCATCATTCTGTGTAATCTTCCCAGTACCCCTGCACCCCTGAACAGCTCTAGTAGAAGCCCCACTTTGCAGAGGGGGGAGCACTTTGCCCAAAGACCCAGAGCTGGAGCCCAGCTCTCTTTCACCTCTAAACCTATGCGCACGGCCCCCAGCTCCGAGTCCTGTACTCTCCTACAATGTCTTTGGGGCATCTGTGGATTAGTGCGACAATAGAGCATGCTGGGAAGACTCAGGCTCAAGTTTGGGTCCAGATTCAGATCTTATTTATTTGCCATGGGACATTAGTTGCTGTGGACTGAATTGTGACCCCTGAGAATTCATATGTTGAAGTCCCAAACCACAATGTCTCTGTATTTGGAAATAGGGCCTTTAGGAGGTAATTAAGGTTAAATGGGATCAGAAGGGTGGGATCCTAATCCGATAGGATGGGCGGCCTTACCAGTAGAGGAAGAGAGAGATCTCTCTTTATAAGCATGCACAGAGGAAAGGCCATATGAGGAGGGCAGGGCAGGGCATCCTTACCAACACTGAATCAGCCAGCACCTTAGCTTGGGACTTCAGTCTCCAGAACCGTGAGAGATAGAAATGCATTTCTGTGGTTTAAGCCACTCAGCTATGTATTTTATCCTCGTAGCCTAAGCAGACTAAAAGGTTAGGCAAATCACTGAATCTCACCAAGTCTCACCTTTTTTCAGACACTCAGTGGGCGTGTCAAGCCCTGTAAGAATTAAAGATGAATATTTGGAAAAAATAGCATAGTTTCTGACATACTTGGTGCTCAGCTAGAATATGTAGCTATTTGAGGAGACTAAGGGACATGCCTCATCAGTTAGAGCTTTCTCTGTTCATAGCACTGGCTTTAAGACTTTGGGGATCATGATCCATGTAAGAAACAGACATAAGCATAAGCAATGACTATGTGAAGAATTGTTCGTAAAGCCAAGCTTACCTTTACTGTGTGCAGTGCACTCTGATATTTTCTCTTCTGCCTTGTGTCATTTTGTTTTGTTTTGCTTTGTAGTGCAGGTTACAATCCACCAAATTTATTTCACAGCCATAATGGGTTACAGTCCAAAGTTTCAGAACCCAGAGCAGCAGGATGGTGAGAGCGGCCCCCGCCTCCACCCTGGCGTGGGCAGGATGCAGGTGCCGGTGGCCATGAGCCAGGCCTGGGGGTCTCAATGAGACTTTAAACCCAGTCTCCCCGCCTCCCAATCAACTGTGCCATGGTTGCAAAATTTGAAGGCCGTGAATCAGTTTACACTCTGCATTGATTCTCACAACCACTCTTTAATGTCTCCATCCCTGTTTTGTAGAGGTGAAATGAGGCTCACGTGGTTGGCAGAATCTTATGTGAATTTTGGGTTTTCTGACTCAAAGTCCAGTGTTCTTCCCATCTGCAGAGACCACTGACCAATAATCACAGCCTTAGACCCGCTGCCTCTGATGCTTCCTTGGAACCCAAGATGTCCCCAAGGTTTAAGGTTGCACCTGAATTGGGATGTTACGATGTTGTGGGCAGGCATGCAGATTGTGAAGGATATAAGCAAGACTTCAGAAGTGCCCCACTAGACACCCACATCCTGTGCCTAAGCTTCACCGTGTCTCTGGCCCCAGGCCTGCAACACTCAACCCACACCTGATCACCCCATCCTTCAGCGTCTCCCCATCCCTGATTCCACCCCCTCCCCCTCTTGCATTTGATCGGGGCCATCTCATGGGGCAGAGGAGACCCCTTGGATGTAGCTTTGGGTCAGGAGCCAAAAATGCCAACACTTTTATGCCTCCTCCCTGATCCTAAAAAGATAATGTGATCCTGGCTTCCCTACATGGTGCCTAGGAAATGCTTTTCTTCCCTCCCATTTCCTGCACGGCTCCCTATAGCTCCCATCATCCCTGCAATGTTGTTCCCTAATTTATTATTTTAATTAGCTGCTTGGCTGTGTTAATAATCAAAACCTTCCCAGCCTCCCCGGAGCTATGCCAGGCTACAGGAGAACGGGAGAAGAGCCGGCTGCTCCCGGAGCTCTGTGCTGCCCCGGGGTGTTGTGTGAGGCATTGGTACTTCCCTTGGGGACTAGTGAGGCTTGGCCTCCAGGGGACCCTTGGGATCCCTTAGGGGGGACATGGGCCAACACGGGAGGCAGAGATGGTGGAAGACTCGTGCCCCGGCCAGGGGAGGGAAGTGAGGTGACTTCAGGACATCTCTCTAGGACTCCCATGGAAGGCCTAGAAAAGAAGGCCTCCTGCTCTCCTGCTGAGGGTAGAGAGCCCTTTACCTCCACATCATCGTCCCACTGTACGGGCCTTTGCCTGCCTCTCAGGACATGTCATCTGTGACAGAACAGGTGAGGGGTCCCATGGCTGGTTTTTCTCCTGCTCCCCTTCTTAAGGTGCTAAAGTCACAGGACCCCCCATGGGGTTGAGGGCATCCCTGCCTCTCTGTGCGGTCAGGGTCTGCTCATACATTTGACAGGGATGCACATTTGGTCTGCACGGGGCCATTGTGGGTGAGACCAGTCAC
Source organism: Herpailurus yagouaroundi (assembly GCF_014898765.1). NCBI lineage: Eukaryota > Metazoa > Chordata > Mammalia > Carnivora > Felidae > Herpailurus > Herpailurus yagouaroundi. The sequence goes on from NW_024412572.1 coordinate 5,153,871, forward strand.
AGAGGAAGCCTGTGGTGACAGCCCTGAGTAACGTGGCTTGCTTCGTGGGCAAAGCAGCTTTGTGTGGATCGACAGCCCAGCTGGTAAAATGGGCACTAAACTGGCCAATAAGGTTCTTGAGTTCTAGTCCCCACTTGGCCCCTGGCTACTTACAGGACCTTGGAAAGTCACCTCTCCAGGACTTTATATATAGAATATAAAAGGGGCTAGACTTGACTCTTCTGCCTGTCCCACCCTCCCTCCCCCTCCTTCCCTAAGGAGTTACCAGGCACTACCACATGTAGTGCTCTGCTGGGGATACTAAGATGAGGAAGATTTAACCAAGAGGCTACAAGGGAGACCAAGTGATGAACACCACAAATACACTGTGACACGTGTCACTCTAGAAGCCCGTACAAGGCGTGGAAGCAGCAGGGAGCACAGAATGACTTGTGAGACAGGGGGCAGAGTCTGAGCTGGGTTTGAAGAAGGAACAGGTAGTCTTATGTTCTCTCCCAGCTCCAGCCCCCAATACATCCCACGATCTCTGCTCTTGTCATAAAGGTAGACTGGCTTGGGGAAAGAGGGAGAGTAGTGCTCTGATTTACTTTACCAAGGGATCTTTAAAACCACAGAGCCAAGAAAAGAGTGGATCAAAGTAGAAAGTGGCCTTTATCAGGACAAGCCTACCCTTGAAGATTCAACTCAAACAGAACTGGCACTGAGGCCATGGGAATGTGGGGTGACCTGGGAGAAATGCCTGCCTGGCACTGGGGGGTGTTGGTCAGGTCATTTATCGAGCTGAGGCCAGATATTGGAGGGCCTTGAGCCCATGGTGGAGTCTGGGCTTGGTGCGCTGGGTGCTAGGGAGCTGGGGGCAGTTTTTCGGCGGGATCAGCCCTGGAATCATGACACACTTGCTTCTGGGTTGAGCAGGGGCCAGGAGGCTGATGATACACGGGTGGGGAGGTAGGGAGCCAAAGCCAGGGCGGTGCATGGAGCTGGGTGGGAGAACAGATGGGGACTGGCATACGGCTTCCCTGGGAGGAGAGAGAGGAGTCCATAATGACCTTGGGGGAGGGGGGGTGGATTCTGGTCTGGGTGGGTGGTGGTGCAGTGATGAGACTGCCCAGGGCAGAAAGAGTGGAGAAGGCAGGTGTGGGCTCTACACGGGCGAATGCACATTCAGCTCAAAATCCTGTCCGGTCCAGTGTGGAGCTGGGCACCCAGGAGTCACCCAGCAAACACAGAAATGAACTGCAGGGCCACCCCGTGTGTTTCCTGCCTCCCCATGCCATGGGCTTCCCTCCCACTGAAGGCAGAAAACTCTACTGCCTGGAGGACCCTTCTCTACTGGGAGCCCCGCAGTCCTGGCCCCTGCTCCGCCCCACCAGCCCTTCCCCCAAATCCCAGGACAGAAACGCTTCAGTAGCCTGGCAAAGATAATCCTGCAATTACTTTTACACTCTCTGCCTGATGTCTGTCAGGGCCCAGCCATGTGCGGTTGCTCAGGCTAATCCTTCTGAGCATGTGATGACCTGAGCAACTTTTTGGCAATGTTTCTTTTCTATAAATGGGAAGTTCCAAAAATTGCAAGGCATCAGTGACCTGCCATGCCCCTCCTGGACTGCCGGTGTCCTCATTGGCAAGAAGACTTCACCCTCTGCAGGGTTTTCTAGCTAATCGGCTACAGGCTTTGGTTTTGAAAAATGTAGTTAGTATTCCGCAGTTTCTGTAAAGAGCCAAATACTGTTGAATCAACTCTATGCAAATAGCTGTTGAAATAGCTCATTGGGATCAGACCTCTCCCTGCCCCCTGAACAGTCCTCTCCGTTCCCTTTCCACTGCTCTTCCTGCTGATCTAGGCAGTCTCCCCAGGGCTTGAGTGAAAGCCATGAGCCACTGGTCCAGAAGCATCTTGCTGGAGGAGTATTGGCAGAAGGTTGTCCTCTGGTACTAACGGGGACATTTTACCCACGTGGAAGAGACCTCAGAGATATTCTCATCCAGCAGTGCCATTTTACAGATGAAGAAACTGAGGCTTAGCCAAGTGAAGTGTCTGGTACACAGTCACATGGTTAGTCAGGGGCAAAGCCAGGGCTGGAACCTCAGTCTGCTGACCTCCCAATACCCCTCTGGTGACCTCCTCCAACATTTAGCAGCTTTTACTCTTCTGTCCAGATGCAAGATTGTTTTCTCAAGAGCTGACCAAGCCCCATGCAGGAGACGCCCTGGAGGACTTGAAACCCTCTTGTTCCTGATGGCAAATCCCTCTCCCTGTCCCTTGCAGACACTAACTGCTCTACCAGATGTGACACCCCAGGGTGTGGGATGGGGGTTAGTGTCCCCATTGACTCAGAATCACATTCTTATTTCTTCTGGACGTCAGAACGAGTATGAATTTGTTTTCCAGACCTTAATCAGGGGCAGTGGGTCCCTTCAGATGGCTTCCAGGCCCTCCCTTGTGGCTGGAGACCCTGCTGCCACCCTGGCTCACTTGTGGGCTCTCCCTGCTTTGCAAGATTCCAGCCCTTTCTGTGACTGGCAAGAAGAGTTCTAGTAGAGAGCAACCCTCCATTAGTGGGATCAATACTGCTTGTCTCCCATGGCTGCATTTCTTAGAGCCCCCACTCCTTCTCCCGGGAGCCCCATGGTTTTTTGTTTCGTTTCGTTTTCGTTTTTTCATAATAGGACTTTAAATCCTTTCGGATTGAAAACTGCTCCTCACCACCCCACCTTCAACCTCAAAGCTTCTACGGAAGCAAACACCCTCACATAGACAGGGGAGAGGCTAGGGTTCAAGTCGGGAACAAATGTCAAGAGCTCTCCAGGCAGCTACGCCCAGGGGTGGGGCCCAAAGCTTCCAGGAAGTAGCATATTCAGTGGGATTCAGCACAGCGCCACCTACTGGAGGAGAGGGACAGGACACTCTGACCCTCCATTAAATAGAAAACCTACAAGGTGGTTTTTTCTCCCAACCACCTGGGAACTTAATTAAATATTCATGCCTAGATCCCACTCCCAGAGATTCCATTTGGCCTGGGGTGTGACTTGGGTTTTGTGGAACTCCCAGGTGATTGTGCAGCCAGGCTGAGAAATGCCACCTTATCTGGGTGTGGAGGTGGAGGAGGCCTCAGAGACCGTTCTCACTGGGTCTCATTGCCTGCTACAGGATTAGACATCAGCCCCCAAACCTGACTACATTATTTTACATGGATTACCATTTCTCTGGCCAAAGTGTCCAAAGCTTTTTATCAGATTTTCAGTGGGTTCCATGTCCCCCAACAGATAAAGTGTCCCTAGTCAAGCCCAAATGTGCCCAGATGTGTGGTCCTAAGTCTGATTCTCAGCCTGTGGGGTTGACAAACCTAATGGATAATGGATAGTGTGTATATTTCTATAAAGAGACTACACCCATTAAAAGATCAATGCAAAGTGGTCACATTGACTATCTCAGGCTGTTCAGAATCTCTTCCTGGCACTGTCATGTGCCTTTGATTAATAAAAAATGAGAAATGAATTATTACTTAATTAATGCACTGTATATGGTGGGCAAAAGCCTTCAAAATGTGAGATCCACAGGAAAAAGTAATCAAAGGAGTCTTTGGTGATTATAGACTGGGAACCACTAGTCTTTTATAACCCCCTTATTTGAGATATGAAGAAACTCAGGCTCAGAGAGGTTAAGGGACTATCTTTAGGTCACACAGCTAGTTATGCAAAGCTGGGACCCTCACCCAAGCCTTTCAGTCATGCTGTAGGGGGCAGAAAGAATATGTGCAGGATATTTTGCTGGAAACCCTCACTTGACACAACTCCATTGACCCAGACTCAGGAAATTCCTCATTGGTCATGGAGGTTGTATGGGCCAAAGATAGCCTACATGCACAGGGAATTGAAAAACCTATTGTAGTCCAGGATTTCATTGAATCTAAGATACCATCAATTGTGAGGTACACCATTGTTTTCTGTACCAGTAAGACAAAGTGCTGCCAAGTATAATCATAAGACGGCATTAATCATAAGATGCATCTCAATTGTCGGGTTGTTAAAATGGGGGCGGGTAGGACTGTGCATTGTGGAATTAAAGAAATGGGGCACGTTAGCCTCTCCCATGCCTTTCGGAGTGGCCCAGCTGTGTAATGTTCTTCTACCTGTTTCTCTTACCTCCTGGAGGTGCCAAGTAGGAGAAAATGGCACTTGGAAGGAAACAGATATATTTTAAAAGCGGAGTGAGTAATACAGCAGGACCCGGCCCAGTCTGTGGAATCTGAGGACAGAATCCCAGACTAGCCTTCAGAAAACCTGGGTTTGAATCTCAGTTCTGAAACCTTCCAGTGGTGTTATCTTGAGTACATTTTTATTCTCTCCAAGCCTCAATTCCTTCATCTGCAAAACAGAGATCATATGTGCCCCACCCCCACCCTATCCTCACCAAACTATTGCAAAACTCAGAGGGGAAGATGGTCAGCTGAACGGTGTACCTGCCTCCAGCATGGTGATTGCCGAGAACCACCTTTCGTTTGCCCCGCTGATGTCTGTGGCTCCCGAGAATGGACACTGTGAAGTGTCAGGGTGGGTCCTGCAGAGTCGCTCTGGGGCAGATGCCAGCACCTTAAGGACGAGCTTCCATGGACCGAGCCAATGGGCCTTGTCTAGCTTTTGACACCCCACCCATCTGAGGAAGAGAATGCATTGTTAAATGAGGAAGGGAGACTGAGGGCCAGACAGAAGTCCACCTTCCCAGGAACAGAAAGCAGAGATGGTCAGAGGTCCCAGGGGCCCTGCCCCCACCAACACCCTAATACCGCCCCGTCCGGCACCCTGGGGACACACATGCACACACAGGCTTCTGCTGAGCATACAGGTCACAGAAAGGGTTGTTCAGCCTCTGCGCAGAAAGAACCCAGTGGGAGAGCCACCTCAGTTGTATTTCCCAGGTACCCCTTCCTAGGGAGACATCTGCCTGACCTGCCAGTCAACAGTGTCCTGTCCCTGTACCCTTCTCCGGGCCAGAAGGGAATGGGACAGTTAGCAAAGAAGAAATGTCTCCCAGTCCTCCTGCTGGTCCAGACCAACCCCATTTGTGGAGAATGCATCCATTCAGTGGTGGAGACACCATGCTCAGCCTCCAGTCCAAGGCTCTGAGCTCTTGTCCTGGCCCTGCCCCTAACTGCCCCTAACCAGCAGCAGAGCCTCCGGCAATTGACCTTTCCTCTGTGGGCCCCAGTTTTGTCACCTGTAGATGAGAAGAAATGAGATGAGAAGCCCCAGGGTGCTCCCCCCATGGGCACGTGTAAGCCTGAAATGGGGCACATAGGAAAGTGCCCCCCTGGGAAATGTGCACCAACCCAAGGAGCACTGGGGGAGAAAGGACACAGGGCAGCTGGGAATCAGGGAAGTGAAGGGACCCAGACACATTGCTTGTCCCATAATTGCAGCCATCTCCCCCACATCCACTGGGGACACAATAGGCCCTAGGAAGGGCCTAGGAAGGGTACCTGGGAAATACAACTGAGGTGGCTCTCCCACTGGGTTCTTTCTGCGCAGAGGCTGAACAACCCTTTCTGTGACCTGTATGCTCAGCAGAAGCCTGTGTGTGCATGTGTGTCCCCAGGGTGCCGGACGGGGCGGTATTGGGGTGTTGGTGGGGGCAGGGCCCCTGGGACCTCTGACCACAATGTGGTAAGAAGTACAAAATTGGGAGTCAGACTCAGATTCAAAATCTGTTCCTGCACCTGCCTTAGATGTGTGACCATGGACAAGTCTCTGAACCTCTCCATGCCACAATTTCCTCATCTGTGAAATGGGTAACCAAACTATTGTCTCAGGCTCTTCGAAGGACTCAATGAGATGGTGACTAAAAAGCGCCTCAAACGTGGTAGGCTCTCTATCGATGGCAGCTGTGGAGCCCTCGGGGGCCGCCTGCCCTGACCTGGGCTTTCCTGCAGGTGGGTGGGGCCGCCGTCATGGCCGTGGGCGTCTGGACCCTGGTGGAGAAGAGCGGCTATCTCAGCGTCCTGGCATCCAGCACCTTCGCTGCTTCCGCCTATATCCTCATCTTCGCAGGGGCCCTTGTCATGGTGACGGGCTTCCTGGGCTTCTGCGCCATCATCCGGGAGGACAGGAGCTGCCTCTCCACAGTGAGTGCCCCCCCACCCCACCCCCCCATCGGGCTCCTGTGCTGAGAACCCCCTGCCCACGCGGTAGAGATCCCTGGAATCAGAGAAAGACGGCTGCCCTTGGGTCTGGTGTTGGCCGAAGTCTCCAGGCTCTTAGCACCTACGCCAGTCTTGGTGGCTGCTGCTGCTTGCTTCTCCCCTCCCTGCCTTTCCTCCCTCCTCCTCCTCCTTCCAGATTTCATCATACAGTGCTTCTCAAAGATATGCAGAAATGAAAAGGGTGTGATAAGGCAGCCCCTGTCCCATCACCCAGACTCCACAACTACGTTCTCCTCTTTCATTGGTTTCCTCCCTACTTCCTGCCTCCCCGCCCCCCTCGGCACCCAGACACCGTGTCATCTGTAATATTTCACTGCATCCCCCTAGAACTGAAGGATCCTTCTTCAGAAAACATGACAATACCTTTCTCTCACCTAAAAACAATTATTAGTCATTCCTTAATATCGTGAAATAACCAGGCAGTTTCAAATTTCCCCAGTTGACTCAGAAACTGTTTTTGTTTTTTCAGTTTGTTTGAACCAAAACCTAAATTAGGTCCATGTATTAAGATTAAGATTGGGCTGGGGCTCCTGGTTGGCTCCATCGGTTAAGCATCTGACTTCGGCTCAGATCATGATCTCACGATTCTCAGGTTTGAGCCCCTCGTCAGGCTCTCTGTTGTCAGCACAGAGCCTGCTTCGGATCCTGTGTCCCCCTCTTTCTCTGCCCCTGCTGTGCTCGCACTTTCTTTCTCAAAAAACAATTTTTTAAAAAATTAAGTTCGGGCAGTTTGTCTCTTGGGTCTCTTTCAGTCTCTCAGCAATACCACCTCTCTCTCTCTCTCTCTCTCTCTCTCTCTCTCTCTCTCTTTCTGTCTTTGCTTAGAAATTATTTGTTGAAGGAACAAGATCATCTTTCCTATGCTTTCTCCCAGTCTGGAATTTCTGATGATATCCTTGTGACGTGTCCTCCAGGCAGTTGAATCTAGAAGCATGATCAGATGTAGGTTTGATTGTTTGGTCAAGAGGATTTCACGGGTGGTGTTGTGGGCAGCACAAGCTCCTTGAAGCCGGGAAGACTGTCCATCCATAGCCGGTTCATCGTGTCAGGAAAGAAAACCAGGCAGGACTGGCAGGGGCAGAAGCCAGACCCACCCCCTTGCTCCCAAGGACACTTTGCCAGGGTAGGCTCCCTGGCACCTGGGTGACATCTCCCCTCTTTTAATCTCCTGAGGACCAAGCTCAGTGGGAGCAGGGGAGGCTACAGAACACGTGGACTTAGCAGGAAAGGGCCAGAGCCAGAACCAATCCAAGGCTTAGTGAGAAATCAGGTTGAGCCTGAATGGAATCAGGTCGCAGGACGAAGCCTCGAAGGGCTGTGCTCTCCCCACCCTGCTTCCCCGTACCCTTGTGCATCCAACCAAGGGAGCGGGAGGCCGTGGAGGGGCCGTCCCCTGAAGTCACTCTCACCAGCGGTGACCTACTTTTTCAGCTTTGGATACAAAAGCGCCTGTGCACAGGCTCCACAGGATGGCTCTCCCCTGCCTAGAAAAAGTCTTTAACTCTGCTCTGAGGGACAGCCTGGAGCGAAGGTGCAGGTCACATGGATGGTGGCACACCAGTGGGGTAAAGTCCCACAGTGGGCTGTGACGTGAGCCGTCCTTCCAGCAGTGGGACAGGTGCACCATGAGCCAGCCCCACACCTGCCAGCCATCCCTCACGTGGCCTCGCATGAGTCCTCATAAGCCTGCTGGACATCCCTGATCTGATCAGCATTAGCCGAATGAAGACACGGGACATGACCGAGTGACTGGGCATGTGATGCGGCCCGGGAGGAGGTGCCAGCCCTTATGGGGACCAGTGCAGCTGGGCCCAGAGGAATCCTGATCCCTCCATTCTCAGGGAGTCCACCTTTGCTCTGCTCAGCCCTTTAGGAAGTGGGGCCTTCAGCTGGGCCCCGGGCTTCAGGCTGGGCCCTCTGGCCCGCAGAGGCAGGCTGCTGAGCTGGGTCATCACCGGCTGCCCCTTCCTAACACCAGCTAATCTTGTGGAAGAAACAGGACTCACCTCTCCAGCCCAGGAAGGAAGGCAGAAGCCCTCACTTGGGAACCTTGCTTCTCAGTTGGAGCCATCTGTCTTGGTACCATAGGAGCTCCTAAGACCAGTGGTCCCCTACAGCCCAGGGAGACAGCCCCCTGCATTCCACCCCAGCGTGCAGTTATAACACAGATGGGCATGGCTCTTTGAGAGCCACCTCCCTCTGTCCTTACAACAGCCGCCCTGCAAAGTCAAAATGCTCATGAACTTTCTGTGCACCGAGTGCTATTCTAAACACTGCTGAATTTAGCTCGCTTAATCCTCACCCAGCCCTATGAGGTGTTTACTCTTATGGTGTGCATTTTACAGGTGAGGAAGCTGGGCCACAGAGGGGTTAAACAATTTGCTGGAGACCATCGTGTTAGTGAGCAGCTAGGTCTGGCCCCCCAGGCCAGTGCTCCCATTCAGAAGGCGTTGTTCACCCCACCATGCAGATGAGCAAGCTGGCCCTGGAGATGTGGAATGAGTAAGGGCTGGAGCTGAACTGGGAAGGCCAGTCTGTTAGAATTGCCGCCAAGAATCCCCATCACAGGGAGGCCAAGCAGGGTGGGAGGCAGAGGCACAGGAGGCAATGTGGGCAGAGGGACATGCCATTCTCCCTACCCGTGGACGTCAGCACAGAGCATCTGTCCTGTGATCTCAGAGATCTGAGTGGGCACAGGAGGGAGCACTCCGTGGGGCCCAGACAGAATACTAGGGCAGGAGACCAGGGGGCGGCAGAAGTGGCCCCTGCTCTCATTATAGTATGGAAAGAGCAGTGTGTGTCAGAGGATGCCTCATGTGGAAGGGAACTTGAGGGACATCGGGTCCCTTCCAGAGGTTCTGGTCTAAAGACACTACACTGGGGAGTATGGGCATTGATGGGGGATACTCAGCTTTATTGACTTCTCTGGAGAGCGGCCCAATCATAAGAGCTTTTGGCATTCTCAAAGACCAAAAGGAAAGCCTAAGGGTCAGTAACTGACAGCATTCTGATCTGTGAGCCACACACCACAGGCCCCTCTTCTTCACTCCTGTCTTAATACCATCCATTAGCCAGGCCTGTCCCCCCCTCCAGCTGAGCCCTTAAGAAAATTGATGTCTTCTAGCCTCCAGTCACAGCCCGCCTGGAGGGGACCAAGCTCTGCAGCCAGGGCTGGGCGGGGAAGACGTGGGGACTTCTGGAAGGCCAGGCTTGCCTGTAGGATGGTGCACATCTACCTCTTGGCTCGCCCTTCTGAGCTCCACAGGGTCAACAAGTTAGAGGTTTTCTCGTCCCCCTGGGCCTCAAGGCAGGGCTGGGAACACAGGGACTGCTGGACGGGCTGGTGCTAGATGCCTTCCTTGTTCTCAGCCCCACCTTCCGCCCCCCCCCCCCCCCGCCCCTTGCCTGCTCTCACTTTCATCCCAACAGAACTGACACAACACATCTGACCTCTGTGGTCCACCATCCTAACCGGACACATCACCAGCCCAGAAGTCTAGGGGTGTGAGCACAGCACTGTAGCAAACAGCAAACCTCGAAGCCTGGAGTCTTCTCTCTTTGCTTTTCCCTGATCCCCCACCCCCACTGAAAGAACCAAAGACGGAACCATCCTAAGGACAGAACACAGGTGAAGCAGTGCTTCTGAGTAACCCACATTCTGGCCTGTCAGCCCCGGAGTTATTGAGCACCTGACTGTTTAACCAAGAAGGTGGCTGAGACATGCAGGAATTTCTCAACCCAGGCCCCCCTTTGGAGGCAAGTGACGTGGTTAAGGCAGTTTCAAAGTGTCCTGTGGTTCCCGGAGGCTCCTTGCTGCTCTCATTTCATTTTTTCGCTTCCTTATCTAACTTCCTTTTGAAATCTTTCATCAGCTAATGGCTGAAGGAGACTCCAAAGGAGAAATGCAGCAAGCCTAGCTCTACACAAAGTGGTCCCCAAAGAGAAAAGGGAAAGACGAAAGACCAGGCATCCGAATGATGTGCGTCCAGCCTGGACCAGGAGGAGGGCGAGGCCAGACATCAAACGCTCCCTGAGAACTTTGCAGAGTGGGTGGTCCAGCTCACACAGTGCCACGTCCTTCCTGGTCCAGGCCCTTCCTCCTGGCACCTCTGCAGCCCCCAAAGTCACTTTCCCAAGAAGGCAGCACTTATCAGGGACAGGAATAGCACATCTTTGCGGGCGCTGAAATGCCGACCGGCGTGGTGTGGGAAATCGGTAGAGGGGAAAGAGAATGAGGTTTAAATTATTCACACCAGATCTTCTGTTTCAGTGAAGGCTGCATGAGGGAGCCAGATAATTCAGGCCAGCTCAGCCTAAGGCCGATGGCCAGGACAGATGCTACCCTGATCAAAAGAAAGGGGTATTTTTAGAATTTTGAATATGGACTCTGAAAACTTTTGTATCTTAAGCCACATGAAGATTATGATGGATAGCTCAGGCTAAACGGGTCTTTGTGAGGGGCTCTTTTACATTTAGGGGATGGATTAAAGAGTAAGAAGTGCTAGAACCAATTCTTGAAAACGAGGAGACCCCAGATTGCAGTTTGGAGCTGGTTGTCCAGGGCAGTAAGGTCTAGAATTAAGGACTGGTTCAAAAGCAAGTTGTAGCGCTGCCTGCCCAACTTACTTTGGGACTTGGGGAAGTCACTCGGCCACCCCTGGCCACTCCTATCCCTGTCTTTATCTGGGGGTAAGGTATGTGGAGAATGAGAGAGCATTCTGAGGCTTAGGAAATAAGTCACCACATTATGTAAAGATCATAAAATGTGGCTATAATTATCGTTTACATCACCATCACCATGACCAAGCTCCTTTGAGAAGGAATCTAAATAAATGGAGTTATTCTTAGGGCCATGACTCCCAGGGCCCCTACAACTTCTTTCTCGATAGAAGCTGGGAATGGAGGAAGGACCCCAGTTCCCTGGCGGGGGTGGTAGGCAGAGCCGGGGTGGGGGTTGGGATGTTGACTGTGTGTTCCCATTGCCCATTTCTCAGCCTCCCATTACCTTCGTGTTCATCAGCCGCCCAGCCAGAATGGTCATAGCCTCATCTGTTTGGTAACACTTTGACCTTTGAGTCAGCTGCCCAAATGCTTCAAAAGAATGGATCTTGCAGCCAGGGCTTTGAGAACCCCAGCTCCTCTCGATCAGAACAAGAGAGCCTTTCCTGGTCCTGTATGGTCTGGTGCAGTGGAAGCAGGAAATGGACAAGAGGACTCTTGCCAAGGCTCTTCAGGAAGTCAGGAGTCTGCTTTGAGGCAAGAGGGCTGCTCAGGAGACCCATACAGTCAGCCTGGACCCTGCCTCTCCCAGCTGGGTCCTGCTGGGTTCATTCTGGAAAGGCCTGTTGTATGCTGGACAGCCACAGCTGCCTGGTGGAGTGTGGCGCCTCTTCCCCTCAAGACCTCAGCAAGTCTTTCCCATCAGCTTCCTTCTCAATGGCCTTACTTAGTTCAGGGGCTATGCAGGAGGGACTGCCAGGTGCCTTAGACATGAACCCTCCACCCATCTCCTTAGCCAAAGAGAGAGATAGACTTGCCTAAGGTCACGTAGCCAGGAACTGGCAAAGCCCAGTCAACACCCAAGTCTTGATCCAGGCCCTGTTTACTGTCCCAGGCCAGCCTTGCACAGCAGCCCCCCCCCCCCCTTTTGGATGCTTCCAACACAGGAAATGGGCACTTGCCTTTCTTGTGCTCCAGGACCTATGGTTTGCATTCCAGGTGAAAAGGGAAGCATTTTGAGATCTGGGGTCAGTTACCCGGCTGCTGTCACCTGATCCACTCAGAAGTGAAGGTCAAGCTTCAAGGTGCAGGCAGTGTGGTAGAAAGCAGCTCTGTTAGTGCACGAAAGAAAATTTTTTGGCCTATTTGGAGAAAGTTCAACTCAGTTATGTGCGGGTAGATGATCACCCCGTAGTGGGGGCTCTCTGTGTCCCCACCCCCAGCTGTGGCCCAAGCAAGGCTCAGAGCTCAGAAAGAGAGAGAGTGTGTGTATACCGTGCACGTGTGCGTGCATGCTTACATGTCTGTGTGTTTCTGTTGCAGGAGGACAGGGGATGGTTGCTAAACAGCATCTGTTTGCATCCCAAATCCAAGAGCTTAGCTCGGGATCACTGCCTCTTTGTCATTCGGTTCCTGCTTCCTTTCCTTAGCAGATTCTGAATTTAGCCACATAACAGAAAGAGACATGCTAGATAGTCCCTCTCACCTAAGGAGGCATGGTCCATGTGTGCCCTGATGACTGTGGGCACAGGTGATCTGAACCCCAGATAGCCCTTCCCAACTTATTTGGAAGGCTGTGCCTCCATGCAGCTGTTTCTACCTTCCCAGTGACCTTTCCCTCCCACTGGTGTTAAACTGAATCTTATTCCACAAGCACACACCCAGTAAGGGGCCTAGAAGTGGGCTGGCAGCTGAGGAAAACTGATCCCAAGTGAATGGTCTCCTCCTCCCGAGGCCCCACCCAGGGAGCTGCTGAGGCTGCTGTGGGCCGTCGGTACTGTCCTGTTCTGATGAGGTTCGTTCCCTGACCCCCCCCCCACCAGGAACCACCCACTTCCCACCGATGAGGTGAGCTTTCTGAGCCACACCCCGTTCCCATCTTGGAGTAGTGGCACGCCTCGGAGTCGCAGCCACCCTGTGTCCCTGGGATGGGGACGGGAGTGGTGGCTGGATGGCTGTCTGGACATGCTCCTCCTGGAAAGTCCCCCCCTCCACGGTGACATTCAGTGCCCTTCTCCGTCTCCCCACACATCACACTGAGGTTTTGGGGGAGTTTACAATCCATTGAAAAATAAGGCCCAGGAGGCAGAGAGATGGCAGTGAAAGGTCATCTCCACGGCTAACAAAGGTGATTGGAGCATGTGGCTTTATAGCTGCAGCTGGAAGCCGTAGCAGCCCTTCAGCTGTGGTTGAGATCGGGGTACACACCTTTCTAAGAACTGCCTCACTGTACTTGCCACATGGTGGAGAACAGAGAATGTGGCATCCTGAGGACAGGCTGGCCCCGAGGTGAAGGAGGAAGGCCCCCTCAGCAGATAGGACAGGCAGTGAGTAAGGAGAGGAGCCAGGGTGTCCCTCTAGCTGTCCCTGCAAGGAAGCAGGAGGCCAGGACAGAGGAGGCAAGGTCCCAACACTGCACAGACTGATGAAACTGTGGCACCAAGACATTTTTCCCATCCAAGCCCTACATTTTATGCAGAAGGACCAGAAAGGGTGAGTAATTCGCCCAGGGTTACACAGCATCTTGTCTCAGAGGCACACTGGACCCAGACTCCCAGGCCAGGGCACCTTGTGTAACACCCCTTTTCTCTGACCAGCACCATTCTGGGCTCAAGATGCACCTTTCTCAGGCTGCAGTGGATTTAAATGATCACCGCTTACCTGTAACAGCAACTTTCTAGATGGAACAGGTTTTACAGCCACTTAATTCCCTCCACCTCCTCCCTGCAGTTTCCTGCAACTCATTCTCCATGTGCCATCGATGGGGCTGCCATCAACCTCAACAAGCATTTCTAGCACATTCCCAGAATTTTTGCTGGGCGCAAGGCAGCATAAGAAGGGAAGACATGATTGGGCCTGCAGCCCAGTCCTTGGCTGGAGTCTAGTGAGGAACACAAGACACCTGTATCAAAAGACCGAGAACCCTGTGGGTGGTTTCAATTCCTGTTTCCATCTGGTCAGAGCCTCTGACCTCTCTGAGCCCCAGGACTTTTCCTAACATCCAGGCTTGGTAGGGATTTCTCCTGCTCAGCCTTCCCTTCTTCCCCATTGCCAGCCCTGTCCTCGAATTACACCACTGGGAACCCCGTCCCCAGTTGCCTCCTTGGTTCTACCCTGTCCCCATGCTCTATCTTATTTGCCTGCGGGCTGCACCACATTTCTCCCACAGCCTGGGAGAAGACACCAACAGGGACATCTAGGTCCTTCCGAGGGACAGCAGCAGTCGGCCATTTCCCCCATGCCCAAATCCCTCCGGCATCCCTAGGCTGTGGCCCCTGAGAGGAGTCTGGCCCTCCTTCTGGCAGCCAGCAGGCCAGGCCCCTGCCCCTCTAGATCCTGCTGTCTTAGCCCATCGGCCTGCACTCCTAGCAGCCCTAGCTTGAAATCCAGTGGACTCCTGTCTTTGGCTCGTAGCTATAGGTTCTGTTCCCCTCCTGACCCCACCCCCACCCACAATGTGATCTTTGGACCCCAGCACTTTGGCTTGGACTTTGGACAGCCTCAGCTGCATTCTCTTGATGTGTCCCTTGAATGCCTCCTGCCTCCCCAGGCCCCACTGTCCTCAACTCTCCCATCACTGATTCGACCAGCTTTCACTACCCCAGCCCTGGTCCACTCCTCTGCTCCCAGTCCCCTAGGCCAGAACTGAACATTAACTTCAGTCAGAACACATACTAGCATCCTCTGCACAGCCTGTAGAGCACGACTAGGTGGAGTGCCAGCTGGCCGGGGCTGTGAGCCCTGGGCTGGGGCTCCCCGGGGTAGAGGTCACCTTCATCCTTCCAACAGTGACATCTTGTTACAGGAATAACTTGAGGCTCTCAAGCCCACATCCTCTCTTCTCTGCAATAACAGTCCGGCAGCTGCACCTCTGAGTCCTGACCGCCTCCAGCCACTGGTTAATTGCCAGAAAATAATGCACCCTGAGGTCATTGCCGCTTAAACAGCCTCAGCTGTTGGCAGCTCCCTGACCCTCCCACAGCATGCTGCTGTAACCCTCTCATACACGGCCAAGCTAGGACCTCAGGCTGCACTCTTCTCCCTGAAATTTTTTTTTTTTTAATTTTAGGGAGAGAGAGAATCCCAAGCAGGCTCCACACTCAGCACAGAGCCCGACACGGCTCAATCCCATGACCCTGGGATCATGGCCTGAGCTGAAATCAAGATTCAGACACTCAAGCGACTGAGCCACCCAGGCGCCCCTCTCCCTGCAACTTAATGTTGGTAGCATCTTGAGTCTCCTCTCCTCTTCTGCCACACTGCTCTGAGAAGGGGCTGGTGCCTCGACTCCCACCCCTCACCCCAGCCCATTCTCACCTTCCTAGGCACCAAGCCTTCTCAGTTTTCCATCTCTGGCTTAGTCTCCATCTCTGATTATGCAGAATAGCAGAGGGGGTAGTGGAGGAGAGCTTCAGCGAGGTTCCCTCCTTTGTGGCAGAATCAGCCCAGTGAGGAATTCCGGAAGTCCAATCGTAGAAAGTTCTTAAAACGTACTGCAAGGAAGGCACCAGCCGGAGCTGAGTTACCTGGGCTCATCATGTACCAGTGAATCTGCCTCAGAAACTTTATTTGGAGCTCAGCTTGCCCCCATGCAGTATTAGCCCATCTGAAGATGCAATTTCTAATTAATCCCCTTCATGTCACAATGAGATATATTTCCGCAAAGCTCCTGCAGAACCTCTCATTAAAGAAAGTATTGGTTTGGTTCAGAGAGTACTGTGCTGTTCCAGCTTTGCTTTGGATCTATAGTTCTAGAAAATGTCCAACTTCAGTTCTAGTTCAAACTGCACCATTAAAGAATTAAAGAAAAAAAAAACTTTGGTAGATGGTACAGAGGGAAGATGAATGTTTGGGTCCCATTCTTTGTTACCAAACTGGTTTCTTGTACATTTAGGATTCACTTTGGCATATTTCGAAGTGGCATAGTTCTTCTGGGGAGCTCTGGGGATAGAGGCTATAAGAACTTTTTTTAGAAGTCTCATTCCTGGTTTCTATCAGACCAAGACTAAGTAGTTGCTTCTGGAAGGACTGGGGGCAGCCCTGAGTGCAGGGGCCAGCCAGTCACAAAAACCAAAGTGGGGCTGAAGGTCAGGGAGGAGTTAGGGCAGGGTGGGTCCAATTCACACCAAGGTGCCCAGGGACTGTGAAGACAGAACAAGATACAGGTCAGAGCAGGAGGGCAAACAAGGATCAAAGGACACACAGTCCTGGGGAGCAGGACGATCATGTGACCCTGGAGTCTGACAGAGGTTCAGAAAGAAGGATGTTGGCAATGAGGTCACGGTCAGGAACTTCTGGCACAGAGAGGGCTTTGGGGAGACCTCCCCTAAGCTGCGATTTGATGGCTAACAGCTGTGCAGCACAGACACAGTCCGGACAGCGAGTCCCAGGCAGGGGCACAGAGGGCAAAAGCAGGGAGGCCTGAGGCTTCGCTTGTGTGTAGGGCCCTGCACGCGCGTGTGCGCGCGCGCACACACACACACACACACACACACACACACACGGGGAGTGCTGCACAGCTGTGCAGACTCTAGGATCTGATGAGGCTAGGATCCCCCTAACCACAGCCACCCCAAGTGCTCTCAGGGAGCCCACCCACCCAGCCATCTGCTCTGTAGTGGGCACGACAGCACCCAGCAAGTAAGTGCACAGAGTTATGCCGCTGGAATCCCTGAGTTTGGTTTCTGGACTCAGCTGGACTCAGCCATGCTCTTGCCATGTGACCGCAAACGGCTTCGCCTCTCCATGCATGTGCCTCATGGTTACAACGAGGCTAACGTCGGTGCTCACACGGCAACATGATGAGTAATGCTACGCTCATCTCCGAGGGTGGTTGGGAGCTGTCATGAGATGTGCTCACCAGAGGGGCCGGCACCTGGGGAGAGCTGGCAAACCTTGGCCATTACTGTCATGGAGCGCCCACCGTTTGCACTGTGGGCCGTGAGTGAGGCACTGATTCTGCCAAGGAGGGATTAATTTCTCCCCCCCCACCCCCTTTTTTGTGGAAGGGCTATTTTGCCACCATTCTCACTATAGGAAAACTACATTTTTACCGCTGTTGAGACGCAAGCCAGGCGCACCTCTTCGGCTGTAGTCCGGGAATTCTAGCAGCCCGTCATGAGCGTAGTGGGCTCTGTTGGTAGAGAGTGGGCCCTACACAGCACAGGGCCCAGGAAATCTTGGCTTTCATTCAAATAGGACAGTTTTCATGTTTCCTACAGGCAAGGGCAACACATCCCTCCTTAGCCCAGGGAAGCCTGGGCAAGCCAGTAGGTACCTAGCAGCTTCAGGAAACAGTGCTGTCAAGAACCAAGAAATTCACTGACTACCCCAGGGTGCACCTGGGCCCATCACATCCCTATAATAGCTGCTGATCCCAAGCACTGTTGGCTTCACTGATCCTCCCTAGAGTCAGGGTGAGCAGCTTCCTGCCACAAAGTGCCCTCAGAGGCAGGTACACGGTAACCGCCCCACATGTTTCTGTCTGTGTTCAGTTTCAGGCTTCTCAGGAACTAGACCACCTTCCTCAGATCTTCTTTTTCACATCTCCCATAGTGAATAGGGGAAATCCTATGCAAGTCAAGTCCCAGCAGCGGCCTCAGAATCTGAAGTTAAATGTGCAAATCAGTTCCTCAACCTTGGCACTAGTGACATTTTAGCCCGGATCATCCTTTGCCAGGTGGCCTGACTTGGGCACTGTAGGACTTTCAGCAGCATCTTTGGCCTCTACCCACTAGCTGCCAGTGGCATTCCTTACCCCAGTGGTGACAATAAAAAACAGTCTCCAGACACTGCCAAATGTCCCCTGGGGGAAAAACCATGCTAGATTGGGGACCAGGGGTATAAATTAAACCACAGTAATAATTCCATACCACCCACACATCAGAACAAGATTAAACTCCTGCCCCCAAGCCTGGGGCTGCCAGCTTCAGCCAGTTCCCTTCAACTCACGGCATGCTTATTACGATGTGCACTCACAGGTCTTCATCTGGGCTGTTTACTGAGCATGCCTCTAGACCCAACCCCGTACCAGGCACTGAGGCCAGAAGAACCTGAGATGTGGTCCCTGTTCCCCAGAAACTCACAGTCGTTCTGGGGAGACGGGGTCACAACATCTGAGGCAATGATAACCTCTACAGAGCAGTAGGTACGGATACGTCACTCAGCCCGCCCGTGAGGAAGAGTGTGGCAGACAGAGGGGAGGGCACAGGGGCAGCTCTGAGTCTAGTCGAGGAGAAGGAGCCGCGCTGAAAGTTGTGTCAGAAGGTGGAGGCAGGTGCAGCACTGTAGGCGCGTGGACGGGGGCGCTTGGCACCCACTGCGGACCCAGGGAGGGCTTCGTGGAGGCCATGACCGAGCCCGGTGATAGAGGGACAGGCAGGGGAACACTGAGGGCAGATACATGGAGGCTGGAAGGCTTGGGCGGTGTTTAGGGAACCGTGTGCAGGAACAGAAGGAGTGCTTTGCAGATTGGCGGCCAGCTAGCCTGTGCCGTAGGAGTACTGGGATGATTTGGCTGGACATCAGGAAGGCTTGGTAAAGAAAAAGGTGGAGCAGCAGAGGCGAGGCACTTGTGTCACGTGGCAGCCCCCCACCAGCCTGGCCCCACTGCCCAGAGGCAGGGCTGCCAGGCCCCTCAGTGCAGGGGGATCCCAGCAAGCACAACCTTTTGCCTGCTTCCCCGAGGACTGTCGCACTGGAGCTGTGATTCAGGGCCACCCCCGCCCGGGTGAGTCACATACCTACAGCCCCTCCTGCCACCGAAGCTGCACCCATGCCCACCGAGCACCCAGCCGGCCCACTCCCTGGCACCCCGCGTCGGTCCCCCAAAGCCCCCGCCTGGCCCTCACTTCCCTCCCAAGGGCCTCTGAACAGCTGGAGGCAGCACTCTCCCCGCTCCTGACAACTCCGTCAGGTTGGGGAGCCTGTCTGATGCCTCCAAACCGTTTTGAGGGGCTGGCATGTACTAATTTAGGCTGCCATTACATCAGGGATGTGGTTCAGTTTCTCTCCCTTCCCATCAACCCTCCTCCCAGCCCAGTGTCAATAGCAACGACGGCAGTGACGTCCCGGGAGAGCAGCACGACACTGCCAAGTCTTCATGACTACCAGCCCGCGTGACTCTCGGCTGACAGCCCCTGGTGATCGGTGATGGGTGATCAGCGATCGGGAGAAGAGCCTCTCCCGCCCCCCCATAGGGAAGGTGCCAAGACACCGAGATGCTGCCCTCCCAGCCGCCAGGGGCCCGCATCCTCCCATTCAGTCACGGGCTCCTTCACGTCTTCCGGCCACACCACAGAAGGCACATGGGGCGCACCTAGGGAGCCTGGGAGCATCCAGCCGGCAGTCACTGCATGCAGGGTCCTGTGTGGCAGGAGGAGAGTCGGCCTCAGAGTAGCAGGGTCAGGGGGAGCGGAGGGCAGTTTGGAGCGAGCAGGATGGGCGGCCAAGTCAGGACGTCCGCAAAGCTGCTGGGGGCCGTCAGAGGGACTGGCCCAGGCCACTGCGCCTGCAGCTGGCTGACAAGCCTGGCTCACCTCATGCTGTCACACACAGGCTCCGGGAGCAGGAAGCAGCTCAGACCACCGTGAAGTGGAATCCCCTCCCTTTGGGTCCTTTCAGCCCCTCGGGATAGGCAGGACTGCTGTGATGCCATTATGCCCACCCACAGGCTCAGTCCCACAGGCA
The DNA here is from genome assembly GCF_014898765.1 of Herpailurus yagouaroundi. Taxonomy (NCBI): domain Eukaryota; kingdom Metazoa; phylum Chordata; class Mammalia; order Carnivora; family Felidae; genus Herpailurus; species Herpailurus yagouaroundi. Next base: position 5,173,478 of record NW_024412572.1, read on the forward strand.
CAGCCACTGCATATGGCCCCAGATGCTGCGTCCTGTACGGGGCCTGAGGAAGGTCAGAATTCAGCCACACATGTTCTCATGGGAGCACATTTTTGTAACTCACACCAGGCTGCCCATCCAGAGCCTGGAAGTGGCAGAGCCCAACCCAAACCTGAGTCAGCTGACTTCCGCCACCATTCTTCAGGTTTCCAGGCCCTATATCTCAGAGGCTCAGCAAGCAGAGGGCCCATCCACAGACCCCTTGCCAGCCTCCTGCCTCACCTGGGTACCATCCCACACCCTCCCTAGTCCCAGGCACATGGAACACTTCCAGACCCCTCCCCGTGGCATAAAAAGTCAATGAGGCCCAGGGAGTGTGCCATCGTGGGATCTGCAACTCCCTTCCCCACTTCTAGACCTGATCCGGGTGCCCAGGAGCTCGCAGACAGCCTGAGTCTCCATTCAGAGCCTGCACAGGGTGACGAGGCTGCTGTGTCCCCCACATGCCACCACACCCAGCTTTCTGTGCATCCTCATCCAGGGATGGCCAGGGGGTGCCTGATCCTGGCCGTGCATGGACTGAGCTTGGACATGCAGGCCAGAGGCCTTTCCTTGTATGGCATTGAGCCCGGGGTAGGTGGGGAAGGGCAAACCAGGAACCTCCATTTGTACTCTTGCCTTGGGCCCCACAGATGATAAGGGCAGCCACCATGATTCAGAGACAGGAAAGCTTCCCTCATTCCTGATGGTGGGCAGCTCTGAGCCTGGCAGACCGTGGGCTCAATAAGATGGCCGTGGGGTAGGTGCACAGTTCATGTAACTCAAAAGGAAGCCCTGTCCCCGGATGGAATGTTCTTCATGATCTTCATGAAAAGGAATACCTTCTCCTCCCCCTGTGTTTAAGTCCTGCCCATGCCAGGCCCCATGCTGGGCTCTGGGAGGTAGTCAGGCAAGGCCTCAGGGACTCACGTCGCCTCTGAACTGGCCCTGTGGCTCCTGCCCTGCGCCTTTTTCCCATTCCCATGCCCTCCTGCTGCATCCCTACCCCTGCTGAAGAGCCCTGGAATTTCAGAGCTCAGACACAGGCTGAACATTCCCTGGAATCCAGTGATTTGAATGACTATAGCCAGGCAGATGGGCGGTACCTGGGGTGGGGGGGAGACAACCCCAACCACTGCTCATGGGGAGGGGGGCTAGGCTTCCCCAGACGGGGCTAATTTCAGGCAGCAGCACCCCACTGCTTTGCCTCCTCTCCCCACTCCCTCTTTCCCTCTTCCCTGCCTAGAGCCTGCTTCCTCTCCACCACCACCCCCACCCCTGCCATGCCCTCCTAGCCACGTGGGTCTGACATGCATTTTTGACCTGTGGGCCCCCACAAGAACACACCAGGATGGAGCAGTGTCCCGGAGCCTCCTGACTAAAACTAGGAGGGAGGTCACGGCAGAGAGAGCACAGCCAGGAACACAGCCGGCAGGCTGTGAAGCGTGCAGAGCGGCCCCGAGTCTGGAGGAGGCCAGGCAGTAGTTGTGTCAGGAATTTAGAAACCCCTGCAGGGCCGTGAAGGCCTGGAAAACACACCCATGCCTTTCACAGGGCACTGCCTTTGCTATTTCCTGAGCCTTGGTCGCTGCCCAGCCACCCCTACACTCCCAGGCTCTTCAGCTCTCTCCACTCCCAGAACTCAGACGCCCCACGCCCTCTGCACTCTCCAGGCTTCACACAGGGCTCTCCCCTCTGCCTGGCACATGCTTCCTGCCTTCTCCACCTGGTAGCTCATCCTTCAAGGACTCAGGTGTCCCCTCCTCCAGGAAGCCTTCTCTGACTGCCCTCCCCCCCACCTAGGTCTTGCCCCATAGTAACATTTGTAACACAGCATTGTAATCACTTACCTATACCCCCACCACCAATAACTCTTGAGGGCGGTAACCGTCTTACTTACAATACCTGGCATGTAGCAGGTATTTAATAAGTATCGGATGGATGGATGGATGGATGGATGGATTGACACACTGACAGAAGCCCAGTGGGTGAGGGGGTGAGTGGGGAACTCTGTGCCAGCAGCTGGGAGAGGTGAGCATGCCCAGAGCTGCCGGGAAGAGGGGGAAGATGGTATGGGTGGGTGATGGGGTCCTGGCAGGTCGCCCTGCCTCCCCTTACTGCTTTGGGAAGACTTGTCCCGGAGCACTGTGTGCCTACCCAGGCCTGATCCCCGTGGTGACCACCTTCCTCCTTGCTCCTAGTACTTCTGCCTGTTGCTGGCGATCTTCCTCGTGGAGCTGGTGGCAGGGGTCCTGGCCCACATGTACTACCAGAGGGTGAGTAGACCCTCTTCCTGCGTTCCCCATCGGTGCCCCCTGTTGCCCTGGAGGCAACAGTGTGGGGCGGGGTGCAGAGGCATGGGGGAGCTAAAGCTCGGCAGTGACACAGAGGGCGGTCTCATGTCCCTGGCCCCAACAATCCTCAGTATACCTGGGTCCTACTTCTTGTCTGGCTTCCAGCAATTCTCTGCCCTATCTGTTGATGCTGACTTATTTGGCATGGGGGCTGGGGAGTGGGAATGCCCCGTGGGAGGTGGGGTGGTCTCTCTCCCCTCCTAAGCAGAGATAGAGGATGAACCTAGCAAGTGGGCATCCAAGGAGAAAGGCTGGGGCCGGGGCTACCTGCCAGACTATGAAGACAGCACCGGGCCTTGCCTGCCTGCAGCAGACAGGGATGAAGTAGCCGGTCGGGTCTCCTCCCACTGGCTGCTGTGAACCAGGGGTTTGAGGTCATGACCAGGGTGAGACAGATGCCTGCACTGGTTGTTTTAAGGCAGCACGTACAACTGATGGGTGCCCATAGGATAACAACTGTAAATATTGTGAATGTCACCTCATAATCAAAATGAGAAAAAGATATTTATTTAAAAGCACCCCCTGTGCCCAGCCTCATTGCCCTCCCACCAGCTTTGAGCCATCCCCTCCCCGGCCTGCCTCTCAGTTCTGTCCATCACCTGCCTGGCCCCAGCTTTTACAACATCTCTCCATGAACTCTGTGTTCTGAGCGGTCTCCTACGACGCTCCCATTACGCTGGGGAACCTCTGCCCTCACACCATTCCAAGTCCGTGGTGCTCAAGGCTAGCTGGCCTGGCTTTGGAGCGGGCCTGGAGAATGAGGCCAGGGTGAGTGGTTCTGCTGATGCCACCTTCCCTCTCCACTCTCTCCAGCTCAGTGATGAACTGAAACAGCACTTGACCCGGACGCTGGCTGAGAACTACAGGCAGCCGGGAGCCGCGGACATCACAACCTCAGTAGACCGTCTCCAGCAGGATGTAAGCACCCGCCCCCTGGGCTTGAAGGCCAAGCAGATTCAAATTCCGACTCTGTCCCTTCCTGTCTGTGTAACCCAGGACAGGTTACTTACCTTCTCTGAGCTTCATTTGCCTCCAAAATGAAGCCTCACTGCGCGTGTTGATCATTCAGTACCATCGCGTATGCGGAAGTCCCCGCCACCATGAAAAGGGCAAGTTGAATCCTGGCCCTTTCCTTCTTCCTCCTGTGCCCTGGCCCCACCACGGCCCCCTTGACTGCCTCCTCCAGGTCCCACCCCTAGGGCCCTTGCGGGCAGGAAGCTGGCTGCGTCAGGAGAAGAACTTCTCTCCTGGCCGGGATCTGGGCTCCTTCCATCAGCAGGGCTGTCTTCTTCCTTCTCTGGGGGCTGACAGCTGAGGTCCCATATGAGTGAACTGTAACAGGCAGAGCTATTTCAGCCAGACTGCTGCAAGAACTTCCCAGTTGTGAGCCATGGGGCGGAACGCTGGAGGACAGAAAGGTGGTCCCTCCAAGAAGAGGCTCAGCAGACCCCTTCAGTGAGGCCCGTGGTCCTGCCAGAAGTAGGGAAGGGACAAATGGCCCCCAGACCTGCCTTGTGCAGTATGGTAGCCTCTAGCCATGTGCAGCTAGTTAAATTTACATTACAAAATTCAGTTCCTCAGTCACTAGCCACATTCCAGTGCCCAATAGCCATAGATGCCACCGAATTGCACAGGACAGATATAAAGCATTTGCATCATTGCAGAAAGTTCTGTCGAACAGTGTGACTCCAGGATCCTGATGGTTTCACGTCTGAAAATTTGAGGAAACTCTACCGGCCCACTCTGGTCCCCTTTCTCCCTGCCACCTTAGCCTGTGGTCTCTGCTCTATCCTGTATCTACAGACCCCACCCTCGGCCTGAGGCCTTGGTCTTTCTGCCAGGAATACCAGGCCAGTGAGTGGAGTAGAGGTTAGCATCTTAGCTCAGCTGGGGAGGCACCTTCTCCGTCTCCCCAAGACTGGCTTGGATCCCAGTAGGCTCTGTGCAGAGGGGTCTCTTGTGCTCTGCGATAGTGGCTGAGGGCACTCATGTACACATAGGTACACACATCCACACCCACACACTTAGCCCACACATACCCTGCTGGTCAGCCCAAAGCTCAGTCTGCATTTTTAGGGCCTCCCACATGAAGCACTGAGCCTGAATCCCTGCCCTCGGGGCCTTAGTTGGGGAGCCCAACACACGCAGTCAGTGCTAGGCTGGGAGGACCCTCTGAGTGGAGAACAGAGCTGGGAAGGCCAAGAGGGGAAGCAGGAAGGAGGGCCTGGGTTTGCCTAGTTAGAAAGGATGGGAGGGGCAGTCAGAGAGTAGGGAACAGCATGAGAAAGGGCACAGCTGGGAGCCACTATCTATCACTGCCCCAGGCCTCCTCCATGGGCACCTGAGCATGTGGGCACGACCTCACACATGCCAGCAACAGTTAGAACCAGAGGGGCACGAGGGAGCCTGGGCCCAGGCCCACATCCTAGGCGTGAGGAAGCAGCCCTGAGAAGGCAGTGGCTTCAGGCCAAGGCCAGCATCTGGGCTGCGGGCTGCACCCCAGTATGTAAATGACACCCACATGCCTGCATTCACAAAACGATCTTAGCATAGAGGGTGTCACTAACTGCTCCCCCCTGCAGGGCTCGCTTCTCAGGGCTTCACAGAATTGCCTCTTGCCGTCTTCACACAGAGCGGTGTGGAGGGGCTTCCTGAGCCCCATTTACACGTGACGAAACTGAAGCCCAGAGAGGCTAGATAACCTGCCCGGGGACACACCGCAGTATAATCCCACATGATACCTAGCACACACTGTGCTGTTCCTGGCTCCATGTGCTGTTCTGTTCTGCCTGCCTCCTGCCTCCTCCTCTTCCTTGTGGGACCTTTCCACTAGCCCCTTTCTCCACAGCTCCCGATGTCTCCCCTACTAAGCTGTAGTCACCGAGAAGCTTGAGAAAACCAGGAACCATATTACTCATGTGTGAGCCCAGTGCTAGCTTCACTCCTGGCACATAGTAGGTGCCTATCAAACACCTGTTAACTGTACTGAACGTACCTCCCACCCGGCCTGCACCTCCACACATCAGAGACAGTCTCAAAACAGCTGCCTGTGTGGCTCACACGGGGACTTGGATTCTCAGTCCCTCAACTCAAGGGCAAGAGAGAACCAGTGTCCTGTTGTGTCTGCATCACTGGAGACCTGGGTTGGTGCTTTCCTGCTCTGGAGTGGCACAGATGACCCAGGTCTTACCCAGCGCCAACTCCACCCCCTGGTCAACACTGATCTGCCCACACTGTGGCTCTGGGACACTCTGTGTCCCTCCCTACAGGTCTGTGGGCTCTGAGGCTTCAGGGTCTGAATGAGGGTCCAGGAACCTCTGGCAAGGCTGGGTCCCTGTTCCTGAGGTCCTGCCTCTCTGGGTGACCAGGAAAACACCCCCGTGTGGTGTGAGCTCTCCTGGGGTATACAGCCCCACTCTCTCGGGGACCCACCTCCATCTATCTCCCCACCCGTCTTCTCAGAGACTCTCCCTGCTGTCAGGATGCCCAGCGTAATCTCCTTAAAGGACTTGCATGGATAGAAGGTAGCCATAAGGTGTCTTGCAGCCAGCTTCTGCACCTTCCTGGAGAGAAGGGCCCCCCAAAGCCCAGCTCCCTGCTCAAAACAGGCAAAGGGGAAAATTCGCAGGGAGAACAAATCCCTATTTGTGCTTGAGTTAGTATTTGAATAACGAGTCCTGCAGCCCTGACACGGAGGGACCAGAGGAGCCTCCTGCCAGGTCTTCACCTCCAGCCTCCTTCTGTCCCTCTAGTTCAAGTGCTGTGGAAGTAACAGCTCCGCCGACTGGCAGCACAGCGCATACATCCTGTCTCAGGAGGCCGAGGGCCGCCGGGTGCCGGACAGCTGCTGCAAGACGGTTGTGGCCCGCTGTGGGCAGCGGGCCCATCCCTCCAACATCTACAAGGTGGAGGTGAGCACCCAAGCTCCAGCTGAGGCATGCAGAGCGCACCCCACCCCACCCCCCCCACCCCACCCCAAATGGGGGCTCTGGCAGAGGGGCGGGGAGAAGCAGAACACGCTTTCTCATTGGCCGTGAGACTGCACAGGGCTGTTACTGGTCTCCACGAAGCAGCTTGGGGACAAGCAGCTACTGGTGGGAGGTTCTGAGACATCATGGCATGCCCCTGAATCACCCGAGAAGCCTGTGGGCAGTTGAAAGGCTGGAGCAGTCCCATTAAACCTCTGGCCTGCCCTCAGCGGGGTGGATGCAGCACCGGCCAGCCCTTCCCTCCGCAGCCTCGCCTACTTCACGCCGGCGTGCATGACCTACCGTTACCTTACAGGGAGGCTGCGTCAGCAAGCTGGAGCAGTTCCTGGCTGACCACCTGCTGCTCATGGGGGCAGTGGGCATCGGGGTGGCCTGTCTGCAGGTGAGTTGGAGCGCGGATTAGGAGAGGGGGTTGTTTGGAAGAGTTCTGAACCCCTCTCCCATCGGCAGAGATCACAAATCACTGACCCTCTGCACACCCATGCCCTGTCCTGCCCTCTCCTCCCCTCCTCTTCTCGCCACTTGCCCTTGGCAGCCAGGAATGAATCACATGGTCACTCTCTTCCCCAGAAAAGATGAAGGAAAATGCCTGGGGGCCTGGGGGACAACTTGAACTTGTAAGAGACCTGGGAGGAGTGTGAGTGTGGGCTCAGGTATGTGCATGCACCCTCTGTGTGTGCACGTGGGTGTGTGTGTGTGCACATGGATTACCCGCATGCATCTATGTGTACATGGGGTTGTATGCATGTACGTGCATTTAGGTGTGCTTGTGCATGTGTGTATATGTGTGTGCATGTACAAGTACCCATTCCTGTGTGTGTGTGTGTGTGTGTGTGTGTGCGCACACACATGCCCGTGGATGTGCACTCCCCCTGTACTCCCAGCTCTTTGAGCGATGTCTTTTGCTCAGTTTCACTGTTCCACCCCTCCCTCTGCTGCCACCCAGGAAGTCAGTGTCACTCTCAGATCTGCTTTAGTCAAAGGTCCATACAGAGGAGTCAGGATGGCACCCTCAGGCTGGGGCAGATACAGGGGCAATGGCCCTGCACACCCACCTTGCCTGGCACTCTGCTTCGGCCCAGCAGGTTCTAGAGGGAGCTCAGCACTGCCCCACCCTTCCCACCCCCGGGACCACCTGCACTGATGAGGAAAGGGGTGAGAGGCTGGGACCTCAGAGGACCCGGATCGAACCCTTCCTCTGCTCCTGTATGACTTAGAGCAGTTACAGCCCTGCCCGCAGCTTCTCCGACCACAAAATGTGGCTCATTTCCCGAACCACATAAGGTCTAGAGAAGAGCGAGGTGATGAGTGTGACACACTCACTGTGCCGGGCACGGGTGAAGGCCTCCAGTCAGTGGAAGTGGTTGTTATCCAGCCATCTGTAGACTTCAGAGTGGTTTCAGGTGCTTTCTATCATTAGATCCCCACCACGACCTGAGACCTGGCCAGGCGAGGTAGTAAGTGTGCTCCCATTTTACAGATCAGAAAGTTGAGACCCAGAGAAAAGACTTACCCAGGGTGTCACATACTGAAGTGGCACCCAGGTCTCCTGGCTCTTGGTCATTTGCTTTTGCCAGCCCCCTCCCCCCACCCCGCACCTCCCCAACCGCCAACACAGATTTCTTTGGAAAGCAAAGCAGGGGCTGGTATCAGCAGCTGGCTCAGGGAGGCTGCCAGTGTGGGGTTCCTTCCAGATCACCGCTCTCCCTGCCCACATCAGTCTGTGCGTTCAGAGGACCTAGCTGCAGCCCCCCCCACGGGGCGCGACCCTGGGGGGGGGGGGGGGGGGGAGACCAGGCAACCTCAGGCTGGTTATTTCATCTCTGAGCCTCAGTTCCTTGTTTGTAAAATGGGGCTAATTATATCTAGTTTGGTGAGAGGATTAGCAATATATATGTAAATCACTTGTCACTGATGAGCAGATAGCAGGTGTTCAATAAATGGTACCATCATTATTTTTATCATCTCCACCTGGGCACATTGTCTCTCAAAAAAGCCCTCATTGTTTCCTGGCCAGAGCAGCTCCCCCTTCGTCTCCATAGTTAGCATGCAGGCCGGGAGCCCCAGGGGGCATTAAGCAGAGCCCCTCTTTTGCAGGACCCTAAGGCAGGCCTTCTGTCCCACATACCCCAGTGGGAGCTGAGGAAGGGGCTGCTCTGTGCTCCAGCGCCAACTGAAGTTTCCAGAAACCTGCTGTCTCCTTCAGGTGCTGAGGGAGCCTGCTGTGCATGGACACTGACCAGGCCAGGACCACACTCCCCATCCATTTCCTCCTGGTCTCTCTGGCTGTGGGAGCCTGGAGAAGCTGAAGACAGGGGCAGTGAGGCCTAGAGCAGGGAGTGGGTCTGCCAGTGCCCCAAGCCCAAGGTCAAGGTGAAACAAGTACCCTGTGAAAGTACTGCTGGGAGGCCATGTTGTCAGGAGGGTGCCTGCCCGCTGCAGAGGGGCCTCCTCCTTGTAAACATCCCCGATCGTGAAGTCTCGGTCCTCCAGGGCTCTCTGTGGAATGGCGCCAAGTGTCCCTCAGAGAGAGCTTCACCCAGCCACTACTGTGGACCCCCATCCATAGCCCAGATTCTCCACCGACTCTGGCTGAAGCCTGTCCTGCAGCAGCCAAGCCTTGGTTACAGCCCCCTCTGCTGGCCAATGCTGGAACCAAGCTGCCCAAGTCCCGGTTGGCCACCAGCCTTGAAGGGCTCACACCAGTCGTGTCCCTAAGCTCACAGTCACCCTCCACCAGTGTAGGTATCCCCACACACGCCCAGCCTGGCACTTCAGAGACTCCCAAGGCTCAGGACATAAAAGGCCAAGGTGGTGGCTCATGTTTCCCTAGTCCCCAGGACTAGAGGAGACCTTGCTATGAAGTCAGAGGACCTCTCCTCTTCTTATGTGATCCTGAGGAAGTCATGTTCCCTCCCTGAGCCTTGGCTTCCTTCCCTATAGAACGGAGGAGATGGACATTGTTGAGCCTTCCTTTAAGTAGCAGAATTCTATAACCCATGGGAATCTCATGTAGGAGCCCGCAGTATTAAACAAGCATGAGGTGGTGCTGCTGTGGTTGAAGCAGGAGTTGGGGCTGTAAGGTTCCATGAATTTTGGTAAGAACCCTGCCTCAGTGTGACTCCTGTGCCACCATATTCTAGAATGTTGAGGCATGTCTTGTGCATACTGTGAACACCAAGCAGAGGATGTGACAAACATAACAAACCCTGATTCCAGCCATTTGGCAACCTGTCCCTTGTTGCCCCGTGGATGTGTGGACCAGGGCTGACATGCTTAGATCGTAGCAGGCTGGGGGGAGACAGGATCTCCACAGAGCCTCCACGGCCACAGGCCTCAACCTGGGCTGCACATGGGGACCACCTGGGGAGTTTTAAAACTGCCCAAGGCCCCGGCTGCACCCCAGCACAATTAAATCACTTTGTCTGGGGCTGGCACCCAGGCACCAGCATACTTGTGAAGCTCTCTGGTGGGTCCAGTGTGCAGCCTGGCTGAGAACACTGGCCCACATGAACGACAAGAGCCATAGGGCACCTGGAAGTCAGATGTGGGAGAGGTCAAGGGCCAGGGAGAAGATGGCACCATCACAGTCCTTAACCACCCAAAGGCAGGCAGGTGGGGGAGGGCACATTCCTGGGAGGTACCGGGGGACAGACAGGAATAACAGGTAGAATTTACAAGGAGACAGGCTGGAGAACTTGCTAACAATTGGAGTCTTCCAGCAGTGGTCCCTGTGAAGCACGAAGCTGTCTGTGGCTGCAGGTCGCGGCAGAGGTTGGGGGCTGGCAGGGACCCTGAAGTGGGGAGACCCGCATGTGATGGGCTGCAGGTCCCTGCCCCGCTGCTGCGTGCACCTGTTCCTTTCAGCAAGACCCTGTAGGGCCCCTCTGTCCACGTGGGCGTGTGGCCATCACTGCTCTGGTTTTCAGACCTGACAGGGATAATTGGGGTCTGGAGTTACCTCCAAATCAGACTCTTCTTTCTGGAAGGACCTTCCCGGTTATCTAGGCCAGTGCCATCAGCCCCGGCTGCACATGACAATCAGATTTGAAAAGTACCCTTGCTCGGGCCCCATGCCAAGGATTCAGGCTCAGATAGATGGGATGAGTCCTGTGCCTGGGTGTTTTTTCAAGCTCCCCAGGTGATTCACATGTGCACCTAGGATAGAGAACACTGTGCCCACCCCTTTCACATATACCTGAAGACACCAAGCCCAGCGACATGGTCACTTGCTAACAGTCACATGGCCACCGTGGCAGAGCCAGCCAGGACCCCAACTCCAGGTCTCTGTGTTGTACACCAGCTTCCCCTTTTGGGTGGACTCTGGAGGCACTCCACCTTGGGGTAACTCTGGCAGAGAAACTTCTACCCAGGAAGGACATAGTGGCTCCGCCCCCTTTTCCTACTGCCCTGCTCACACACAGACTCTGGGAGTCTCCCACCCAGAAGCCATGCAGAGTGAGCATTCGTTGTTAGTTTTGTAATGAGAACCTCTAGGTGCCAGGTGCCATGGCCAGTGCTGGGGCCACACCAGTGGGCAGGATGTGGTCCCTTCTCCCAGGAAGCTTTCACTCGGGGCAGGAGGCACGTAGAACATGGGTTGTCACATGCCATCAGAGGCACTGTGCAAGTGTGAGACTTGGGGCTTGGGGGAGCATGTAAGAGGCCCTAACCTGTCAGGGCAGTCACAGAAGGCTTCCTGGAGGAAGTGATATATAATTAAATCTTGAAGGAGTTTGATGGGAAAAAGCAAGAGGGGAAAGAGTGACAGGGCGAGAGAATTGAATTGGCAGAGCCCTGGCCTGCTGCAGTGGAGGGAGGGCTTTATCCTGAGGGCTCTGGGGAGCTACGACCTGGCCTGTCAAAGCCTCAGGATGCAGGAGGGGCTGGGAACCCTGATGTTGGTCCTGTCGTCCTGGTTTTTAAAGACTGTTTCCAGGGAAGGCTACCAAGCAGTGAACAGATTAGACGTTTCCCTATTGAGATTTGAGACTCCGAGAGGGTTATATCTGTGCCCAGGATCACACAGCCCTAAACAGAAACTACCCCATTCCTACTTCTATCCCAACATTCCCGTCCTGTAGATGGAAACATGTTGCAGAACCCAGAAAACTCACACGACAGCAGAGATTGGGATCTGCAGGTCAGTAAAAGGGAAACCGAAAGATGACATTGGATTGGCTTCCTGGGGCCTCCCTGGCCCTTCCTTGGTTCTCTTGGTGACAATCAAGTCCTGGCCCAAAAACCTCAAAAGCAGCTGAACCCATGCCACCTCCCTGTTGTAAACAGCCCCATGTGGCAAATGCTGTACCTAGGCAGGCTGCCAGAAGAGGGCGCCATTCACCACACAGCCAGGCCCCCACGCAAGCTGGGCGCCCCCGCAGCCATCTCCACGCATCCTCCTCCATTCCTGCTCCTGCACTCATTACCACGTGTTTCCTCTGCTCACCCCGTGCTGGCCACGCACAGCTGTGGGTGCTGATTCGTCCACGTCCTCCATCAAGAAGGAGACGGCGGTACCAGGGATCCGCTAGCTTCCACTGCTCCTCTGCATGAATCAAGGTGCTTGTGTGTGTGCACGTGTACGTGCACGTGTGTGCAGACCTGTGTAGACATGTTGTGAGTGCATCCTTAGCCCCTCTGCATGTGTCAAGGTGGGGGCGTGTGTGCGGACATGCACCCTGCCTTCCCTGGGAGGCTCCCTGGTGGGAACACACATCTTCTACAGAAGTGCAGTTATGGGCAAGCTCCGCCCTCCCGGTCCCCCAGCACAAACTGTCCACTGTAGATGTGGCCTCAAGTCCGTGCTGGCCCAGCTCTTCCCATCTGGCCTCCCCCCCCCGCCCCCTCAGAAAGAATCAGAAAGATCCAGATGACCCCACACGTTAGCCATCAAACCACGACATGGGGATGGGGAAGAGAGGGTGCTGCACGACACCTGGCTGGAAAGGCTGCGATGGCACCTGCTTAAAGCCAGTGGGAGACAAGATAACCTCTCAAGCTGCCTTCAGCTTGTGGCACTGAGTCGGGAAGGAGATCGGCACTGCTCTCGGTACCAAGTCTGAAAGCTGCACTCACGGGGTTCTGCCCTCCTCCCATGTAGGGGTGGGGAGGAGAGAGGAGGGGGGAAGAAGAAGGGCTCATCCTCTGCCACCTCAGGCCAGCTAGCCTGGCAAAGAGAAACCAAATGCCTGCTAGCCCATGAGCGTCTTCATCAGCCTGCCCTCCTCCCACTGGTCAGAGCTCCGGGTGCATCCAGAGGGGCTCTAGCAAGATCAGGCCAGCAGCAGGTATTGGAGAAATTTGGCAATGATGGGGCATTGTTCCCCATCTTCGGGGAGATCCATCTTCGCCCATGTGCCACAGGACATTCATGGGGCTGCCCTAGCAGCGCCCTCTTTCCTGTGGGTGGGGAGTCTGGATCCAACGGCATCATTACCATGGAAAGATCACAGGCATGGGTCTCCGGGGTCTGACACATCCACATCTTGTCCTGCATTTTAGAGATTGGAAAAGTGAGGCCCCCCAGGGGGACAGCGATTGCCCAGTACTGCCCTGCTCTGGGCAGGATGCTCTTCTCGTTCAGCTAGTGGGTGTGACAGAGAGGCTATTAGGCAGGCTCCTAGGGCCTGGGTCTGGTGCCTCATTCCCAGCTAACTTATAGGACAAGTTGGGGACAGCTCCAGGTGCTCCTTTCAGAGCCTCAGTTTCCCCAGTGGCTTCTGTGAATCAACTATGAACCTTGGTTTTACTCTGGAGTCTGAGAGCAGCGAGACACAGACAGCAACAAGGGAGTGGAACTACTGCGGCTCGGGATCTGATGAAATCGGGCCATCTCTGGAGATCAAGGACCACAGACCAGCAGTGCACTGCTTGTTAGAAAGCAGAATCTCGGGCGCCACCCCAGACTTCCTGAGTTGGGATCTGCCCTTTATCCAGGTCCCCATGTGTGTGCCCAAGAGGGAGAAGGCTGCTGCAGGGCACTGCGGGAGAGCAGCTTCATGGGGCTCTGATTTCTCTTTGCTCCTCTGCTCTCTCCACCTGGCAGATCTGCGGGATGGTTCTCACCTGTTGCTTGCACCGGAGGCTCCAGCTGCATTTTTACTAACGGCCGACCGCGTTCCCCTCTGACTGCCCCTCACAAGGACAGGTGCCCAAATCCCATCTTCCAGGCCTGCAGAGTCAGCACCAGCTCACCTAGAAACTCCCAGAAACTCCCCCTACTCTTCCCAGCCCCTTTGGATTCACCAAGTGCCCAAGACTTTGGCTCCTGTGATTCCCACCCAGGCAGGGGGGACCCATCCTGTGTGGAAACAACAACCAGCACCACTCACCAGGCCTGGGGATCCTGTGGACGACAGGAGGGTGATAATCAGACCCTCCACTCCCTCCCAGCTCCAGAACCTAGAATGAAGGTCTGAAAGCCCCCCTGGGATGCCTGCATGGGGCACATGATCTCCCCACTGGTGCTGAGCACCCCTCTTCTTGTCTCTGCTTGTCTCTGCTTTTTCTCTACCCACGGGGAAGTGCTTACCGGCGGGAGGATGGAAGCAGTTAGGGTTGGCTCTACCCCAGAAGATCCAGCCCTTTGATCTGCCCGCCCCCACACCTCCTCACCTGGGAGTACCCCGGCGGTCTGGGGTCTGGTTCCTTCCCGCAGGGTCTGGCAGCAGAGAGGCCTGAGGTGAGGCCCCGGAACTAGGGTTGGGCAGCAGCAGGCTGGTGGGGCCACCAGGGCAGGGAGGAAGGCAGGTAAAGTGGCCACACCAGCACATGCTGCACCAGGACCTTGCATCCAGCCTAGAAACCTTCCCTGGGAGAGCTACCGCAGAAGACCATGGCCTTGAGCTCCAGTCTACAGTAAATGACCCTCAGGGGTCTCCCCTCTAGGCCCTGATTCTCTGGAATGCCAGGTGTTTTAAATGATCTCCAGCCCTTCGTGTCGGTGGGAGTAAAAATCCTTCCTGATTAGGCCAAATCACAGACCCTGCAAAGTTGGAGCCACTGAGAAGGTACAGGTCTGAGTAGAAGGGTGCTGTGCCTGGAACCCCATTTTTCCTGGGCCCACAATCCCCAACCACATATGGCCACCACCATTCTGCCTCCAGGAGCCCTTGCTCTGCTTCCCAGAGTGAATATAGTGGCTTCTTTTGGTTCTCTCTTGCGTCTCTGAATCAGGCAGGGAATTTTCAGGAAGAATTTTCTCAAATACTAAGGGAGAACAGAACAGAAAGAAAATCCTAGAAAATGCAGAATATAGATGCTGGCAGTTTTCCAAAGAACAGGTGTCAACTTGTAAGACAGCCATGGAGACGAGACCCTCCCCCTCCAAATACCTATTACAAGTGGGTAACTTGTAGCGAGAGAACCCCACACCTGGCTTCCCACCTTCCAGGTGCCGTGCTTCCCGTGCTGGGGACCCTCTTACATCCCACCATGAGAGAGTGGCCCTTGTTGCCAAGATCAAGGGCAAGAAAGGTCACACCTTACCTCCTAACTCATTCTAGGCCCCAGTCTGATGAGCTCAGTTCTTGGTGACCTGGGGAGTCCTGGGTGAAGGGTGTTCTCCCTACCATACACAGCTCACTGCTGTCCCTAAACACAGCCCTCAACTGCACAGAAACCGTATTTGCTCAGAACAGGGATTCCCCACATGCACAGAGGGAAGACCAGGTTCCGGGGGCAGATGGCCTCCCCTATCCTGGGGAATCTTCTTGCGGCTTCTCTCCTCCACCCTCACGGCCCTGGGGCTGCTGATACAAGTTCATTAACAGGATACCAACTTTCCAGCAATCCCAGACTGCACCAAGGCTGGAAGAAATTGCTCTGTGACTAGCTTTGCTGCCCTCCAGCTTCCTGGGACTCGT
The DNA here is from genome assembly GCF_014898765.1 of Herpailurus yagouaroundi. NCBI lineage: Eukaryota > Metazoa > Chordata > Mammalia > Carnivora > Felidae > Herpailurus > Herpailurus yagouaroundi. The sequence continues at coordinate 5,188,706 of NW_024412572.1, forward strand.
GCAGACAGTTGAGAAATGACTGACTCCCAAGCTGTGTGCAGCTGGGCGCGGGCTGCCAGGTGTTACCAAGTGAGGGCTGAGAGAGAGAGTTCCTCCTGGGCAGGCAGCGATGCCCGGGGAGGCGCTGTGTCCTGTGGGACATGTCAGCCCCTGGCGGAGTCCCTGAACTCTTTACTGAGGTCAGCTGGGCTTGTGGAGACGGGGACAGGGGGATGGGCGGGATCGCTTGCACACCTTGTTGTCTGTCCCTGCCCCCCCGAGGGGGGTTAGACTGTCCTAGGCTAAGGGCAGGTGATTCCACCCTGGGCACCTGCCCACCCAGAGGGCAGCTGGAGGATGGATGGACCAAGCTACAGAGAGAGAATGACCCAGAGCTTTTGGGAATGGTGACCAGCTAGCTCATGCTCACAGCTTGGGAGGGGTGAGGGTTAGAGGGAACTGAGGCCCAGGATGTGACAGGTTCCCCGCTCAGGGCATACAAAGGGCTGGGGTCTGGAGCCAAGAATGCCGTCCCCAGTGAGGTGTGCCCACCCCACCTGAGAGGACGCAGATCTGCGCCGCCCAGGATGACTGCCCCCAGGTCCCTGCTTGGAGACAGAGAGAGAGAGAGAGAGAGAGAGAGAGTGAGCCATGACTGTAGAAAGCTGTCCTCAGTCCTGTGTGAGCAAAAGGCCCCTACACACTGGGACCCAGAAAAGAAGCCAGCATTTTGTAAAGGTCAGAACATGGCGGATGCTGGGATGCACACAACCTGAGTCCCCACAACCTCGGCCTTCGCTCCCACAGCGCGCAGGGGTGGACAACCCCAGGGCACGGCATGTCCCCCACTCTCCAGATGACCTGTGTTGGGGAGGCAAGAATGAAACTCAGTGTTTGGTGAGGAGATGAAGTCTTGTTTAAAATGTTTGTGACCACCCTTTTCTTCTCCCTACCTCTCCCGCCAGCCTTGCCCCAACCCCAGGGGCCCCTCCGGCCTCGCCATGGGGGAGCGTCCAGGGCCTCGTGGTTACTGAAGGCCTACTGTGTGCTTAGAGTATGTTAGTCGTGTAAGTGCTTTCTCTCCCGGTGATCACAATGGGAAGGTACTATTCCCCCCACTCTGCAGATGATGAAATTAAGGCTCGGAGAAATTATAAGAGGTTGGCCAGTCAGTAGCAGTGGTTGTCGACATGCCACCCCCAGCCAGGTAGAAGCAAGGGGAGCCAGGCTGAGAGCCCCCTCTCCTCAGCATCCTGCAGCTCCCCATCTCTGCAGTAAGCTGTCAGGCTGCCGTGCAGGAACAGTGCATCCCTCAGGGGCACTAACAGCCGCAGCCTGGAACCCCCTCCCAGACTGGATGAAACCATCCATCCGGCCCCGGCCCAGCGCAGAGCAATGTGTGGCTCCCTTCAGATTGACAGCCAGGCCCTCCTGGTGGAGTGGCTCAGGCAGCAGGCGGCCCTGGGGAACCGTCGCTCAGGGGAACGGCCAGCCTATCACCTCGGGTGCCAACGCTGACACCAAGTGAGGGCAGACCAGACCTGAGCAATCAGAAACCGCAAACAGGGTGTGGAATCTGGTGCCCATGCAGAGATCACATGTGGGGCCGTGGAGGGCTGATGAGGGCATGGTACACCCCTCTCCCTGCTCCGTACTGGGGGCCAGGGGAGAAACCTCAGGTTTCATGCACTCAGAGCCGCCCTGGGCAGGGGGGGAGGCACCCCGGGTGGTGATGTTAACCACCTTGTGCTACTTTTGCCTCCCCTGTGTTGTCGATGCGGGACTCTGGGCTGGCACAGTGTGGTCGCTGTCGTAGGGAGGGGGTGGCCTGAAATCTCACCAGGCTGCTCACCCTGTGTGCTTAGACCTGGAGGGGCCAATGCAGCACTGAGGGGGGGTGAGGGTAGTGAGCCCCCCGGGACTCTTGGGCTCTGCAGCCAGTTTCAGTCTTAGGATCTGTCACTCTGGTCCATGCCTGGGGTTGGAGGTGGGGAAAGTGAATTGAAACACTTTCATCACCACCCACCCCACTTTCTGCCTTGAAAATGTTTGCTACTTTCTGGCCACTTCGGGCCTGGGGAGAGAAGGGGAGGGGGAGGGGAAGGCAGTTGACTAGCAAAGGACAGAACCCATCTTCCATGTCACTGCTGTGTGGTGCTCACATCCCCGAGGATGCCGGTGATGTGTCTGAACCAGCAGTTCTCAAACTTGAGGAAACATCCGGCCACCTGGAGGGCTTTCCAACAGACTGCCAAGTTTCACCCCTGAGCTCCACATCTGCAGGGGTGAGGCCAAGGACTTGCCATCTAATGAGTTCCCAGGTGCCGTTGGTGCTGCCGGCCCTGGAACCACCCTTTGAGAACCACTGCTTTAGACCACGCCACAAAGGACACTCTGTCACCTTCCTGTGTGTGCCACAACCCCCCAGAGTTCCGAAGCCCCTCAGGCTGTCCAGCTGGCCAGAAACGTGCCTCTCCAGCAGTGCCCTCTGGGTGGGTCTGTTATCTCGGCCAGGAGACCAGGTGCCTGGGTCCTCTTCCCAGAAGGAAACAGATCAGGTTCCCAGCCCCCTTTTCCCACCGCCTTCTGTGTGCCTTGGGAGAGTCTGGCTCCATTCTCAGCACCCCCAATTTCTAGTTTAGCACATGCGCCCCCTTCCTCTCCTGCTTATGCCCCCGAGTCACCCTGTGCAAGTGCCCCTAGGAATTCCAGGCAGCCCAGGATTAGGCCAAATGGGCTTCTGGAACCAGCTGGCCCATGGATATGGGATCATCACAGTATTCTAGAAACAGAGAAGTTGCCTTAACCTCCCGCCTATAGAGAAGTTGCCCTGGTTGTAAATATGCCCTCTCCTTAGCCGGCCTCAGCGTCAGCCTGGCCTCACGTGCTGGGTGGCATGATAATAAAGGAATTATATCTAGGACTACCTTCTGTTGCTTTTTTCCTCCTCTGCAGGGAAATCCCAGGTAGCTCATCAGATGGGTTTCAATCTACCGTGCAAGCGGAAGCAGACAGTCATGGGGAGAAGGGGAGGAAGGAGGAGCCCTATTAGGAAACCCAGTGATTGGGGTCCTGCTTACCCTTCTTTTGTCAGCTCCCACCTTTCCTCTGTTTGAACTGACCTCGCTTGCATGTGTGTGCCATTGGCTCCTGGCTCCACTGGCTCCTTGGCAAGAGCCAAGCTCAAATGAGTGAGCTTGAATCGCGTTCCTCTTAAAGCTGTCTGCCTTTGGTCAGCCGGCATCCCCGCACCACTCACCACGATGGACGGCAGCCTCTGTCAGTGAGCCTCCGGCTTGCACATCCTGCCGCGGTATCGCCCCGTGCTGGCTGCAGCAGATGCCGGGTGTGGTGACAAGTCAGGGGCGAGGGGCCCTCTCTGGCTGGCCCTTGGGCCCCAGCTGAGTGTTGGAAGCTAAGACATGCACGCCTACTGCTACCTGGGCCCCTAGACCATCTCACTAATTTGTCCATCTCCAAGTCCATAGTGGGATGCTTTTTCATCCAAATGCGGAAAGACTTCAATCTTACAAGTCAGAGGAGCTGAGGGCATCAGGTTGCCCAGTGTGGAGCTAAAAGGAAGTAAATGCTTTGATGCATTGACTTGATTTCATTCACTATTCTGTCTAGAGAACTTGAGGCAGGTCAGTGAGTGAGCCTGAACAGTACCTGGGAAAGCCAGACGCTGAGGACCCCAAGATGGCGGGAGTGGGGTGCGGTGGGGAGGCAGACTAGAAGTGAGCCTCTCGCCTGGGGAGAACCTGGAAGGGGCCTGTCACTTGCTATCTAAGCAGTTGGAGTTTGCAGCCCAGGCCTGCTCCTGTGTGTCTCTCCCTCCCCTTTCGTCGAGATCATTCACCAATCACAGCAGCAGCCCTCTGATGGCCTGGATGTTGAGAAATGCACCATTTGGGCCTATCCAAGGTCTCCTATCTTGTTGGACCCAGACATCTCACCTCCACCATCACTATGAGTATGAATGTGTGTACACATGTACAGAAGCACACAAATGTGCCTGGGACAGACGGGCGCCCCTCTGCGCCCCTCCCTGCTGCACACAGGAGCGCCATGGGTGAGTGTAACTGCTGTCTGAAATGGCTGTAGGAGCGCCTGGGTGGCTCAGTCAAACGTCCAACTCTGGGTTTCGGCTCAGGTCACAATCTCATGGTGGGTCAAGCCCTTCATCAGGCTCTACATTGACAGCATGGATCCTCCTTGGGATTCTCTCTCTTTCCCTCTCTCTCTGCCCCTCCCCTGCTCGCTCGCTCTCCCAAAATGAATAAACAAACATCAAAAATGAAAAATAAAATGGCTCTGGTGGCCAACTGGGGCCTCAGGTAGGTGGGCAGCATTGAGCAGCTGTGTGAAGCTGTCCTTGGTGGCTGCTGCGTGGCCTGTCGGCTGCCACTGCTCCCCAGCTGGTGCCAATGCCTCGTGTCAGTCCCAGTGCCAGGCTGTCATGTTGCCACCAGGTGGGCTGTTCTGAGCTGGGACCCTGGTTGCCACTCCGTCCCCCCCAACTGAGAATAGAGAGGCTGCTGGTGGGGGTGGAGGAGACACAGGCTCCAAATCCTGGATCATTCCACTTACCTTCTTCTTAAAAACAAGTACATGGAAGCTCCTACTTCCCTTTTCCTTCAACTTCTGTCCCGGGATGAAACCCTGTCGAGCGAGGACTGGGCGCAAAGGAGAGGCAGCTGCGAGGGACCCAGAGGGATCTTTTGGATCAGGCCAGGGGTGAAGAGGGCGGTGAGCAAAGCTTCAGTCCGGCCCTTCCCATCAGCAAGGTGCAAACAGCATCACTGCACTGAGGACACGCACAGGCCAGCCAGAGCCAACAGGGCTATGTTCCCGTCAGTCTGGGCACTCTTGAAGAGGTCATGGGCAATTTCTGCCGGCCTTCTAAAATATGGGAAGCAGCTCATGAATCCCTAATTGGGGGTTAGAGATCCCCAAGCTGGGGAGGAGATCAAATTCAACATGTCTCCCGGAGTTGCCAAGCTGTAAGGCTGAGTCCTTTCAGGAACTGGTGTCCCCTTCCAGGGAGAAGAAATGTATTGAGAATATGTCAGGATCCCAGGAATTCAGTGGGGGCAAGTTGGGGCAAAGGGCAAGGAGCTTCCTGATGCCATTTAATGACAGGACACAGGCTCGCCTTGTCCGCATGTCGAAACAGCCCTGCTCCGCATGCTGGGCCAGGCTAGATCTCACAGCTCTGTAGCCACCAGAAGGAAAATCTCTGACCAACAGGCTCCACCCAGCAGACCCAGCCACAGACCACACACAGTGTGGCCCTGCTCTGCCGACTTCCCGCTCTCCTCTGAACAAAGGGACGCCGCGGGTTTGCCCCGGCTGGCTCTCAGCTGCCTGGCAGTCTGTAGGGCCACAAAGGGGAGATTCCAGCAGGCAGCTTCGGAGAGACTGGCCCAAGCGTGCCCCGTGGAGTGTCGTTACGCTTTTTGTTAGCTTAAGGAGACACAATAGTCCATCTCCACAGCTGTCATTAAACTCAGCAAAAACGAGATGGCTAAATCAATAGCTTCCTCATCTTTGCCGAATGCTTTAGAAGGGACCATTGCAATGCCAATATTTTCGTGTCCAAAACGACATTCATTTAATCTGACTTCCCTCTTGTTTCTGTGGAGCAGTGAATGCGGCAACCGGGCCATCCCAGAGCAAAATGGAGGCATGAGGGAAGCTCGCCCACTGAGCCCACACGTCTCTGCCCCCCCCCATGGCTCACTACCTGCCCTCATATACCGACTCCCCTGTCCAGATGACTCTCCTGTGTCCCCAGCTTTCAAGCAGGGGGATGCTCTTCCTTGGGGTTATGCCTCTAGCCTGGGGACTCCTGAGGACCCAGACTTGACCCATTTCTTGCTAAGCACTTAGCCTGGTCTAGGAATAAGCTGGAGGTCTTTACATGCATGGTTTTATTTAATCCTTGCAGCAAATCTGTAAAATCGGTATTGTCCTCATCTTGCAGATGAGGAAAGCAAGACACATTCAGTGACTACCCAGGGCTCACAGCGGTATCATATGCAGAATGAGTAATTCAGACCCTCCAGCTCCCAAACAAGTGGCACCCAGATGTGGCACATCCCTAACGTTGAAAGTTCAGGCATGATGACAGCCGATAAAATAGTGGAGGTCAGGAGGAAGCCAGATCATGGATATGAGAGCATTTTGCAAGCTGCAAAGCTCAATGCAAACCAAAGGAGAGATTTAATTATATCACACTGGTCTCCACTTGCACACGAGCACGGAACCTGGAAAACACACTCGCCCTCCATTTGGTGCAGTCATCTACCTGTCCAGGGCGAGGGACGTCATGTTGGATGAGTGGCCCGAATGCTCCTCTCCCCCCCGCCCCCCCCCCCAAGTAAATCTAGTAAATCTAGTTAATCACTAAGTCTCTCAATTTTCTCTCAGACCTGATGTTTTTCTCCCTCCCACTGATGCTTCCCTGAGGGCTCAGTCACCTCTCACTTAAGTCACTGACACAGCCCCTCCTTGAAGTCCCGGCATCCACCCTGTCCCACCTTACCACTCTCCAAGCGATCCTTCCCAAAGGCAGATCTGAGCCGGCCGCACATGGCTGCAAGCCTGTCAGCGGGCTCCCACCACTCTTGGCTTCAAGTTCAAGCTCTAACCTGGCTTAGGATCTTGTGATCTGGTGGCTGCTGCTCTCTCCAGACACCCCCTTCGCGCTTGCTCTGTGCGCCGGCCCCAATGACATCACCAGGGCTCACCTTCCAATCCCCGCCAGGTTAACTCCTGTCTTTAACTCTCAGCAGTGACATCAGCTCCCCAAGTTGGGGTCAGCATGTCTCCTACCCGTGAATATCACGATCACAGCACTGAGTTGCAATCCTGTTTGCTCTTCTGCGGTTCCTGTCAGATTGCTGGCTCTGTAAACACAGGGGTTGGTCTGGGTCCTTCACCATATACTCTAGGTGCTTGTACAAGTTAGCATCCAATAAGTCTTTGGGTGGATAAACATCTTGTCTCAGGAAGCCCTGGTCGTGGCCATTTTGAAGGAGCTCTCGTATGGGTACCAAGCCCACTGTGCTGCTGCTGGCAAGCCATCTTTCTCGTGTGCCCTTTGCTGAGTGCAGATGGAGAGGCAGCTCTCCCAGCACAGCACACGGCCGGGGCGGTGGGGAGCGCCCCCAGGGTCATCTCATTCACCCCCTCTCAGGGGCTAAGGAGCCCACCACCCATGGCTCTAACCTAGTCATTAGACATCCCCGGGGAGAAGCAATGCCCAGCCCTGTCCTGATAAGAACGTCTCCTCTCCTGCCCAGCCAGGCAGCCTGCCTTCCATGGCTTTAGCTCATTTCACTGGAGCCCAGTGCTGAGCGGTCAGTGCATCCCATTGTCCTGTGATCCAGAGGACTTCACTCTGCCCCCCAAAAGCAGACAGCACAGGGACGTGGCCAGCATCCTCATGGGTGGGCGGGAGCTGGAACCACAGTAGGCATAGACAAACTGGCTTACACCCACACACCTCTGACTTGGTTGGTGCTCAGAGGATGTTGGAGGGTCACCGCCCCTAGTTCATGACTAGCCCCTGGCTCCACGGCCACAGGGTTCCTTCTGGTAAATCTCCTTAGGGGGGATTTTTAGGGACTACATTCTAGCTGGACCTTCGATAGAGGGTCAATTCTCAGCAAACCTCTGAGGGCTTTGGGACACAGCAGCTGCAGGATGGGGTCCTAAAGTTTGGTGTTCTGGGGCAACCCTGCCAACCTGGCCACTGCCCTGAAGAGGAAGGAGAAGCCCCCTCCTGCTCCTGGGCCCACATGGCACATTCACTCTTTGTTCCCACCCCAGCCCGGAACACTGGCAGCGATTTCCACGTACATGTGGTCCCGGACGAGGATGACCTCTGAGCTCCTCACCTGCAACTTGTCACCATGACTGTGGCAGCCAAGGACACTGGGAGCCCAACTCCACAAACCAGAACCCCAGCCAAGGACACCGGGAGACTTCCATGACCAGGGGGCACAGTGTCCATGGGCTCACATGGTGTTGAATGCCCCCTGCCTCCCTGCTGACCTCTCATCCTGACTTGGTGTTCCTGTGCCCTGTTTGAGGCTGTCTCAGAGCCACCCTGAGAGCACAGCCTGGGCCAAGTCATGCTGTGAGGTCCCCTCATCCTGGAAGAGCTGTCAGGCCCACTAAGAACGTCAGAGGGATCAGGGAGAGACTGTACCTAAGCCCTGTCCCTACAGGAAGCCATGAATGACTTACTCCCTCCCCCTCCCCCTCCCCCAACACACTTCTGGGCCTTTCCACAAGACTGGCCGTGTGTGAGAAGCGACAGGTACTGAGGTGGGAGTTGACCCCTCACACAGAGAGCTCGGGCCTCTCGGACTAGCTCCCGACCAAGCCCGCATCCAGTCACTGGGCAAAGGGCACCCCTAGAGGGGACTGAGCCCCGCCTCCCCCAGCAGACCTGTGACCTGGGCTCGAGGAGGGGAGATGAAGTCCTTGCCGTGGGGGTGTCCTAGACAAACGGTAGAGCCAGTGCCTGATCCGTCCTGTGTCCCTCACACCAACCACTACAAGAAGTCATGGCGGAGTGAACACAAACCACGGAGAGACCACCTGTTTGTGCTTTTGACACATTATCAGTTTTTTATTTAAAAACATGCTAAAAACATGGTGTTCGATAAAGCCAGGACCAGGATGAAGGAAGCGCACAGATACGGCATTGCAAGCAGAAAAGTGCATTTAAAACCAACAAGCTGTCCCTGCTCTCCCACGCTCCCCGGGGGTGGGCAGGGTGTGCGCATGAGCCCCTGGCTCTGGCCCTCAGGTGCCCGTTCAGGGCAGGGAGGCCAGGACCCGCCGGGACCACTGCCTCGCTGAGGTGCAGAGGAGTGAGGGGGAGACCAGGACCGGGAGAGGCCGGTCGCAGAAGGGCGGAGGGACAAAGGGTGGGCTCAGGCACCTGGCACCCATCCTACACCAGGTCCCTGCTAGTTAGCACCTCCACCAGTGTGGGTGGGCAGGGGGCTGCAGAGGAGGGCACAGCCATTTCCATCTACCTGGACTGCTTTGGGGCCACCAAAGCAAGGAGCGACGGCCACCCGGGCCCAAGTCAAACCAGAACATCTGTGCGAGGGTCTGGGGTGGGGCAGCAACCTTTCTGGAGTGAGAGCCCAAGGTGCTGGCCCATGCTGGTGCGGGGGAGGGGGTGACAGTGCTCCAGCGGGGGTCTGAGGGTGGAGACTGTCCCCCAACACCTGCCGCAGCCCCCCAAGGGTGGTTCTCAGTCCCTGCTCGCCCACCACCTCTGCAAGATGGCTGCAGGGAAAGGCCAAGTCTCGGCCGGCACCCCCTTGAAGCTGTCTCCAGAACCTGACCTTCTAAGTCGAATCTGGAAACTGCATCAGACCTGACCAAACTGACGCTGATTTTGGCAAGGGAAGTCACACGTGAGGGAGCTCATCGAGTTAGTGCTGCCCCAGTGGGAGCACAGTCAGGAGAAACAGAGAAGACACTGGGCTGCCACAGACACCGTGTGGCGTGACCTTCTATGTGTGGGACCCACCCTGCAGGAAGGGCGAGGGGTCTGGAAGAACACCCCCACCCCTCGTGCCTTCCCCCAGAGGAAACTCGAGCAAATGCCTAAGCGGCCAAGCACAGGGTGAGGCAGGAAGGCGGTCTGAGGGACTGTGGACAAGCCTCCATGAACGGACAGGTGAGGGGGCGCTGGTGGGGAGAGGGGGACCGCGGGCCCCTGAAGCTCTAGAAACTAAGACTGCCAGGGAGGCTACACACACGCACCCCCCAAGGTGTTGGGCTTTTGCTGCTGATTTGAACAAAAACTGAAATTGCATTGATAGGCATGAACAAGCCCGCCCCATCCTCCCCAAGGTCATTACACACCCAGTCCCTTCTGTGTGACTCCAGCGCGCATTGGCTGAGCGCGTCTCCGCAGTGACGCAGTAGCATGTCTGTTCTGTGCTCTGCAGCTGGGAGTCCCCAGGGAGGCAGCTGAAGTCCCGCACCAGGAAGATGGCACCAGAGGACCCAGGAAGGCAGTTTGGCTCCAGCATGTGCTGGCCCCTTTGTCCCCCCAAGGACCCACCTTCCCAGCTTTGCCATGGGCACCTTCACTTCTGTCGTGGGGTGGGCTGTGGGGGCTCCTTGCCTGACTCATTGAGCCCACCTTACTCTCCACTTCTCATCCCCCAAAATCGTGACTCCTGAACACCAAAAGTTCTATACTTCTGGTCCCCCCTGTATTTTACTTCGGCGGGTGCAGGAGTTGCCGGCTGAGTGGCCAGGTCTCAGCTTTTGGAGCAGACAAGTGCAGGCTGGAAAGGAGACGTGGGCCTGGTGAGAAATCAAGGTATTGAGCCAAACGGTGCAGGGAACAGGCAGCTGCCCCACGTGAGGCCGGGTCGGGGAAGCGCACTGGATCCTAGCCGGCCAGTGGACAGCCTCTGCAAGCCCAGTCCCATGAGTTCTTGACTTTAGTTTTTTAACCGCAAACACACTCAGACCAGCTTAAAGCCTGAGGGCCCCCCTGCTGCAGTCAGATACCCCACCCGGCCTGTTCAGCTTCTACACCGTGACTTGGCTGTTTCTCCCTGGGGCTGCTGTAGCAAGATCCAGTCTGACCTCCCTGTGCTTCTCCTCGGGGCCACGGAGGACAGACCTGCCACCACCCCACCATCAATGAACCCTGAGGAAGGGGATGAGGGTCCCGGGACCCCCTGGTCATCTTCCCCTCCCTCTCGGCAGGGAACGTGCAGCCCAGTGAGTACAGCTGGAATGATCACGGGCACTACTTCCACCTTCCCCTCCTGATGGTCACGGGACCTCTGCCACTGTCTGAGCAGCAAAACATAAGGAATGCTTCCCCTTCCAGAAGCAATGTGAGAAAGTGAGCAGCATCTGAACTAGAGAGGTATTTGTCCGAGAGTTTCTAGCAGGAATGTCTGTGAAAGTAACTGGGGTTTGCAGAACCTGTCGCGGGAATATGCCCGCATGGGGCGGAAGGGGGAGCCTCCGGTGCCAGCAGAGGGCAGGAGGAAGGAAGGATGGGAAAAAGACAAGACTGCTCATCGGTGAAGCAGAAGGACCCACAACGGCCCTGGCCACGTTCCTGGCAAAGCACTTCGCCAGCCCCCCACGGACCCCCAACCTTTCGGGCCACTGGAGCCAGCATCAGCAAACCTATGGCCCCCGGGCAGGGTGCCCCTCCACGCTGCTCTGTGCCTTTCTGTTGCACGCGCCTCATCCAGGCTCCTGTGCCACCGACGCGGGCCCCGCACACCCTGGCCCACTCTCCCTCCCACTCAGTGCGTCCTGAGCACAGGCCTGGTGCATCTCCCCGGGGACTCCTGAGAGCTGCACAGTGGTTTGTCCTGATTGAAACCTGACGGGACATCCTCTCTCCCCGCACCTGTCCCCCACCCTCAGGAAAAAAAAAAAAAAAATCAAACCATTACAGAAATCAACACAGTAAAAAGTTATAAATCAGAAAGCTAACCCTAAACTTATCTGGAAGATAATATTCCTGAATAATCAGAATCAGAGTAAAATAAAATAAAAAAGTTACACTGTAAGGTATAAAAAGCCTGGGCAAGATGCTCCCGGGGGCCTTGCCCAGAGGCAGTCAGACCCCCCCCCCCCCCCCCCCCCCCGCCTTCCCATGGATGGCGGTGGGCACCCGTGGCTCCACGGGCAGTCTCTGGACCAGGAGGGAGCACTCTGCGCCCCACCCACATGGGGACCAAGTGTCAGCGTGAGGAAGGGCAGAGGCAGAAACGCATCAGTGCTGGAGGGCTCCTGGAGCATGAACCCGGCCCACCCTGTCTTCTTTGGCAAATACACAGATGCAGGAATCCAGGCGCCCCCAGCACCCAAGGTCTCTGTGTGCCTCCTCCACGCCTCCTCCTCCCTGGCCCTCCACCCACCAAGAAGGCTGAGGCGGGCTGGGCTGGGGGAGGGTGGGCTGCGGGGGGAGTCGGGTGCAGGGGTCAGCAGTCTGGAGAGCGCGGGCAGGCAACACAAAGCTCAAATCTTCTTCCCTGGCACAGTGTCTGCGTGGGGGCTGGGGTGCTCCCGGCCAGCCCGCTCAGGCATCGTACTTTTTACCAGTCCGGTGGATGTGCTGGAAGAGGGTCATGGAGAAGGCCATGCCCAGAATCTGAAAGACATGGGGGAGAGGGTTTTGGACAGAAGCCCCAGGGCAAGCGGGGGTACCCACCTGTGTGCCTGAAAATCACTGGTGGACGGGAGCCAGTGGTGGACAGAATAGGTCACACGCAGCTGAGCTCAGCCCCTCAGAGCTGTTTGTACAGAAGATCATAAACCTCTCTGAGCCTCAGGAATCTGCCCATTTCAGGGTTCTGTTCCTGAACAGCACAAAGCACAAAGGACCCGGCCCTAACTGGTAGCTACCACGGGACTGAGGTGGGGGCAGGAAGGGGACAGGAACGTTAAAAACCCAAGCCGAGTCCCTCCATTCGGTTCTGGAATACACGACGTGATGTTTTGGGTGCAGCCAGTGTGTCTTCACCACCGATGTGCTTATGACAACATTAACACTCCTCTGTGTTCCCTCAACTCCTGAATCCTGAAGGGGGTGGTGGCCCAGAGCAGTGCAGGAGGAAGCCAGCCTGGGGCCTCACTGTCACCATGGGTAGCATGCCGTGGACACACACCACAAAGCTAGGGACTGGGAGACGCTGGTTTGGGCGTAACTGGAGGAGACCCTGGCTGGTGATGCTCTGGTGTTCTGGTCCAGGCCTGAGCACAGTCAGCTGAGAGGTGCCCTCTTCTCAATACTGAACAGCATCTTGCCCCCGTGTGCTCATCTCACATCAGAGCTCTGCAAAAGTGACAGCGGGCTTGTCTTCTGAGCTGGAAAGCTCTTGGATGAATCAGACACGTTCAGACCCCCAGACCCAAGAGTTTAGGGCAAGAAAGATACAAGATGTCAGCCATCTTCCCGTGGACCAGCCAGTCAAGTTCAAGCACTCCAGGGAGAATCAGGCACTGAAGACTCTTGCTCGCCTCAGGTTGGAGCCATACATAAATGGACCAAGGAGGGAGCCCGGAAATGTGCATCCCCAGAAAGGTCAGGGGACTCTTGCTCCCCACCGGCCATGCCACCTTCATCTTTAGGAAGGGAGGCAGGATTCCCTCCTGGTCCCCCTCCACCATCTCGCAAAGCGCAGCTGGGCACCGAATGCGGGGCTTGCAAAGGACAACCAGGCACCGAATGCTTGCTAGGAACAGCTCACGCCTACTGAGCACGTCCTAGCTGCCTGGTACTGCTCTACGCCCTGTTCCACGCATGGGGCTCACTTCATGCTAAGAAGTGGCATGATGATCATGCCCATTATGCTGATGTGGAAATTAAGGCACAGACGCTCAGCAACCTGCCCGGCTCATGTACATTTAATGGGTGCCGAGGCCAGAACGGACACCCAGGGAGTGTGAACACCTCAAGTGTTACCTGAGGACTTGGGTTCCATTCAGTCCTAGGGTAAGTGTCCCCGTGAAGTAGGGCAGGCGTGTTGTCAAGCAGACCCACACAGGGGATCTGCACGGTGCTGGCCCCAGGCCCCAGGCTCGGAACGGATGCCCAGGAAGCAGAGCCCTGCTGCGCCTGCGGGGTTGGGACAGGCCTTGGGATGGAGGCCTCAGGACAGAGCAGAGCAGGACAGCACAGGGGCTTCAGGCTGCTGGGATCAGCTATTTAGTGCGTGTGCATGTGCGTGTGCGTGTGCGTGTGCGTGTGTGTGTGTGTGTGTGTGTGTGCGCTTCGTCTTCTGCCTCTGGCTTAGGTCCAGCTGGGAGCTCGAGCTGCAAGGCTCCCAACAGTCCTCTTACCTGCATGATAAGGATGCACATCCCCACCGTGCCAAGCACATGCTTATTGTCATCAAACCACGTCTTCACCTTTTCATAGCAGCCCTAGGGACCAGGACCAAAGGTTAAGGCTCCACAGGACTGTGAGTGCCCCTTCCTGCCCAGCCCCCACCTCACGTCCCCTTCTGTCCCTGTCCTTGCTCTTGTCTCCTGCCCCTCTCTGACCCTCAGCCCCAGTCCTCTAGCTTTTGAGCAGGCCCCGCCCCTCCCCACCCAGGGCTCCACCTACAGGCTCCCACTCTACGGCCTCCGACCCCCACTCAACCTCCACCCTCGGACACTCCCGACTTCAGGCCCAGCCCTCCCACTGGCCACCGGCCTTTTGGCTTCGGCCCTGCACGTCCCCCACCCCACCTTCGTTAAGCCAGTTCCTTCCTGTCCCAGGCGACCCTCCCCTGCAGGTGTCCTCTTGCCAGACTGTCCTCCACACCAGCTTCTGGGAGGGGGACCTGGGGAAGCAGCTTCCAGACTCACCGTTCTCCACAGAGGGGTGGTGGTGTTGCGCCCACAGCCCTGGGAGTTCTCCATGCAGCAGCGGTCGGGCACTGTGTTCTCCCCCAGCACTGGGTACCAGTCTGTGTAGTCGGTGACGCCACAGCAGCGCATCTGCAGGTGGGAAGGCACCGGGTCAGACACGTCACTGCCCGCGGGCCTCCTCTGTGCCTCCCCCTGCCTAGACCATCCTGGCCCCACGAAAGCTGCCTCCCTGCGGTTCAGCAGAGGAGAGACAAAGGCCTCCTTCTTGGGGCCTCAGCTGGGCCCTAAAGGGAAGTGACGGCCCCTTCCTGGAGGCCAGAGTGCAGACAAGGTAACACCCACCTGCCACCCTGAGCTGGGCACTGGACACCAGGCAGGAGTGCTCTCTGCTTGCCCACCACCCCTCTGCTTTGTGGATCGTCCCAAGCTGGCTGCCGGCCCCTCCCCAGGGCTTAACGAGGGACCTCTGACTTGTTCCCCTCTTAGAATCAAGGCCTTCCTGCCTGACCCATAATCAGGGCAACAAACTCTGTCATCCATGCCAAAGCTTCAGAAAAGAAGGGCCTGGATGATCTGCTCTTCTAGATTATCTGTCCTCCCTGGTCCCCTGTACCCACTTAGGCACTCGTCACCGCTCCCGTGCCCTGCTCCCCCTCCTTCCCTCAGCTGCCTGTCCCTCTCCAGATGCATCCTCGGTCACCCAGGGTGAGTCTGAGCCGCGCCCCCCCCCCCCCCCCCCGCCCTGCCAGGCCCAGCCCCTCACCTCAGCCTGGATGATGTTCCAGGCGTTCTTAAGCCCCACGTTGTTCTCTGTGTTGTACAGCAATAGTCCTTCTTTCAGGTCCTTCTTGGCGTTCTCATTTACCTGTCGGGTAGAGGGCAGGCCCCTGAGTCCCTTCTCCGAGTGCTCCACACAACTATGCTTGAATGCTCCCGGTGACGGGCAGCTCACTAATGCCAGAGGATTCCTAAGACTACACAGGTAATAAACCCCCCACACTCCCCTCAAAGTCACCTTCCCCATGCTCCCCCCTACCAAAAGCCTTTCATCTGGACCTCTCCCAGCTCTCCTGCTGCCATTCTCCTTCCTCCCTTCCTCATAGGTACTCTCTGTCCATGCTTCTCCTCTGGCTTGTCCTGACCCCAGCCCACTGCCACCCCACATACCCCTCCCTTCCTGTAAGGCCTACCTTGTCCATGTAGACAAAGAAGAGGATGAGCAAGATCAACTCTGCCAGGAGGATGATCAACAGGACGATGAAAAACTGCAGAGAGAGTGTCGGTGTGGGCACACGGTGGTGGTCACGGCCAGGGATGGGGTGCACACAAGGGCTAGGGGAGCTGGGGACAGGAAGCACCTAGACAGGGCTTCCCAGGTATGGGAGAGGCCAGCTACGGCTCCTGAGGAGTCCCTGATAGTTAAGGGAGGCAGATGAAGGAGACAGCCAATCGAGGAGTGGAAGGGACAACTAGGGCCGGGATACGCGATCGTGAGGAAGAGGGGTGTGGTCGGGCAGAGAACATCCTAGAAGCAGTTTCTGTCGGGCATCTAATAGGCTAGCGGTTGTCTCAGGCCTTGCCTGTCTCCGTGACCCGGATGCAGGGCGTTCAGAGGGCTGCGGGTATGGAGTTCACTTACACTGAGAAGGAGGCACTTGTTTTCCTTGATGGCCCCCAGGCAGCCGAGGAAGCCTGTCACCATGACAATGGTGCCTATGGCGATGACCAGGTTGGCTGCAGACAGCGAGGGGAAGCTGGGGGAGAAGGTGGCAAAGTTGCCTTGGGACACGGATAGCCAAATGCCCACTCCGAGCAGCCCACAGCCACAGAGCTGGAGAGAAAAGAAAGCCATTAGATCAGCACCGCTTTGTGTTCATCTCCATGGAACCCAAAAGGCTGCGTGTCCCCACCCCCAAATCTGAGACTGGGAAAGGGGGAGAACGGGGCTATAGGTCAGATAGGGCCACGGGCCCTAATCGTGTCGGCTCTGAGGCCCAGACAAACCCTCAGCCTCTCCACGTCTCAGTCTCCGCATCTGGCAAATGGCACCCTGCCAGCTTCACAAACCTCCTAGGGTCACTCTGAGGATCAAATTTTAAACGACACAGGCAAAATCCTGTAACAAACACTGATGGTCCCAGACACACATGAGTAGCTGTGGTTACCCCACTTGTCAGTGGAGAGGCCCTGGCATTCAGGAAGGAGTCTGGGAGGAGGAGCGTGGTGCCCAGGGAAGGTGAGTAAAGACTCGTCTCTGGGGCCAGGAAGACTCTCTGAGTCCGGTTTCTCAGGGCCAGGCCTTCCAGCGACCACATCCTCCTGCCCTGTCCAGCAGGGCCATTTGCCCACTATTCTCAGGAGCCTGAAGAACAAATTTCCCACAGATGGAAGGTGAAAGGAACTCAACGGGCTGGCCGACATGCAGGCCATGAGAATCCATCACTGCCTTCACCTTCCATCCATGTGAGCCAGCAGCCCGCGCTCTGGCCCCGAAAACCGACTCTCCTCCACGGCCCCCCTGGGCCCGCGACGCCACCGCTTCACCTGGGGACGCTTGGGTTTCACTGGCTGCGGGTCTCCACAGCTGCCTTATTTTATGCTCCGTATAGCTGACACTCACTCCGCTCCCTCCGGCAGCTCTGAGGAAATATGCGGAGTCTGAGGAGCCAATCAATCTGTCAACCGGTATTTATTGAGTACCGAAGGCTGCGGCATCCTGTCCCAGAAGAGCCACAGCCTCTTTCGAGACCTGCCTTCCTGGGACCTCTGTGCTGCATAGACAGGAACAATAAAAAAGCAGCATCGACCCCACGCAGTATACACTGGTGCCAAATAAATAGTTCGGGAGTTCTCAGAGGAGGCAACCACTGTCCTGGCCCAAGATGTCAGTTGGAGGAGGCGGTCTCTAGAGGATGGCTGGACCTGGGGCAGGTGGGGGACCCCAACATTCCACGCAGGGCAAAAGCATACACGTAAGGGCTCAGGAGGTACAGATGTGGATCTGACACCTGGCTCCGGCTTTTCCTGGTAGTGCGACCTTGCAAACTCCTTTTATGCCCAATGAGAATGACACCGCCTGCCTTCACCTTCTGGACTGTTGGGAGAATCTAAATGGAAGAAAGCATGTGAAGTGCATGGCCATGACCAGGTGCTGGTCTCCGAAAGGCATTTGCTGAGCAGCTCCCATGTGCCCGGGGCTGTACCATGACCCCAGGAACCAAGCACATCCCTGCTCTCGAGCTGCTCCGGCTTCCGAGGGGAGACATAGATGGCCCAGCGAAGACAAGGCGGCTCACGAGTAGGGGGAGAGCAGTTCTCACATGCATGCCTGGAGGTTGAGGGGGAGAGGCACAGGCTGCCCCTCAGGGGTGGCATTTTCTTCCCTCATGCAGTCCACAAACCCAAACAGAGCACCCATGTAGTAAGTGCCAGGGCCCGTTCTGAGTGCTGGGGTGGAGGTGGTAGCAGCACAGGCAACTCCCCCCTACCCCGCCCCGCCTCACTCACGAACAGGCTATTCTTACAGAGCACACGGATGCTACATAAGCGAACAAGTGATAGAATCTCAGGTGATGGTACGTGCCGTGAAGGAAAATGAGGATGGCCACGAGTTAGAAAGTTTCAGGGGACAGAGTGGTCAGGGATGGTGGCATCTGAGTAGGGACCCAAATAAAGAGGGGAAGTGGTGGAAGGATGTTCTGGATAGAGGGAACAGCAGGTGCAGAAGCCCTGAGGTAGGACTGAGCCTGGCCAGCCCAGGGAGAAGCAAGCTGCCCAGGTGGCTGCAACAGAGTGGAGGAGGTGACAGTGGTGGGGGACCAGTAGGTGGGGTGGCAGGGGTCCGATGAGACAAGACCTTGCAGGCATCACTTAAGAAAACCAGGGTGGGATGCCCCTAGGCCTGGAGAGTGACATGGTTTATATTTCCAATAGATCTCTGAGACTGCTGCTCAGAGAAGACCACCAGAGAGCAAAGGGGGAAGCCCAGGGCGCAATCAGGAGGCCACAGCAGGGATCAGGCAAGAGCTGGGGGTGACCTACACCAGGTGGCTCTGGAAGAGTGGTGAACAGCAGTACAAGGAGGTTTATCTGTAAGGTAGGATTGACAGGACTTGCTGGGATTTAAAAGATGAGTAGGATTTTCATAAATGAGGAACCAGAAAGGTGACCCAGATAGGGCATGATGGAAGAAGTGCAGGCATTCCCATGTATTATTAAGCCAGAGATGGTTCAAGGAGCCGGGGAGGAACAGGAGGAAGTGGAGCAGGTTCCCGGGTCCCCCACACCATGGAGCGGTCCTGCGCCTCCTGCACCTGGGAGCAGTCCCAGTGGAACTACATCAAGGCTCCCCAGGTATGGGCACACTCAGGCCTAGAACACCCAGCCAATGGAGTACCCGCCAAGCTTTGCAGGGGGCGGGGGGGGGGGGGGGACGGGGGGATGGTTGCCACCACCCCTGTAACCACTAGGTGGCGCTCCAGGCTGGGTCAGAAGCTCTGAAACTTCCATCCAACTTCTCATACTGACTTTTTTTCAATCTGGTCAGTTCCTATACTGCCGTCTCAATTTTTCTTTCATTAATCATACCATGGAAATTCATGATCTTCATGCTGAAGATTTATGGCTCTAAAAGCCAGAGCCTGGAATGATTGAGAGGAAACCCCATGGCTGCCAGGTCACTCACTGCAGGTAAAGGAGCCTGTTGTTAAAGAGACCTGGCTGTGGGACCCCCGGAGCGGCAAGATGCCGTTACCACCCTGCAGTGGGGACACCAGGGCCCCCAAGACCCTCCTCAGTCACAGTGCAGCTTTTTCTGGAAGCCAGTGCCCACTGGGCATGGGCCTGGCGGGGGCCCTCTCTACCTCTTTTCTCCATCTCCCTCCTGGGGAGAACTGCCGGGAGGTCCAGGAGCCCCTCTCTGGGAAAACCTCAACAGTTCAGAAATTCCCAGGACCTGGTCATCCCTCTCAAAATGGTTCTATGATCTTGCTTCATATTCTCTGAGTTGGTCGGCAAGCTTCCCAAAGTCCCACCCAGCAGCCTCCCTCTACCACGGTAAGAGAACAGCACTGTGGCTCTGTCCCTATACGTGCTTCCTTTCCCACTTCCTGTCTGAGGTCCCACCACACCCCAGGCTAGACCCCAGGTGAGACCTGCTGCCTCCAGGTGGGGCAGTCCCCACACACAGCGTGTACTTAAGCCCTGGGGTGAAGGGGGCTAGCTCAGTGAATGAGGCCTTGTGGGATCTCAGTGCACTCAGGGACAAGAGCCTCCAGGTGGGAAGAAAACATGACCAATCAGGCCCTGAGTTTACAGATTAGGACAGCAAGGCCATGGCACTGCCAGGCTGGGCCCAGACCTGGCTCCCTGGCCCGCCTTTGGTGTGGAGCCCCTTCTGTACCCGACGCCAGGAGACCGGCCAGTGCATGCCGAGCCTGGGCCGACCGGTAAAAGGCATGGCCTTAGCCCCTGCCTCAAGCCCGGTCCCAGCCTTGCTCCCCTGCCTGCCTCTGGCCTGTTTTTCAGCCCAGCCAACATAGAGCTGCCTGAATCCTTTTCCTAAGATGCTGCTTTCATCATGCTGCTCCCCTGTGTGACCTTACAATTCTTTAGCTCTCTGAGGCCCAATTTCCTTTAAAATGTGGGATTTGGACTAGAGAATTTTTCAGGTCCCTGCCAGCACGGGCTTAGCCAAGCCTGAGACATGATGCTCTCATGTCCCTGCCCGGTGGTTCTCAACCCAGAGTGATGTTGCCCCCCTGCAGACACCTGGCAACATCTGGGGACACTTGTGGCCATCACAACTTGGAGTGTGGGGCTCCTACTGCTGTGTGAGTAGAGGCCAGGGTTACTGCCAAAAAACCTATAATGCATAGGACAGTCTCCCACCACAAAGAACTACCCAGCCAGAAATGTGGATAGAGGTCAAGAAACCCTGCCTTAGCCCCTTCCCCATGCCAGGGGTCCACCCTCTGGCCATCACCTCCAGGAAACAGCCATCACAGAAAGAACCCAGTGTATTCCCTCCAAGAGTGGGGCAGCGTCCTAGTTCTGAAAGGGACAGTAAAATGTGGGAGGAGTAGAGAGCTGGCCAGACTCTATCTGGGGAGCTGGTGAGAACCAGGGCAGGAACAGGGAGAGGTCAATGTCTGGTGCATGGCAATGGGCAGGAGGGAGGGGATGACAGCAGAAAAGGTTTGCTGGGCAGGAAGGCAAGAAGACAGACAGGAAGCCAGAGCAAGGGGCAGGGGAGGGAGCGGCAGGCATGGGGGGAGGGGGGGGTGGGGAGGAGCACTGCCCCATGCGGACGGTGCCCAGCACAGGAAGGAGACAAGGTGTGCAGTGCCAGAGAACTTAGCTCGTGGCATTCAGGAAGATTCCCTTCCCAAAGCAAAGGACTGTCTCAGCTAAGATGACCGAGCTACAGTCAAACCCAGGGCAGGAAGAGACTCCAAGGACTCAGGGAACCACAATCTAGCCAAGTCAGCACCAACCAACCTGAGGTCACCAGCCAGACAGACCTGGTCAGCAACCCTCGCCAAGCAGGGGGGGACCCAGTGACCACCCTGAATAGCAAGCCCTCCTGCTCCCTGCCCCCTCCCCCAACCGAGGGCATTTCTGAATATTCTCAGTTCAGCGCTCCAAATAAATCCACATCCAAATGTGAGAAAACAAGTTCCTACCCTTGCACTTGCCTGTGGCCTGGATCTCTGTGAGGGCAGGGATTTGGGTCTGTTTTGTTCACTGCTAAATCCCCAGAGCCTAGAACAGTGCTTTATCCTTGGCAATGCCTTGGGGTGTCTCTCCTACGGGGCTCTCCTAAGGCCCTTCACGGACTCTGCAGAGGGAGAAAGTACAGGCCCTTTCAGGGGGCCATCTCAGGGTCTTCCTGGTCACCCTTGGGCCCATTGGCCTGATGCACAGCCAGTAAACTGAGGCCCAGCCAGGACACAGCCATATAGTGAACAAGCACTCCAGACTCACTTCAGTTATGAAGCCTGTTGTAATTAGCTGAGTATCCCCGTGGCGTTTTTCTTCATCTTCAGTTTGAATCTTATTGATTTGTAGTTTCAATATATGTTTCTGCTTTGTGTCCTTATGTATTTTTCATGCAGGCATCCCATTTCTCTGGGGTGGGGAGTCCTGTGATTTCCCCTTCAATCCAACCTCCCTCCTTAGCTTCTACCCCTGACTCAGAGCACAGGACAGCCACTCCCTGTGTCCCCTCCTAGCTGCCAACCGTCTCTGCCCCGTGCAGGGGTGGCCTTCCCTGGGGGTGACCTCCTGTGCCAGGGCTGGGCCCAGAGCAGCGCATCGGGGACCTGCCCAGCCTTCTGTGCCAACTTGCTACCCACCCCCCACCGAAACACCAGCACTTTGGGAGTCAGGCTCAGTCTCCTCCATTCCTCTTCTGGGAGGGCCCAGAACACGCCTGGGATACTTCATAAACATTAGCTTCATGGATGGATGGATGGATGGATGGATGGATGGATGGATGGATGCGGGTAGGAGGGCCTGAGAAGGCCACAGCCTGGGAACAGGACCAGACCCAGACACACAGACCCACCTGAATAAGAAGCCCCCACACATCCCCTCGTCCCTGTTCCTAGAACCCCCAAGTGCCCCAAGTTACTCCCAACTCAGCCCCCTGAACCCCTTATTTGCCTGTGTGAGTCGTCTGTTTGTCTGCCCCTCACAGCCTCATGTGTCTCTGCAGAACCCCCCTCCCCAACCCCCCCTGCCCCCTGCCTGCCTCATCCCCTCTGCTTTGCAGGAGCTTTCCAAACACTAGGTCTCAACACTCCCCAGTGCTCTCTATGAGCCAGGGCCAAGTGCAGCGTTTAATGGCATTTAATAAGTTAGTGGATGTGGAGAATAAAAAAGAAAACCAAAATGCCTTTAATTTCACAGCCCGACGTGCAGCTAGTAATGGTCCTGCCTGGTCCTAGGAGAAGCCGTCCTGCCAAGAACTGCATCACAGGGAAAAGGGACAGGATATCAGCACCAGGAGTGAGGCCGCTACTTTGTATGTCCCACACCCCCTGCCTCCAAGGGGCCTGCAGCTCATTCAGTGTCACAGCCATAAAGGGGGGGAAGGGAGGGAGCCAGACAATGTCTTTGCCAAAGTCACCCGGCAGGCAGGAGGATTAGAGAGCAGAGGGGAGGTGGCCACTCAGCAAGAAGTCTCCTTTGTGAGGCTGTCCCTGGTCCCCACAGACCAGCCCCCGCCTGCGCACCCCAGGGTCGTGGCGTTCAGCATCCATCAATAGTCAGTACATGCCATTCTGTCTTTGTCCAATTCTGGGTCCTCAAGAATTCTTATTAACTCAAGAACGCACTTCCTTGTGGCTGACATGCACATGCATCAGTCCTAGCTTTGCCTAAGCAGCCACCGAGAACAAGTGTGGCAGGCTTTTAAATATTGGAAGGCCTGTATCTCACGGTCCTTTCCCAAGTCTTCTGGTCTATTCAAGGGCTTTTACAGCTTTGTCTCTGAGTCACCCTCCACTGCTCATCCCTGTCCCACACTCAAAGTCAGATTCCAGCTACTGAGGGGATAGCACAGAGTACAAAGATACCCCTCTCACCTCCTACATTCTGAGTTCTATACTTCTAGTAATCCAGCCGAAACCCCCACTGGCTTGGCAGGCAGCCCCCCATGGTTTTGGCTCACATAGAGCTTGTGCATAATTTAAAGTGAAACAGCAGGACTCATCGGTCATTCTTTTTTTGACCCCACACTTTTCTCTCAAAGCCTCCAATTTCTTCACATCTTCACCTTGCAGCCCCCAATATCACCAGCTTACATAGGTGACAGGGAGATCACACCCATATTTCTGAGCCGAATTCTCCTCCAAATAAACATTACATAAAGCATTTGCATATCTAGAACCCAGTTACATTTTGATTATCGCAGAATGAGGTTATTTTCTCAGATGGTTCTAGGAGAGAGCATTTAAACCTGGCCAAGCTTCAGGGATGCTGTGTTTGGTTTTGCTGCAAGACTCAGAGGCTGACAGACCTCTTAAATTATATGTTTCAAGAGTCCACTTCTCTCCAGAGAACTTTGTGGAGACACTGAGACCGTGGTAACGCCTCGTTAGGGGGTTTTCTGGGGACAACTCACCAGAACCCCCCCCCCCCATCAGGTCAGAGTGGCCACGGGTCCTGTCATAATACCTCTTGTGCCCTCGAACCCTAAGACGTACATGATGATGAAAGAGTCCGTGATGAGGGAGACCTCACTGGAGACTTTGAGGACAGCCCCTGGCCACCCTTCCAGGGGCGCAGGCAAAGATGCAGTCACCAGCAGTCCTGGCCCCCAGCCGGCCGCACATAGGGCTTGGGGTCCTCCAACCCCAGCAGGGGAGGAGGCTGGCTTCGCTGAAGCACTGCCCATGTGTTTGGACTTCCTGGCTGGACCTCAGCACGGAAGGCATGTGCCCTGCCCAGGGGCCCACTTGAACCAAGGCATCTGTGGGACTCCAGGGTGACCAGCCCTAGGGGCAGGGAGAGTCTGGGTCTGTCCCCAGGCTCCAAAGGCTCCAGAGGGTGCTGAGAGCAGGCCTAGTCCCTGATACAGCTGATGTCTAGAGAGCAAAGGGCAGGGGCTAGAAATGGGAGGGAAGGGGATGTATCCACCTGGTGCTCCCCCAACACAGCCCCCTTTAAACTCCGGTCTTCTGCAACCACTCCTCTGTCTGGGAGAAAGGCTTGCAGAGCACCGTGGCTCACCTCCCCCACCTCCACCTGCACCCCGGCCCCTGAGCCCTCTGGACGCCTCTAATCTGATGGCAGGTCCCAGATCAACTTTCTCAGGTGCTAGCACTTCTCTGCCTTCTCAAACTGAGTGGGGGGAGAGGGGGATGAGAAAGGATGTAGAGACAAGCCCAGAACCCCCTCAGAGAGTCCAAAGTGGCCCTGAGGCAGCCAGAAGGAAGCCTGAGGAACAGCCCCCAGAAGGGCCACGGAGCGATGTGTGGCTGTGATGCCAGAGAGCGGTGGATGACACAAACCGCCGCCAGCCTTGTAAAGCAGGAGTGATCACTCACCAGTCCATAAACATCGATTCCCACCTCCAGTGCAGCCCTCCCTGGGTAGATGGAGCGCAGAGACGGGGGTGCTGGGTGGAAGGGACACTCAGGAGTACTTGTAGCCAGCGTTTCCCAAGCTGACCCCAGCCCATCCGGCTCCCGCTCACTGCTGGCAACGGGAGCTGGAGGCCCTGACCAGGAGATTCTGCTCAAGGACACAGACAGATTTTGCACAGAGACCACGCAGGTGTTTCATGCCCCTCTCTGGGAGCACACAAAAGGAAGCAGGCTAAAGGCTGAAGGGACAGGGGCATGCACAAGAGGGAGGCTGACAGTCCTCTGTCCCCGGCCCCCTCTAGAGGCTCTGTTCCCTGAGCTAGCTGGCAGGCTGCCCTTGGCTGGGACATTGGGGCGGTAGGGGTGGGGGGTGGAGAATGACCCTTGGACATGTCTTTTTCCCAAACTCCGGAACTTGTCAACACTCAGTAGGAAGCAGCTTGGAGCCTGAGGCCACCCACACCCAGTAACACACTCAGTCAGGGTGCCAGTGTCAGAAGGGTGCTGTCTATGCTGGAGCGGGGATCGTACATGTAGCTCTCCTTTCCCGCACCCCCAGAGCCATGACTGCCTGAGCTCCCGGGCCTGGGGTGGACCCTCGGGGGACACAGCCTGGGACCACAGTAGGAGACACGGCCTTAACTCCCAAGGTTGCTGTAAATTGGGAGGGAAGGCGCCAAGGACTCCGAGTAGCTCGTTAGAGGAGTCTGGAGAAAGGATTTTCCAATCACCAGCATATTTTCTCCTTCCTGCATTTGCTTTATCTTATGCCTCTGGGGAGAAAGGCCCTTCTGACAGCATCAAAGTGTGGAGAAGTACGTGCAGCCAGGTTGCCGTGGGAGGCAGGAATGGGCTCAGGAAACCGGACTTCAAGGATCACAGTGATAGCGGTGGCCATCTGGGCTTCTCTGAGAAGGCAGGGCGGCCAGCAGCCCGGCTCTCGGGACGGCAGGCTCGAGGACAGTGATGTGCTGTGCAGCTCTGGCCAGCCACCTGGCCTTTAGAGACGATGCTCCGCTAAGACAGGGAGAGAAACCAGCTCCCCAGCACTTGGAGATGCAGAGAGGATGAATAGGATTACACCTGCCGAGCACTTTGTGTTCCTTGGAATATAAATATCGCACAAGGTGCTGGGCTATTATTCAAACTCCTTGGAAAAGGCAGGGGAGCAGGACAAGGATCCCTTGAATTCCTATCACATCTTTCTGGCAAAGAGCTCAAATGAGACTATAACTCATCCTGGAGAACGGGGAAGGGGGCGGGGACCGTTCTCCTGTCTAAGGAGAGTGCCCCCACCCCCACCAGAGGTGAAGAAAAGCCACACAGTGGAAACATGTCCATTACTGGGGCCTTTCACGCAGCGAGGCTCGTCCATTCTGCCCATCACTAATGGACGCCCTTTTAATAATCTTCTACAGCTCAAGTTCAGCAAATAACACTCTATAATTACACATACAGATATCCGGAAAGATTGTGGCTGACAACCAGGTCCATCTGTGGCCCCAGGACAGCCATCCACATACACTTCCGCTGTAACCCTGGGACGTGGCCGACACATGACTGGTCTTCTCTCCAGGGATCCTGTGCCCACAGCCTGATTATTTACACTGCCAGATGGGAGCCGTGTCCACCCAGGCCAGGATTTGGCATTTCTGACACGCTTTGTGGGAGACATGGGCTGGTGACAGTCGGGTCCCTCTGCCAGAGATGGTGTCAGCGCAGCAACCTAAGTGACCACCGGAGACCCCTCCCCACTCTGTGCGAAGCCCTGCCTACCTCTTTGTCCTCCTGGCAGAACAGGAGACCACAGCCCACCCTACTATTATTCCACATGTGCGCACAATTCAGGTGACTCTGCTGACAGCTGCCTGTCCAAGGTCAGAGAGCCCATTTGCAGGGGAGCAGTGCCTTACGCCTCACCCCTGCCCCTGCCCCGACCTCCCTGCATTAACTCTTTGATACTGTGCCACTGCAGCCAGCAGAGCATAGGCACTCATGAGCACTGACCATGAGCCAGCACAGTCCCGACTGCCTGGCCTCTCCTGCCTCATTTAACCCTTTCAACCCAGTGGCAGGGAGCAGGGATGCTATATTACTCTCCCCATTTTACAGATGAAACAATAAAGGCACAGAGAGGCTAAGTAGTGAAGGAACCCAGGAAACCTGACTCCAGAAACCATGTTCTGACCCACCGTGCCCCACTGCTCAGACCTAGGACATCCCAAATAAGCCGTCGCCCCCTAGACATGTCTATCTGGAGAAAGGAAGGCTGGTTGCAGTGCTGTGTGTGAGCGAGGCTCTGTGGCCTGGAAGCCTACTTGTGCACTGGGAGGGCAGGAAGAGAAAAGGCAGTGATGGTGGATAATGGCAGTGGTGACAGGGTGGCGTCCAGGGTGACGATGGTGATGAAAACAGTAATAGTACCTATGAGAACGCTAGCATTTATTGACCCCATATTACATGCCAGGTACCGTGTCAACCTCTCTCCCCCAACACCATACAAGGTAGTTACTATTACTTCCCTCCCCACCAAATTCGCATATGGGAAAACTAAGGATCAGAGATTAAGTATCTTGTCTAAACTCACACATGGGGTTGGCAGGCCTGGGATCGTAATTCAATGTGATGTGCCTCGGAACCCTATGACTGAAACCTCTCTGTGCCTCCTACACACCTAAGAAAAATCCAAGACCTCATTTTATGAAAGCTTTTCAACAAGTTTCTAGCCCAATCTGAGTCAAGGCAGGTGGGAAGGGGGTGCTGAAGGGGACACACAGCCCCAACAGCCTTGGGAGGAGTTGTTACCCCACTTCATAGATGAGGACATTGTGGCCCACAGGAGTCAAGCCCTCCTCTCACACAGTGCCTGGAACCAAGCTGCGTGATACACAGGGATACAAGGAGCATCTTGGCCTGACCCACCAGGAAACAGAGCTTCATGGTACCACAGAGTAGCAACTCAAAGGCTGTCCACTTTTTAGACAGGAAAAACACGGAGGGCCTGATAACCTGCTTATTGAGGCTTACACATCAGTCTCTCACCAGGTGCTTCCAAGGTCTCTGCCCTGAGCTGGACACCACACTGGCCACGGCCACATAGGAGCCAGAGATGGGGTCACTGCTCTGGGAACAACCAAGCCAGCTGGACCAGCAAGTCAAGGTGATAAAAACCAGCCCCAATGTAGAACCGCACCGGCCAGTGTTGAGTGTCGGGTCAGGGAGGGCTGGGCACAACTCTGGCCTTGGAACCAGGTAGACTGGGTTCAAATTCTCAGTGCCCTCACCTACTATCAGACTGGGGGGAGCGGAAGGAGTCTCTGAAAACATTCCCACTGCTTGTTTTTAAATGGGGGATTTGTGGTACCTACCATGAAGTCGTAGCTGGGATTAAATGAGATTCATGAAAATAAACTTCCTAGCGTGGTGCCACGTACAAAGCTATAAACGGCAGTCATGATTAGTATTTATGGGCTGCAGTCCCCATTCACCCAGGTTACCGAGACCAGGCGGAGCAGCTGTAAGCCAGAGGCCAGCGGTGGAGAGAGGTGGAGAGTCTTGCCCAGGCTGCAGCCCTGCTGTCCCCAGGCCCCAGCCCCACCCCCGGCCGGCCTTCATGGGCCGTCCTCCTCCAAAACAGCACAGCACGTCTGCCCAGACAAGCTTTACTCACCCTGCCGTCCTGCTGCTCCCCAGCCACCCATCTCCGGGAGGCAGCTCCCTTTCCCGATGTGTGAGCTGCTTTCTTTTGGCAGAGAGCTGCTGCTGTCTGTGCTCTGGACCGTAAAACAAGTTTTCATCAATAAATTAAGATAAGCGGAAAGCCAGCTCAAGAGGGGGGCGGGCTGAGGCGGGCAGGCAGGCGGGCGAGAAGTCGCTCTGTGACCCAGAAGGGACCAAAGTAAATCCAAAGCAAGACTCGGGCTCACGGCCTCCTCTCCCCAGATCCCAAGGGCCCCATTTGACCCAGACTTCTCAGAGAGGGGGAGACATGGGAAGTCACCGTGCCTCTCTCGGGGCCCATTCCATACTCGGGGCGGGTACGCAAGTGTCCGTCACGAGTCAAGTCAGGTTCTCAGCAATGCTCTGAACCAAAATAATGATCTAAGTCACTGCGTTAGACAAGCTAAATCTAATCAGGTGCTGGCCTGCCCCATCACTAGCAGTAGAGAGCCACCTCCGAAGGGAAAAACATCGTTCTCGCAGAGCTTCCCCACGCCTCCTCGTGAACCGCCAGGTCTCCCAAACTCACCTTGCACACGACTACCTCCACGCCTTGCTCACGGCATCTTCCCCTACCCGGGAAGTCTTCCTCTTTTCATCTTTCTCCATCCAACCCAGGGCCTTCGAGGCTCAGCTGATGCCCACCTCCTCCTCCTCCACGCTGGCCAACCCCACCTAGCATCCTGCAGTGGCTCGACAGTCTGACAACCCATCAGCCTTAGGACCTTCTCCCATTTGCCAGTGCTGACCTCTGCCAGGGGTGTGTTCCTGCCCACAGCGGCAGCACAGGCAGGCGTCTCCCGCCACCCCACCTCTTTGTGCATTTCCCTGGCAACGAGCTCAGTGTTGGGCACAGAGAGATCCTCGCTTACCAACAGCCAGGTATGGACAGAATGAGCCCAAGTGAAGCAGAGACGTGGGAACACGGAAGCAAGGCAAGTTTTCGACCCCAACAGGAGTGCCTCCCCAGACCTGGTACACAACCCCCTTCTGTTCCTGACGCTCTTAAACAGCCCAAGCATATGGTGGGAGACGGGCCAGCCGTGTGTCCAGCACCACACACAGAGAGGTGCGTGGCTCTGCCTAGGCTTATGGGTCAGTCGACAGGTGAGCCTTTAGACCAAGCGGGGTGACGAGCCCGACCACACAGCACATGCCACCGTGCTGCTAAGGGCTGCGAACCTCCAGCAGGTGGATTCCTCCCCGGAGCCTCTCAGCTCCCTCACTCATAACACAAAAGGTTGGACTTGATAATATCCCAAACCCCTTCCAGCCCTAAGATCCTGGGACTTCACTTCTGCTCAACCCTCACTCTAGCTGTGTGACCTAGGGACGATGATTGCACATTCCGTCCACATTCTGGGGGAAGGGGCCAAGGGAGGGAGAGTGCCAGGCCCTGAGCTGGGCCTGAGAAGTGGTATGTGATTTACGCTCACCCCATGATCTAAACCCCCAGTTGAGGAAACGGACGACCCTGGGAGAGATCTGCTCTGGCTAGGGTCCCCCAGTCAAGGGCCCAGTCGGATGCCCATTCAGCACCCTGCCTCAGGAACCCGCCATGTACATATACCCCCGAACAGTGGGAGGAAGTGGCAAAGTTGCAGGCCACATTGACATTAAATCAAGACTTCTAATTATACCCCAACCTGGACATAAATCAGAATCGATTACTTCTGAGCTCAGGCGCTTCCCATACCTGAAAGGAGCAGAGTAATGTGAGGGCTTTGATCAAGTCTGGGCTGCGGGGAGGCCTGGTTCTAAAGCAGATCCCAGTGGGCCCTCCCTCCACTCTCCCACCCCTGCCACACACGTGTGCACGCGCACACACACACACACACACACACACACACACACACACACAGAAGCACTCCCTCCACCAAGACCTGGAGGGGGCAAATGGTGCCATTTCATAAAGAGTAAACAGAGGGAAAATAACCTACATGTGAAAATGTGAGTTGGCATGGGGTGCTGAGAACAAAATTCAGCCAATGGAAAAGAAACATATTGACAATAGCAAAAAGAAACAATTACTAGGCATTTTCATAGAAATCCCAAGGAATAAATTTGCTCTTGCTTTTGCTTATTCAGCAGAAAAAAGAGAACGAGCGAGCGAGAGAGCAGTAGCCAGAGAGGGATGAGGACACAGCAGAATGCAGGCGCTTGCACTTTGCGGTTCCACATTTCCCTTAAGCTCTCAAAAGAGTGTTTTTTGAGATACAGGCTGACACAGGAGTCAAAAGAAACAGGAAAAATAACACTGTAAGTGGAGAGGCTTAGGGTGCTGCCTCCAGGGGCACCCACCAAAGAGACACCCTCAAAGTAAGAGGGACAGGTGCTGCTTCCATTCATTTGGCAAAAGCAGAAGATACTTTAAAAAAAAAAAAATCACTTGAAGACAGAACCTTTAACGTCCGTGGCAACAGCTGCTCAGGGGGGCCAGAGCCTGGCTTCACGTCAGGAAAATTCTGACCTCTTTGCAAAAGCGAGCCCCCAGGGTAGCCCCACAGATTCCACCCCTTCTGCAGAAAGCAGGTCACCACAGACCCACAGAGGAGCGGGGCTGAGCCAGCACCAGAACCGCTTGTGGGTGGGGGGCTGGTCCACGTTAGGACTCACCAGTCTCGTCCGTGAGCATGACACTGAATGCTGGAAATACTGGACGCAGGTGAGGACCGTGCACCTGCACCAGGCGCCTACACTGCCTCTCGGGTCACAAATGCCCGAGACCCTTTGCTCTCACAGAACAACGGTACCTCTTTTCCATGGTCTGCCCACCATCTGCTGAATCAGCGCATCTGTCCCAGGCTCCTGCAAATGTGCTTCTCCACCCGTATCCCTGCCTTGGGGACGTGCGTCCTTCACCTCTTCTTCCATCCCAGAGTTAAACTTGGACCTGTGGGGCGCCTGAGGGGCTCGGTTGGTTAAGCATCTGACTCTTGATTTTGGCTCAGATCATGATCTCACAGTTCGTGGGATCCAGCCCCACATCAGGCTCCGTGCTGACAGCGCAGAGGCTGCTTGGGATTCTCTCTCTCTCTCTGCCCCTCCCCCTCCTTCTCTCCCTCTCTCTGAAAATAAACAAAAACAAAACAACATGGATCTGTGTCCAGCAGTTACAAGCACAGGCTGTGGCGTGAGTACCTGGCTTCTGAATCCCAGTTCTACCCCTCACCAAATGTAACTGGACTGGCTGACCTCTGTGACTCTGACCCCTTGTGTGTGAAATGGAGAGAAGGGCACTGTCTCCGAAACAAAATCCATGTAGTGTGCACCGTATACAGTGGTTGTGAAAATTAAACAGAACAAAGCTTGTAAAGCTCTTAGAACAAGGGCACGGCCTAACATCATAAAGGTTCACCACTGTCGTTGCCACCCTTCTGTGTCTCATCCATCTCAAATCCTTGGACCACATCCCTGCAAATCTCCTGCATCCACCTCATCTCCTCCTCACCCGCAGCCCAGATCTGCTCTCACCCCTTTGGCCGGAATCCTGGGAGGTGCCCCTGTTGGTCACCCCACCTCCTCTCTGTCATCACAATCTACACACTCTGCCTGGCGCCCATCGTGCCTCACGTTCCGGCCCCTGGAAGGCTGCTGCAGCCCACACCACATGGCTGGAACTCCTCAGCAAGGCGTCCATTCGAGACCTCCTACAGGGTCATCTTTTCATTATTCGTGCACCACTATCCCCTACAATCTGAGGTACTCGTCCCTCTGTGATATACCCCACACCGTGGGCCTGTCTCTTTTCTAGCTCCTCCCCCACCAGCCATGCCCTTCCCTCCACCCCCTACCACTCCGCAGTGCCAATCCTTCCCATGAAGGGTCCGTGACCTCCACGCACCCTTCCGTGTCTGTGCACTCGAAGCACCTGACAACTCGCAGTACCTAATACACTTTGCCCTGCAAATATTCACTGTTTGTTGGCTTTGCCCAAGCCAACCTCATTTTGCATCTCCTACAGTGCCTTGCATACAGTAGGCTCCCAAAAGGTGTTTTTTCAAGTTGGAACTGTTTTCACAAAGGCAAGCTCCCAGCAGGATGGGACGGAGGTGGTACAATTTGCTCTGTGCGGCTATCAGCTGGTACCCCAGGGGAAAGGGTACCTCCACTTACACTGGCCAGGACCGTAACGGCCAAGCAAGCCCCACCTCCATGAAGACCAAATACACCCAAATTCTTCAGCAGCACAGAAATGTCCTGTCAAATGCAGCTACGTTGCCATCCCTACCCCAACGCACATGACCACAGGGATTACCAATGGCCTTCCTTTGTGTGCCTCGTTCACGCAATCATCTTGCTTTCTCTCCTTAGTCATTAGTAAGCACGAACTACGCCAGGAACCATGTCTAGCAGCACTGAGCACCTCCCAGGATCTCAAAGTGCTCTGCCTGACTACTGTGGGGCGGAAGAGGACATCCCCTCTCTGGGTTCCAGACTCATGCACCCACTCGCCTTCTTGCTCTCTCCATCTGAATGTCTCACAGGCATCTCTCACGAAATAGGTTCACAGGAGAAATCCTGATGCCCAAGTCACAGGGAACCTGAGAGTCCCCAGTGACTCTTTGCCCTACCTGGTGTCCCACACCATCCGTCACCACGTTCTGCCACTTCTGCCCCCAATTTCCACCTCCGGTCCATCCACTTCTCTCCGTCGCCACTGCTACAACCCCTTCTTTGAACCTCTGCGATCATCTTCTGCTTTCTCAGCTGTCACTCTTGCCCATCTATAACCCATTCTCCACAGAGCAGCCAGAATGGTCCTTGTTCAAATTTCCAAGGTCCCCCCCTCGTGGGCAGAACAGATTCCAAATCCTTCCCACAGCCTACAAGACCCTACGTGATCCAGCCTCTGCCTTCCTTGCCTGCTCTGTGCTCTGCTCCACTCACTGGCCTCTGTTAGTTCCCAAGGCGCACCACCCTATTTTGCATTTGGTATTTCCTTTGTCCAGAATGTTCTTCCTTAGGTAGTCATGTGGTTGGTTTATTCTTACCCTTCGAGTTTCCCTTGCTTCCTTCCCATCTTGTGTGGCAAGCTGCTATTACTTTAAGTGTTTGTTTTTATTGTCTGTTTTCCCTACTAGAGCATGAGCTCTATAAGAGATCTCTGACTCGCCCCCCGTGTATCTCTGGGGTGCCGCACTGTGCCAGGCACATGATAAAGGTTCAGTAAATATCTGCGGACAGGAGGGACAGAGGGAGGGAGGAGACCAGGATTTGGAAATCCTCTGTCCTTGAGAACATTCCTCAGAAGTAGCATTTTGTATACATGGATTAAGCTTCTTGGCACCCCCGAGATCCTGGGAGCAGTAGCAGCACACTTGAGTGGAAGGACACAGAAAAGGCCACAGGATGTAGAAAGCTGTGGCAAACAAGAACGAGATGGGACACAGGCTGGAAAGTCAATGGACTTGAGTGAGTTGAAATCTTTGCCGAGGCCATGCAACCTGAGGAAAGCAACTTAATGTCTCCAGGCCTGAATTTCTCACTTACAAAAGGAAGACAACACTGAACTTACAGGGTTGTGTAAATATAGCGCCTGTACAGAGTGGATGCTCACGTAAAATTATTTTTCTAAGGACTCTAGGGGTTCAGACCGCACACACTTTTTTTTTTAATTTTTAACGTTTATTTGTTTTTTGAGAGACAGAGAGACAGAGCGCAAACAGGGAAGGGGCAGACACAGAGGGAGACACATATTCCTAAGCAGGCTCCAGGCTATGAGCTGTCAGCACAGAGCCTGATGCAGGGCTCGAACCCACAGACCATGAGATCATGACCTGAGCTGAAGTCGGATGCTTAACCGACTGAGCCACCCAGGCGCCGCGCCCCCACCCCACCACCACATTAGTTAAATGAGTCCCATCTTCCTGCTCCCTAGGCACTGGGCTGCCTATGTGTCACCATCACTCATGCAACAGCCACCTTATCTCAGGATCTCGCCTAAAGGACAAGAGGCAATGAGGACTGATTGGTGAGGCTCCTGGAGAGCATGCCACACTGCCCACGGAGATCAGATGCATTCAGATGCCACAGAACCTCTGCCGGAGTCACCAGGGGAAGCCTGCTCCCGGACAAACCCATCATTCTCTGTCTGCAGACCCTAAGGAGCAGGCACTGGGGCACCAGGAGAAAGGTCATGGCGTGGGGTTATCCAACAATGCTTGGGATCTGGGGTACCCCATCCTGCTTGCAGCCTCAGTGGGAGGGCAAAGAAGGAGGATAAGAACCAACTTGCCTGACATCTTGGTCTCAAAAACCAAATAGCGGCTCAAAAGCCGGGGAAGGGATCGGGCTCCCTCCACCCTTAGTCACTTCCTGAAGGAGAGGACAAGGTACCTGCCCAGACCAAAAATGCTCACTGAGGTCTCCCTCCCTCTAGGAGTGGAGGGCCTGCCTTCTCCTCCCTCATCCCAGCAGAGAGAACACCAGGGAAATTGTGAAGCCCAGAATATATCCCTGGTGGAAAGAACGTGTCCTGGGCCCACAGCACTCAGATGCAAAATGAATCTTGCCAAGGCTCTCCCTTCCTAACCCCCTGACCCTGCGGGCTGGGACACCAGGGTGCAGACTGAGCCCAAGGGAGTGTCATGCGGCACCTGCAGATGGCTCAACTCTCAACCAGCCCTTGAGACCCCCTATACTTGCCATCACCATCCCAGCACCCCTCTCATCACTGCCCCAATTATTCTAAGGCTGCTTTTTTACACCATGTCATTTCTATGCTCAGGGGCTCACTGGCTGCCCCTGCCTGTGTGAGGTGCCCAAACCCTCTGGCCTAACAGTCAAGGTCCTCCACAAGCTGACCACAGGCTCATCCCCAGTGTACCCATTGTCAGCCATTTCACTCATCATCACCCAAACAGCCTCTGTCCGGAAGGAAGATCCTGCTTCTCCTGAGTCACCCTGCAAGACCAGCTAAGATCCTGTGCTTTTGGAGGTATCTTTCTCGGGTAAAGAGCATGAAGAAACAGAAGAATAAAATCCAATCCTCTCTGTTTCCGGGCACCTGCACTATTAGTCCTCTGCCCGAAGCCTCCTGACTTGTCACACGTGGTGGTTAGAAAGAAGCCATCACAGCAGGTAGAAAGGGCATCGGAAGGGGACAGCCAGCAGGCAGGCTCCAGAAACCCTGATGAGATGCCAGCAGAGGGGAGCCGGGTGGTAGCAGTGGAGGGGCCTGGCTTTTAGCAGGAGAGCTTGTTGGGGATAATTTATTCCCCCCGTGTCTCAGCGGGTTTCAGCTAGCTGAGTTTATAATGGAACAAGCAGTTGCTGTTGTTCTTGGACGCCACGGCTCTGTGATGGGGGAGCGAGTGCTGCACAGATACAGCAGCCATAAAGCAGAAGACGGCCCGTTGGGGGCCATGACACTCCACAGGGACCAGGTTTTACAGTCCCAGAAAGAGGAGGTTCCAAGAAACCCATGAGCATGGCCTATCCATCACAGAAGGAAATAGAGCGGTACCCGTGGCTCAGGGAGGGAAGCGGGTCAGACTTGGGGAAGAAAGCTGGGCCAGAACCCCATGCAAGTGAAGGGGAAGGAACGAGTACCTCCGTAGATGGCAGCAGAGAACTGCCCACCCACTGCCCTCAGAGTTCCCTGGCGGGGGGGGGGGGGGGGGGGGGGGGGGAAAGGGCCAGAAACTTACTCTTACTCTGCAAATAGGGTAAGGCATTGTGCCTCTGGCCGACTGGGTGGGAACAGGAAACCCCAAAGCCCAGTGCACTACAGAAGGGGAGTTCTGTGCTTCTACTTATGAGAGTCATTGGAAATTTGGTGGGAGGGGTCTCCTAACTCATCAGACTTGTGGGGGCCGTCGACACACAGGCTGTCTACTAGGCGTCTTCCACCCAAGTCACCGCTGATACTCAGCAAAGCCAGGCTCCCCAAGAGGGGAGAAGTAGTTGCTGTCCTCATTAACCACAGGGCTGTCCCAGAACAGGCCTCTGTGTGGATGGCCTGGTTGGAGAGATGGTCACAGGGCAGAGCCTATTCTGTATTTCAGGAAGCAGCTCTCTCTGGGATGGCCTTACCAAAATCCAGCTCTACTCTGTTTTAGGCAATGTGGAACAGTCAGGACTTTGGGGTTCCTCTGCAGTCCCCCTGAAAGGGTTAACCTGGCCTCAAAGTCAAGATCAGGGGCGCCGCTAGGGAGCTTATCTGACCTCCTGAAGGGATTAGCACCCCGCTCAAGAAATGCCAATCAGCCAACAGGGCCGAATTTAACCTCGTCCATCCCTCCTAACCCTAGCCAGGGCACTCTCAAAATCGACGATTACGCTACAGCAGCCCGTCATCCACTATTTATAACCCACTCGCCTTGTGCGGGGAACCAGACACCTCCCGTCACAGCGAGGTGCTGAGCACCAGGCCTGTGGCCTTGGCCTCAGGGACTTGGCCACGCTGGACCCCTGTGGGAGGGCCTCCCCAGGTTCCGAGTGGCCCTGCCCCATCTCCTCTGAGACACTGAGGGCTGCATTCAACAGGGTCTTACACTTCTGGCACAGCTCCCTGGGGAGTTCCAGGCCCCCTACTGGATGGGGCTTTACTCCCTGGCTTCTCACTAGCTCGCTGCTAGGCCTGGCGGTCCTGCCCCCATCAACTGCCACACCACCCCGCCCCTGCAAGTGTTCTCCTCCCTCCTTCTCACTCCTTCATCACCTCCCTGGCTCCTGACCACCCAGCCAAGGGGAAGCAAGGGCAAAACCACAAAAGAAGCGGGAGTGGAGACACTCACATAAATAAGCCTTGAGAGCGGAATGGGTCTAGTTCGGGGTACACATCTCCCCACCTTCTGTAAAAGAGGTGGTAAATGAATAATGAACTGTGGCCCATCCAGACAATGGAATAGCTTTCAGTGCTGAAGAGCAACGAGCTACCAAGCCATGCATGAAGAGACACAGAGGAGACTTCGATGCATATCACTAAGCGAAAGAAGCCAATCAGAAATCACACTGGATGGTTCCATACGTACTGCATGATTCCAACCATAGGACATTCTGGAAAAGGCAAACTATGGAGACGATAAAAAGATCAATGGTGGCAGGGGGATGAACAGGTGGAGCACAGAGGATGTTTAGGGTAGCAAAAATGCTCTGTATGATACTACAATGATGGATACGGGACATTATATGTCTGCCCAAACCCACCGAATGCACACAGCCAAGGGTGAACCCCAAGATAAATTATGGACTCTAGATGATCACTGGGTCAATGTAAGTCGAGTCTTGACAAAAAAAAAAAAAAAGAATTTACCACTCTGGTCAACGACGTTGATAATGGCGGAGGCTGTGGCATGTATGGGAGGCAGGGGGTACATGGGAAACCCCTGTGCATTCCTCTCAATGTTGTTGTAAACCTCAACTTGCTCTTTAAAAAAAAAAAGAGGTGGGGCACCTGGGTGGCTCAGTCGGTTAAGTGTCCGACTCTTGGTTTCAGCTCAGGTCATGATCTAGCAGTTCGTGAGTTCAAGCTCCACATCAGGCTCCACACTGACACACACACACACACACACACACACACACTCACTCACTCACTCACTCACTCAAAATAAACCTAAAAACATAAAAAAAAAAAAAGAGAGAGAGAGAGAGAGAGAGATGGATGACCAACTAACAGCCCTGCCTGCAAGGATGTAACTAGCGAGAGAAAGATGGCCCTTCGGTTCAAGAAAACAAAAAACAGCAGATGCCCGTGCCTCAGAGATACAAAGGGGAAATCCCGCTTTGTTCCTACGTGGTCCACACGTCTGCTGAACCTGACTCTCTTCTCTGGACCCACGCTATTGCTAAGACTTCCCAACACCGCCATATCCTCAAGGGTTCGTTTATTTGGCTGCACAAAGATTTCATCTTAAGCACGTTTACCTAAATGGTAGTTTGCTTGAACTCGAGGGTAACCTAAAGAGAGAGGTTCCACGACTTCTGGGTTATGGGGCTGGATGCGCCAAGAGGTTCCTCCTGCAAACTAGTCATTCCCATCCTTCTGCCACCAAAGAAAGGGAAATCCCAAGGGTGCTTCTATGAAACCCAAACAGCACCCCTCCTGTCCTCCCTATGGCAGCCTACGGCAGCCACATCCCCTTGGGGTGGCACGGGGACAGTCTTGCGAATATGGTGGCAGAGGGCTGAGCAGGGAGAAAGTGCTAGAGAAAAGTTTAATAATAGAGCTGGGTTGGGCACGGCCCGTTTCCTTTTTCAGTTGCCCTGACCGGCTGCTCCCATTACGCGATGCGGCTGCGGGCAGGGCGAGTCAGCTGCCGTGGAGATTCAAACCCAGGTCAGCCCAGGGGCCACGTCTCCTCAGGCCACCTCTGCGAAGGGTCCACATGCTGCAGTCAGATGAGGCCCATATGCACAAACTCACTGGGCTCGCCTAACGCAGTCTCTCTATAAAAAGCCCAGAGCTGGCGGGACAGACAGAGCCAGGCCGGAAGCCCCAAGGTTGACTGTCCTGCACCCATCGGCCCTCTAGCCCAGCCACGTGCCTCACTCCTCATTGTCTCTCTTGACTGCAGACGGCTATTTTGGGCTCTGGGGGACAAAGGGGAGCTGATGACTGCAGCAGGAAGCCCACATGGTGGGCAGGTTGGCGTCGGGACAGCTGCCGCCCTCTCTCCAGCCTCTCCCCTGTCCCCTGGAAACCAGCAAATACAATTCGCTCAACAGTCAACACTCATGTGTGCACGGAGCATCCGCTGCGCAGCAGTTACAGACTGCAGAGAGAGACACAGGATACACGTTTGTCACCATCGATGGGTTATTAATGAAAAGGGACTCGAAATCCATACTAAAAGAACAAGACTGGGGAAAGGTACACTTGGAAGCAAGACCCTTAGCAATTTTCACTTGCCGGACCTGTGAAATGGGTTTGCTAACAGTACCTCCTTCAGGGTTGTCACAAAGCTACAGTAAGGTAAGGCACAAAAAGCACTTAAAGCAGTGCCTGGTACCTAGTACATGTCCCACAAGCACTGGGTAATGTCATCGTCACTGCTGTTTTTGTCGTCATCAGATGGATAAGACAGAGCCAAGTCTTTCGCTTTAGCTCTCTTTTTGGTGGAGAGATGTGCTGAGCATTTGGTCTGGGCCCTGGGGCTCAGGCACAAGCTGGTTAAGAAGGTAGCTGTGGACCCGACCAAGGAGCAGGGCAAGGCCGAGGACCGGTGTCCAATTCTCTGTCCCCCATTGTCCCCACCTCTAAAATGAGAAGACCCCTCCCCATTTAGGCCTCCAACATGGCGGGGGGGGGGGCACGGAAGAGGGTGTCTAAGCACTGAAAAGGCATGGAAAGGAGGCTTGAGTCCTGAAGGCAGTCAGCACCTGGTCCAAAGAAGGCAAGGCGGGGGCTGACAGAGGAGTGGGCCCTCGCCAAGCCTGAGCTTCAAAGGTCACCCCCATTGCCACCATTTAGGGAATAGGCCTATGCACTAAACTCTGGGCTGGGTGTGCCACATGCATTTTTCGACTTAATATCACACCTGTCCAAGGACGTAGGCAGTATTATCCAAGACTAACTAGTGGGGTCAAGC
The DNA here is from genome assembly GCF_014898765.1 of Herpailurus yagouaroundi. Classification (NCBI taxonomy): domain Eukaryota; kingdom Metazoa; phylum Chordata; class Mammalia; order Carnivora; family Felidae; genus Herpailurus; species Herpailurus yagouaroundi. The sequence goes on from NW_024412572.1 coordinate 5,228,409, forward strand.
TCAGTCCCCAGCTCTGTCTGACTCCATAGTCCTTAACCCTCCACTCCCCTGCTGGGCATCAGAGTCGCCTGAGAAGGTTTCTGACATCACAGATGCCCAGAACCTGCCCCGGACCTATGCATCAGAATCTCCAGGGCTATAACCACCCATCTGCCCAGCCAGCAGTTGGCTCCACTGGGCTGAGGCAGAGTGGACAGATATATCCCCAAGGATGTGCTGTCCCTTGAGACTTGACATGCCGTGGCCCCTCCCTACATACCCTCTAGAATGAACACCCTGTCACCACCACCACTGGCATCCTAACCCCATGATAGAGTTCCTGGGGCAGCAACCAGATTCTAAGCCTCACCTGGTGCCCTGTGGACCTCTGCTGGAGAAGGACCATTTCCTACCTAAGCTGATCCTGGGCTGATCAGTTGGCATGTCCTCTCCAGGCTTTGGCACCACCACAAGCACTATGTGTCTATGATGACGTTCTATGAATTCTATGCAGGCTCTGAAAGTGCCAGCAGCAGCCACTGCAGTGGCCAAGCTCATCCAGCACTTCCTTGTGGCAGGCACCCACCCTTCAGACCCATTAACCCCTCACACGCCCACTACAACCGATGAGGTAAGTGTCATTATCATCCCCATTCACAGATAAGAAGCCGAGGCTCACAGAGGTTAAGAAACTTGCCCAGTGAGAAGCTCACCAAGTCGAATCCACATTCTAAGATCCTGAACGCCAGCCTCTATTGGATCCTTCATGAGTGACTATTGTTACTTCATTCATTGAGCCAGTAGGCAGCCTCATAAGTAATTGAACAGCCTTTACTGCCTGTTGCTATCGTCTTTTTATTTGGTTTTCTTAGAAACTTGGGTCTGCTTCGAGTAAGTTTTGCCGGGTGGGGAGGGTGACTTTGGCAAATGAAGCAGGACGACAGGCTCCAGAGATGTCCCAGATGTGTTGATAACCATTCTCTGAGGTCACAGGAGCACCTTGAGAGGAAGGGCAGAGCCGTGTGAGCCCCCTTTTTCCAGATGGCAAGAACAAACAGGGTGATCAAACAGCTTGCCCATACACGGCCGCAGCAACACAAGACAGTGGACAAACCGAGTCTCCCAACGGCAGTCTGGGGCTCACTGTGTAATCGTACAAACCCTCTTCTAGGCTGCCCCGAAACAGCCCTATTTCCCATCCCCTGTGCCCTCCCCACAAGACAGTTGTCCGCTGGCCCATGGAGGGAGAAAGTGACAAGCCCCCACGGGGGAAGGGTCCTCAGCTCAGCCTGGAAGATACCTCTCGGCTCCCGTTAGTTTAAAATAGGCCACGAGGATGCCTGCCAAGATCCAATGCTCTTGGCAAACGGGAGGGTTATATTTCTGGCTGCGCACGGTGAAATGCTGGACCGGGGAAGGCTTCCCAAACCAACAGCTGACTCCGGCTGTGATGACAAGACGATCCTGAGAGAGTCGGCTGGAGCCCAGCTAGCTGTGGGCTCCCTGCATGTGTACAGTAGGGGGGCCCCGTCCCCACCCCCGGAGCTCTGAGAGCACAGGGACGGCTATGTAAGGGCATGGGGCTGGGGGGAGCCCAAGGGGACTGGGAATTCTGCCTGGCCCCATCAAGAGCTCACGCACACACAGGCATGTGCCCACACCTGCCGCGGATGAACATTCCTGCATGCCATTCCCTGGCCTGGAATGGGCTTCCCCATTTCACTGCCATCACCATACCCTGCAAACACCACTCTCATCTCACCTGCTCCGGGAAGCCTTGCCAGAGGCTCCGCCTCTCCCCAGCCACACCAGCACCAGAGGGTGTGAAAATCATGTGGCCCATGAGGGACGGGTGTAGGAGCCAGAGGTGTGTGGCTGACATGTGGCAGGGAACATGGGTACAGGTTTTAAGTACAAGAAGGCCGTGGCTCACACTGTTTGGACGTATTCCATGAAACTCTGCAGCATAGAACAGGGACCCAGAATTAGAACTTACAAGGTGAAAAGCAATCCCTTAGCCTCACTTGCCCAGAGACCCAGAGCTGACCAACATGGTGGCTGCCACTGTAAGTCTGGATGGAGACTCCACGGCTACCTGCTAGGAACCTCTGCTCCAGGGGCTGTCCCGTGAGTCTGCTGCCATCCCAGTCACTTTCCACTTTGTGTTTCCACATTAGCTAGAAGCTTCCCAGAGCAGGGTCCTCTTCCCAGCTTAGCTCCCAACTCTGAGCCCAACAGTACTCAAGCACGGTGCTGAGTAGCTGCCCTATCCCAGGGGACAGCCAGCTGGTGGTGGGGGGGGGGGGTCAAAGTGGGAGGCCCCAGGAAGCCCAGGGGATGGGGGCTGAGAGGCCACTGTCCTCCGTGTCCTTGTACTCTTTATAACTAAAGGCATCCTTTTCAACAAAAAACCTACACACACACACACACACACACACCTAGAAACTCATCAAAAGGTGAACAGTGGTTATCTCTGGATGATGATATTATGAGTGATTTTAATCCCCAATGATCACATACTAATTTTATAACCAGAAATAAGCTTTTTAAAGAAGAAGCAACCTCCTTCTCCCCTCTCAGGTCCCCAACCCCATCGTTAGTCGAGAGTGGCCATTTCAGAGACCTTGACCCTCCTTTTTCCCATACCGCCTGGGACACTCACACATACCAGGGAAGGAAGTCACGAAGCAAGTGGATTTCATCATTGTTGAGAAAGAAACAGCACTAGACTTTCCAGTCTCTCTGGTACTGGATGCCTGTGTGACAGCATGCAGCATATGGTGCATGCTCAATGTTACTTCCTTCCCGTAGTCCTGGAGGTGGCCTCTGCTGTTGCTCTTTACATCAGCAAGGCTCCCTACCCATCTCCAAAGACAGCCTTCGACACTTAACATGCCTGCAACCTCTTTAAGGAACCTATGAGGGTACGGAGCCCACAACCAGGCTCTAACCTCAGCACGGGATGGTACCAGGCCACACCCGTTATCGTGCTCACTCCCAAAACGCAGATAGGAAAGAGAGAGAGAGATGACGATGAAGAAAGGGAGCTGAGAAGGAAGGGGAGGCTGAAAGGAGACAACGGATCATGGGTTGGAGCACGATGCCATCCCCACCTGCCACGCCGTCCACTTTGCACCACCTTTAATCCCTCCCGGGCTCCAAGCCCCTTCGCCGGGCAGGTCGCCGTGCCCATCACGGCCATGAACCTGGCCGTCCCCAGGCCTGGCAGCCTGTGATCGGCACAGAAGTTCGAGAGCCGAGCACTGCATACTTCGGACGCTCCATCATAGCACCCGAAATGGGTTCTGGTGTCACAGGCGTGATGCCGTGAGCCAGCCAGGCTGGCATGGGCCATCTCCACAAATGCTGAGAAGCTGGCCTCAGCATGGGCAGGCTGGGTTCCGGAGTGGGAGCAGAGACAAGGCTTCCCACTAAAGGTCTGAGCCACTCCAGGCAGAGCTGGGGGAGGGGCACCGGAGCCTGGCCCTCAGCATGCCCAACTCTAATGGGTGACTCACTTGCACACATCCAACACACCAGACACCACAAGAGGCAAGTGAAAAGGTGAGGCATGAAGGCAGATTCTAAAAGCAGTGAACTCCTCATTCTAGAAACACAAAGCTTGCAAGGATTACATCAAAGTTTGCAAAATCCTGAAGGACAACGACAGAGCCAACGCAGACCTGTCCAACAGATCCCAAAATAGAACCTCGGGCATCCCTCGAAGCTTAAAAAAAAATTATCTGAGGACAAATAAAAGGCAGTTCAGCATTACACATGGGCAAAGGCAAGGGGCTCATTACCATGCGGGGTGGCACTGGACAAAGACATGGCTAAGATCAAGACAGCTCAGATAAACCCAGGGGTGACAGAACCACAGCAGGCCATTAAAGGAAGCAGGGAAGCTGGGCGCTCGTAACCTTCACAGACGGCAGCCCTGTGGCAAACACTGCTAGATGAGCCGCTTACCTGGCATGGGTAGCCCTGCCCACATGCCCTGTGCACTATCAACACCACTCACCGACAAGGTGTGGCATGAGAGGAGGGCACAGACGTCCAGAGTTCAAATCCTAGCTCTAGCACTCACTTGAAGGTCGAATAAATTACCTAACCTCTCTGGAGCCATTCCCTCGTTTGCAAAATAAAGATAAGGATATTTCTGTGTAGGCATGATCTGGATTAAACCAAATAACACATGTGAATCCCGAGGCCAGTGCCTGTCATGTGGGAGGTGGGCAGCAAATAGCAACAATCCATATTCACTTCGCCAATATATCAGATGTGGTTCTGCCCACAGGAACATCAGGTGCGTGCATAAATAACCTAGCATGAGTGCAAATTAGTAAGGATTGTAGGAGAGAGAGAAAGTGGAAGAGGAGTTCAGAGGTTCTACCTGGAGGAGTCAAGGAAGGTTTCACGGGAGAAGAGAAGTGCACTTGATATGGAATCTTCAAGGAAAAGGGGATGGGCTTGTAATGCGCACAGATAATTGGTATGGAAAGAACCATGGGCAGGAAGGAAAGCGTGAGCCACACAGCAGCATAGGAAGGAAGTAGAACAGGAAATGACATCTGAGTACTTTCTGGGGGTCACCCAGGGTGCTGTGTGACAGGTGGCAATGGGGACCATGAGGGGTGGTCCAAAGGATGCTTGAGATCATTAAGAGAGTGACTCCAGGTTGGAAGGTCCAGGTGATGGAGATGGGGAGCATGGCCTCCGCTGAATTCTGAGTGCTGACACCTTGAATGGGAGTGGAGAGAAGGCTGTTAACACAGCCAAGGCACTAGGAAGAAGAAGCCAGCAGTTGTGAAACCAGTGGCCTAAGAGAAACTGGAGATAGGAAGATCAGGAAAGACCCTGATGAGTGGGCAAGGGATGCGGGGGTCCTGACCGAGGGAAGTGGCAATACAAATGGACAGGTGGATGACGGATGGGATGGGGAGGGAACAGGCAGAGTTTCTGGTCTGACAGCTGGGCAGGTGGTGGGACCTGATACCAAACCAAATAACATAGGACAAAGGAGGGCTTCTGAAGCAGGAAGACGACATTAGTTTGAGGAACCAGTGGAAGGTACGCGTGGAGACACCGGAATGCAGTGGGAAGCGTGGTAAGAGAGAGCTGCAGACCCGGCACCAGAAGATACGGCTTAGCCACGTACCCTGTAGCCTCAAAGCATTATCAGACAAAACATGACTTAACTGTGCTGTGCCTGAGTTTTATCATCCAAAACATGAACAAACCATTCCTTCTGGGGGCTTATTGTAAAGAGCAGATATAACGTATGTAAAGACACACTGTAAACTACAGAGCACTTGGTACACATGAGATGTTCTTATCAGAGTTCATAGCCGACACCAAGAGGCTAGACAACTTTGTCAAGGCAGAGAGAGAAGAACAAGAGGGAGGAAGGACCAGAGGTGTGATTTTCAGGGACATCCGGTCAGAGCAAAAAGCAGCCCTAGAGAAAGCAGAGAAGTAGAAGACAAACCAGGAGGGTACGACATCTCAAAGGTCAAATAAAGAGTGTCTTATCTCCAAAGGCTACACACCGACCTCCCCTGCAGCCCATGTCGATGCACCCATGCTGCCAGCCCTGGCCATCACTGCCCAACATCCCACAGGGAACAGGTGCCCTTAGTCCATCCTGAACAGGAGGACAATGTCAAAGCTGAGTAGAGTGTGTGCCACACGGAACTGTGGCACCTTGAAGGACTAACCACTGCAGATATAACTATGAGGCGTGAGTGGCCAAGTGAGGGAGGGCTCATCAAAATCCCAGGGGTCAGACAGGTCAGAAAAGAAGCATTCAGCAGCCACTTGCTCCCCCATTACAATGAAGTGGCTGCTGCTCAAATGTGCAGAGCCAAGCGCATCTGTGGGAGAGGGGCTGTCACTTCATTGAGAGATGGTCTTCTACCCCAGCATCCTCCCTGCCCCGCCACAACGCCCCATTAGGCACTCATGCGCTGGACCCGCACACTGCCCCATTCTAGTGACGGGAACCGATGGGCGGTGGGGGTGGAGGAGGCAGGGCGTGTGCTCCTGCGAGGTGGTGAAGGAGCTTCTCTATGAGTCTGGGAGCCAGCAGTGGGAAACGAATAGCCCAGAGGGTGGTCCACAAGGGAAGCAGCAGTGAGGACACCATCTAGTGGGCCGACACCAAGACTGATGGAGAGGGGCCTGGGCAGACACCAGCGTGGTAGCTCACCGGGATCTGAACCTTCCGGACCAGCCGGTCCTCAAAAACCAGACAGCCACAAGAGAAGAAAGATGACAGTGGGGAATGAGGTTGGGTGCTTCTCTGTGGAATGGAGCACCCCATTTCTCTCCGGGTCTCTTTCCTCCACCACATCTGTCTCTGAGGAGGCTTGGAGACCTTGTCAGTCATTTTGGCCTGACACTCTCTCAGGCCTCCCTGTGCTTCCTCTTGCTCTGAAGGCCTAGAGAACTGAAGCAGGAAGGACCTCCAGAGGGCTTCTGGTCCCATCTCCTGCCTCCAAACTGACTTACCCCCCCCCACATTACAGATGATGGGCCACCATTACTCTTTCCCCTGGTGATAGGTGGGCCAGCAAATCCCATCAGCTGTACCCAGAGCAAGTGAATCTCTTCTCTCTGACTCAGCCTTTAGAAAACTTCACTGGCCTCTGTCGGGTTGTTTCTGCTATCTCTCACTGCTCATGGCCAGGCCTAGGTGAGGCCATCGTCATTCCCAAGATGCTTTCTCAAAAAACTCCTCAGCGTTCAAAGCAATACACATTTCTTGAGCACCGTCTAGGAGCCCAGCACCTAAGACACTCCTTTTCTGTGTTCTGGACAAGCCCACACCTTCCTTCCACCACTGCCTAGGACCATGCTCTTTTCTGGTTACCCTCACCCCCAGGAGCCAGAAACACACTGCTGACAATGCTGGAAGTTGTCCCACTTTGCTCACAGAGCAGGCTCGACCTCTTCACCTGTGCCCACAGGAGCACAGACACATGCACCGCCAAGCCCCAGGGCCTTCTCTGTGAGCTGCTCTGAGCTGGGCTGGCAAGGATGGCCAACAGTGCTTGAAGAGGGGATCAAGGGAAGATGCCAGGGTTGTTCTGAACAGCCACCAGCTCTAGTTTTGCTCTGCCCTACCCCAAATGAGGCTGTTACGAGGCCCAGAAATTGAAGGGTCATGGTCAGGAAGGACGTGGGCGTACCGACTCAGATAACAGGGGTTTGGAACAACTGGCCTGTTCCCTGGCACTGAGAAGGAAATAGACTCGGGATCCCAAACTTTTCAAATGGGAGATTTTCCCAGTTGACCATGTGCCTTCCTCCCTCTCCACTACAGGGAACATTCCCAACAGGTAAATTGGGTTCAAGCCCTCTGTCACACAGTCCTCCTACCTGCCCCCCCCCCCACCCCGGATGGCTGTGATGAGCTCATCAGAGTCCTATGAAGGGGGCACTGACGCTGGGAAGAGGAAGGGGGCTGGGCTGGGGGTGGGGGTGAGTAGCCCCCATCCTCCCTAGACTTTGAGGAGAATGCCCCAGGTTGCCCCGCAGAAACTCTTCAGCATACAAAACTGGAGCACCCCCACCAATCACAAGAGTACACAAGACAGACAAAGAAACAATCCCAATGCCACTAAGCTTCGTGGCCCCACCCCTTACACCTCCATGCCATGAGCAAAGGATGTTTGGGGTGAGGGGATATGCAGCCCAGGCCTCCACCACCCACCCCTCTTTTGACTGTTTTGGCAGCTAACATACTCCAAGGAAGCAAAGTAGGGAGGATAGGGGAGCAGGCCACCCCTTCCCTACTCAGTTGTAGGTGGTGGGGGCCCCGAGAGGTAGTCCATGGTTATATGGCAAGTCAAGGGCAAATGCTGTCCCATCTCACTCCCCTTCCTTCCAACACAACGAGGCTTCCACTCAACTTGCTCCCCTCCTTTGAAACATTCAGAAGTAGTTTGAGAAAAACAAAATTGAAAAACATTTCTCTTGGCAAGACTCAACTTTCCCTTTCCATTTTCAGGGTGGAAGCCCAGAAGCAGTTCTGAGGATATCCGTCTGTCCTTCCTGTACCCCCTGGGCACCTCCCTTTGGCAGTAGCTTGGGAACTGGAAATGGACCTGGCACCTTCCGGGGCTGTTCCACCGGCTAGCAGGTGCAAGAAACGTGCCTTGGTCCAGGCATCTGCTCACTCGCTTGGCCGCCTCAGGACAGTCCTATCAGAGTGGTGCTGAGTTCCAGAACCAGACGCTGCCAGCGAGAAGCAGAGGAGAAGCACCTGCCAGGGGTTGGAGGGGGGCATGGATGGTACCTGGGACTCAGGGAGGGCTGTTCTCCTCCCTTCAGTAACACCTCGGCCTGCTAGGCTGCAGCACACAGATGTGTCTTTCCCAGAAGCCTGGATGCCACGGAGTTAAGAAAACTAAGGCACCGAGAGGGAGAGAGACTTGGCAGAAGTAGGTCTTTGAAACTCCAAGAGCATGCTGCTGGCTACTGAGAGACAAAGCTGGGTCAACTGTCCTCAGGAAAGGGAGGGAAGAGCCCAGCCACACTCATAGAATGTTCCAGAGCCTGGCTAGGGTGGTGCAAACCTAGTGAACCACACACCCTCCCTTCTCTGCTATAGAACTCCAGCAAGATTTGGCTCCACTAACCCTTTCTCCTCCATTACTCGGGCTCTCACACCCATGACTAAAGACACCATCAACCAGATGGTCCCCTTCAGGGGAGCCGCTGGGGGCTCACCATCTGGTAGGACCTGCTGCCACTGATGCTCGCTGTCTGCCTACAGCAGAGGGACCAATAGGGCACAGGGGACACAGGAGCGCCTTCTCCCAAAGTGGACCTAGCCTTCTCCCAAAGTGGACCTTCTGCTCTGCAGAAGCTCCAGCACACACCGCCAGGAGCCTCTCCCCATCTTTGTACCTTGTGCCTCCCTCTGGGGAGGGCTGGGAGGACCGGGACCCAGCTCCAGAGCTATAGCCAGCAGGACCTGGCCCCCTCCCCGGCTGGGGCAAGAGGCAGCGGCAGGTGGCTTCCACACACCTCTTTGTGGGAATGGCTAAGGAACTCTGGGGGGTTCAAGGAGAGAAAGGAAGGCCCAGGGTGAGGATGAGACCTGCCTAAACTCACTCATCCATGAGGACCAGAATCCCTGTGGCTGAGTCTCATGGAGAGGGGACAGCAGTTTGGATCAAGAAAGTTGAATCACAGACAAAGTAATCTTCCTGCCCCCCCGAGCAGACTATTGAGGTGAAAAAATCACATCACTGAAGCATCTGTCCCCTTGGAGTACACTGTGTGGGGCAAAGTGCCCCGGACAGGCCCTGCTGCTAAAGCTTACACCCAGCAGGCACAGTAGGCAAGCTGGGAGGGCACAGCCTTGCCCGGAGCCCAGGTACAGCAAACAGAGGCCACACTCCTTTCGATTGATTAGCCAACACCTGGCCAATAAACCTTCGGTTCTCAGGGGTGCAGAGCCAGAGGGTATGTAGGGACAGAGGAGCCCTCTGATGGCTGGCAGGGGTAGCTCAATCATAGAAGGCTTCTCAAAGGCAGCAGTCTTGACCCCAGTTACCTCCTGCACCCCTGCCATCTACCACAGGCCATGAGGCCGTGCTGTCTGCCCGCCAGACAACCTGTATCAGAGGAGACAGGAAAGCAATGGGGCGTGCATGGCCCTCTTCAGCCAACCCTGGGCAAGGAGGGCCCCGAGAGAGGGGGCTGGAGGGGTGGAGGCAGGGTCCGCAGCCTAGCTTCTCCCCCTCTCTGGTGCCCAGGACTGACGCCGTCTTGGCTGTGATCTGGTCCTGCACTAAGCGGCTTAGCCGCCCTATCTCCTCAGCTCAAGGCTCAGCTGTCTGAGGACGAGGGGAGTGGAGCCACCCCACAGGAAGTGAGCGCCTCCAGCCAGACAGAGCTGCTGTGACCCAAGCCACTCTGAAAGCCAAGCCAGTCACTCAGCTTCTCTGAACCTCCTATGTGCGAAAGCCCCTCCATCTGGGGCTATAGCAGGAGCACAACAAGGCAGGAGGAGCAGAGGCCCAGCGTCGTGCCTGGCCCGCGGGAGATGCCGTGTGGAAACATCCGAAGAAGCCCGGGGACTCTCCATGTTCCTACCGAGGTCCTTGTTGGATGCCCTGCCTCCAAGGACAGGCTCACACTTCACTGGTGGGCGGTGGGGGACGTACACAGGGTGTGGGGAGCAGCCACCACAGAGGGGCACACGATGCCCAACGGTCAGTGTCGCTGGAAATCCTGTGAGGAAAGGAGGGAGCACAAGGGGTTCTTGGGGATCACACGCTGGGCACCCAGGCCCAGGGAGAGCTCACCCAGACCTCACGGCACATCCGGGGTACAGCCGGGGCTCCCTACTACAGCAGCCTGCCCCTCCCTCCAGGGCGTAGGCAAGCACCAGTGGTCAGCAGGCCTTCTCTGCACAGTCCTGTGCCATAAGCTGAGCACATGGAGAGGGGCAGGAATAGTCCCCGTCCTTGGGAGGGAGGAAGACAGCTGGCCATAAGGGACTCAGCCCAGGGCTGATGGTGGGAGGTCAGGCAGGCCGTGCCCTGCTCCCAGGAGTTGCTCCCCACCTCTAGACCAGGACTTGCCCTCGCTAGTCGCTAGGATGGGGCGAGAGGAAGCTCAGCGCAGAGGGGCTGGCTGGGCGCAATCTCAGGGCACCAGGCCACTAGGCAGAAGGCATGCCTACCCCAATCCCCATCCAGGGAAGGGCAGGTGGCAGGTCCCCTCCCAGCTGTCCCAGAGCAGCCATCTCCTCCCCACTCGCTCGGGGCTTTGAATAAGCAGCTCCTAAGAGCTGGGGTCAATGTCATCTGCAGGCTTCTCCCTGCTGCTGAGAAGCAGTTCTGTTGGGATCAAATGAATAATGTGCCCCAGGGGACGGAGGAGGCCCAAGAGGAGGACCCCTGAAGCTGGCCTGAGGGACACCAGAGGTGGCAAGACGGTGGGACAGCAGAGCCCCACTTGATTCGACTACTCCCTGCCCGGAAGAAGGTCTTCAGGAGAAGAGGGGAATCCCTCCTCCCCAGGGCCAGCAGCGCCCCACACACTGGAGCCCCAACTCTGAGCAGCTGCCTCGCAGAGGCCCGTGCCCTCCACTGCTCTTCGTCAGGACGTGGCCCCGGCTAGCAGCATTCCATTCTATCCTGGGCCGGGTGACACAGCAGAGCCCCAGGCTGGCAGCCCCACTGGGCACACCCCGAGGCCAGCACCTCCACCCAAGGTCAGGGCCTGTCACAGGCCTGCAACCACACCCACCGAGCAGACCAGGACTGAGGCGAGCGTGTTGGCCAGAGCTCTAGCGCCCCGTGTCACCATTTTACAGGCGAGAAACCGAGACTCAGAAAGACAAAGATGGTCTGAAAACTATGCCACCCATACCCCCTTGACCATTTCTCTGGATCTCTGTTCTGTGATGTCCTTCTGGTCCTATGCGGGCACATGTGTACACATACGTGCCCTTAAAATTCAGGAGCTTACTCTGTACACACTGCCCTTTTTACAGTGTGTGAAGTACGGTATGTTGCAAGCATTTTCCCTGCGTCGTATTCAATAATTCCAAATTCACTCACTGCCAGACGTACCACACGTTACCTGTTCCCCTAATGTAGGACGCTCAAATTGTTTCCAGTTCTCCTTTACTACAAATTGCTCTCTAATGAACACTCTCACACATATTTGACAGCATTTCTATTTTCTCAGGATAGATTCTTAGAAGTACAGCCCCTGATCAGAGGACAGGGACGATTTTAAGGCTCTCCATACCCCCTGCAAGCTTGTCTAGCGCGAAGGCTGCATCACCTTACACTCCCCCCAGCGCTGTATCGTATTAGCAAAGAGCAGTGTGAAAATCTGGGCGCATTTGAAACACAAGAAAATAGCATACTATTATTGTCAGAATTGGGATTTCTTTCATTACTAGTGATGTTATGCCTTCTTTCTCATGCTTATCGACCACTAATATTTCTTCTTACACAAACCTAATTACGGCAAAAGCCAGCAAGCCACAATTCTCAAACGTCCATGCCATTTCAGGGTTATTGTTATAATATATCAAATACATATTCCATCACAGGAGTTCATATTATGCTCGTATTTAATACCACGGTACAGTAGAGACAGGCACGAAGCAGTGTAGAGAGCACCAGATCTGAAGCTAGACAGTCCCAAGTTTCAATGCCTACACCCTCAAGCACCCACTGGGTGACCTTGAGAACGTGATTTAGCCTCCCTCAGCTTCAGTTTCATCTGCCCTGGAAGTAGGACGTGGAACCATAGTAACTACTTTTCGGGGTCCCCAGGCAAACCAGGCAAGGTAATCGGTGTAGGACCGCACCCCAGTGGGTGCTCAGCAGGAAGCAATAGCTACCACATGGATGCTACTGAATCGCCCAATACGCAGAGCGCCCATCCTCGATTATGGGGAGAAGAAAGAGAGGGGCCAGTGATACTGGGCTCCACTGCTCTGATGCTAACTCCCAGCGTGGCATTCCAAAGCAGGACTTCCACTAGCTACACTTTACAAACAGGGCCCTCATCCTTTGAGGGTTATCAGTGGGAAAGCAAGGGAAGAGACCCAATGACCCTAGCTTTTCCTCTCCAGGAGACAAGAAAAAAACTCAGGGTCCCAGTAAGCTTCAGAAGGGAGCAGGAAGTGATCGCTCTCCTACTTGGGGGGTCCCGGCTCCCGCGTAGAGGGCTCAGTTCTAATGGAACAGAGCAGCAGGGAGGAGAGATGCCTGGGGGGTGGCTGGCCTGAACTGCTCTGGGTGCAGGCTGGGGCTGGCTGCAGCTATCACTACCTACCAAGAGGGGAAAATCATTAAGCCATCCTAAGACACAGCCTTATGGCTTAGATGCCTCCCCTCCCTTCTCTAAAGGTTGGCAGCGGGAATGTCTACTCCACAAACCTGGCAGCTTACTAATGCCAGGAAGCCCAGAACCTCCTTCCTGCTCCGCCTCTCACCATGTAAGTGTCATCCTGGGGCCACAGACAGATGAGTCTAACCAACCCAGACACAGGCAGGTGGGGAAAGATGCCACCAGCCCATCTGGCAAGAGAGAGCAGTCAAATCTCCCCTTTAAGCAAGAAAACAAGGCTTTTAATGGGCAAGCCCTCCGCCCCCGCCAGAACACTGAGCTACCCCAAAAGCCATGAAGGAGCCAGGTAGAAAGCAATTCTGATGTATCTGCCCACCTTAACACCCTCAAGAGGCAGTGCAACAACAGATAAGAGCAAGAGCTTTGGAGGCCTACGGCCTGGATTCAAATCCTGGTTTCCTAGCTGCCCAGCTGTGTGAGCTTAAGTATGTTACCTGGCCTCTCTGAGCCTTCACTCCACATCCATAAGATGGCAATGCTGACAGAATCGCCCCCATAGGAACGCTGTGAGGACTGAGTGAGGTAAAGCATGTGAAGTGCCGAGAACAACATCGGACGCATTACAAGCACTCAATCAAGAGGCAGGGAGTGGAGATTACAGAAAACGCCCTCCGCTCTCTTTGTGGGCTGTCCACTTTCCAGATGACCATGATCCTGCTGGGGCTGCTCCTCTGGGAAGAGCTGGTCTCCCGCCCTCCCACCTTGTCCACACCACCCACACCTCAGCCTGCAGTGGGGCCTTCTGAATCCAAACGCACCCCTCAAAGGGTTCGAAAAGCAGCTATGTGTGAAATGATAGGCTACCTGGCATCCACTTGAAAACACTCCAGAAGGAAGAAGAGGTGGGGAGCAGCAGGCCGTGGAAGCTGTGTGATGGGTACACAAGGGTTCCTTACACTATTCTATTTCTGCACCTGCTTGAAAATGTCCACAATGAAAAGTCAGAAGGAAGCAGGAGCTATTTCATAACACCTGGCCCCACTCCGTCAGACCTCGTCTCTGTACCTAGGATCCTGGGGATGCTCTCCTTCTGCACACCCTATCATCAGGTTTCTCTTGCCTTTATTCCTTTTGAAAACTTCCAAACTCCTAGCTATTCTCCTCCCCCCTGCCCCCACTCAGCCCCTTCCTTCTCTCCCTCCTCTGCCCCTCCCTACCAGTGGCTGTCAGAAGCCCCCGATGACCCTCCAAGAAGGCCACATCCAGGGAAGTGGACTCTGAACTGGGACATCTGGGTTTCAGCCTCAGCCACACCACTGTCTGTGCTGACTTATACAACTAACCTCTCCCCACGTCAGATCAAATGGACGCTCAGCAGTGCCAGCAGGCAGATTTTTAACAGTCACTGCTGCTACTTTGAAAAGGCAGAAAAGAGTCCCCAGCTCCCTTCTCTGAGTCTGCTCATGGGCATGAGACTCAGGCAGTGGAGCTGTGATAAGGTGATTTCCATGGCAAACACTCCTTACCCGCAGAGGGGCTATGGAAATGGGAACACGGGCACTAGGGCCACATTAACAGGGATAAAAATGAAAACCGAGAGAGACGAGGGGTACATTCGTCTGCAGACATATGGGAGTGTGCACCTTCACAGATGATAAGCTTGAGGCAGGGAGGCAGCGTTCCTGGTAAGTGTGGACCCCTATCACTCACTCCCTATCCCAGCTGCCTTCTAAGACCAGGGTTTCTTCCTCCTTTTCCTCCCAGGATGACAGGAATCAGTCCTGGAAAACAGGCTTCTAGGATCACAGGCTGAATCAGAAGCCCTCAAGTCTAATTCCAGGCCTGTCTGCCATGTGGGTGACTGTGGAGAAACTCCCCTACCCCTCTCTGGGCATCACCTGACCCCTTTGGGGAGTACCATGCCTCTGGGGCAAGTGGAGAGAAAACACAACAGGAGACACCTTGGGAGTCGAGGTACTACACAAGCTAGAGGGGCCAGGAGCTAGTCACCATCAGTGACCCAGGTTCCCCAGGCGCTAAGCACCAACTGGCCCGTCCGCTGCTGTGGTCAAAATGGCCTTGGCTGACGGCTCCCAGGGCATCCACACACTGCCCCACTACGGCCTGGGCTTTGAAGTAGTAATAAACTTCACCTCTGTCTTCTGAGTAGGGCAATGAGGGCATGCAACTTTGCCCCAGAGCAGGGGATAAAAGGACAGTTGGCTTTGGGTCTAAACCCAGAAGTCCTGACCCCTAGCCAAGGCTCTCCCCAGGAGGCATCAAAGAGCTGACGTTGTTTTCTGGGAAAGAGCACCATTTGGGGCTCGGTTTTCCTGCTAGTGAAGTGAAGGAGCCGGTCCTGATAAGTCAATGACATTCACAAAGGGCACCGTGGGAACAAACAAAAGCCACACACCACAATTCAGCACAAAGCAGGCTGGCCCCCGGCAGCTGCAGACTGTGCTCAGCCCAACATGTCCTGGGGGTGGGGCAGGAGGGATCTCTGAGCCATGGCCAGGCAAGGAGTTTGCCCTGCCCACCAGGTTGAGGGAGGGCAGCAAAGTGAGAACAGCAAAGGATGCAGACTCAGGACGCGGGTTCAAGGCTCGGCTCAGCTCAGCTGCTTCTAGCCATCAGCCTGAGGCCAATCGCTCCGTTTTCTTACCTGTGAAATGAGAAGAATCCATCTTGGCTACAGGAGAGAGGCAAGCGCCGCGTAAACTGCGAGCAGCATGCAAAAACGAGGGAATATTCTAGACTTCTTGAGGATGAGAGGGGGAGGGGAGAGGAAGAAAGGTGGGAAGACAGAGGAAGTCAGAGGAAGAGTCCCCCAGTGGAGCTGAGAGTTTGAAGCCCGACCTACTGGCTTTACCACCAAGCCCTTTGTCATCGCAGGAAACACAACCTGCGGCAAATATGTGCATTTGCCGAGTTCATAAACATGATTAAAAAGGTTGTTTGTAAAGTTCATCCAGGGGAACGAGCTGCAGATGGCAGCGGTAATGCCCTTCCGCAGCAGGCAACAGCTGGCTGTGTGGACTCAGGACAGCTGGGGGCAGGGGGCAGTGCTGATGCCCACTCTTGGCTTTGGAAGCGGAGGGTGCACTGACCCTACCCTCTCTGGGACTGGGGATCGGGGACCCTTCCAGAAAGTGAAACCCTAAGCTATAAAACTGCCATGCATTCCAGAGAGATCAATCAAGTTTTTGGTTCCAGCCGAAAGAGGAGGGCAGCTCAGGGCCAGACAGAGAAGCGTGTGAGGTGAGGAGGCTTCCTCAGGTGGGACACAGCCTGACTGCTCTGGCAGCCCAGCCCCTGGGCTGTCCGTGGCAGGAGGCGGTTAGCCGATCTGAGGTCTCTCCCTGCTCTGAGGCCAATAGGCCTTCCTGGTATGAGGAGAAGGGGCCAGAAATGCAAGGGACCAGAACCTTCTCTCCTGCTCACAGCTTTGCAGAGGGCTTTGTAGGTCACATTTCACCAAAGTGGGCATCAGCCTACCCGTCTTTGATGGTGAGCCACCAGGAGGCAGGGTCCCAGGACTATCTGTCACTGGCTTCCTATGTAAGCAGCCAACATAGACACTTTACGAATGCGACGAAGGAGACAACATTCATGAGGATAATACGATGAGCCCTCGGCCCCAGTTCGAGGTGCCCCCCTCTCTCATGACGCACCTACTGCCTCAGCCCCTTTCTCCCCCCCACATTCAGGAGCAGCTCCACCTGCCCCAGGAGGCCCTCCCCGATGGGTCATCCGTGGCAGCCCTCACACCGAGCTGCTCTCATGCGTGCCACAGCTTCATGCGCGCCTGTTGGACAACCGGGGGCCCCCGTGAGCAGCGCCCCACCTGTGTGACGTTTCTCAAATGTTCCCTGCAGTAGGAGGAACTCAGACAGCACCCAACGAAGACTTCCATGACTAGGTCCGAGCATGCAGAGCTGTGTCCCTGCACATCACTACGGGCCCTCTGCCTCCTGCTGAGTTTAGAGAAGAGTCATCCGTCTGCCACCAAGAATCTGCCAAGGGCTGGACTCACAGATGATTCCCCTACAAAGGTTGGGGAGCACACACCCAGGCTTACGAGTCTCTTCTCTACCCCCACCCCATTTTTTCCGGTCCCAGAAAGCCCCAGCTAATCTCTCAGTGAATACCATGTGCTGCATCAGATTCAGAGCCAGCCAACTGCATACCAGGCGCTCTTCACATATCATCTTCTTTACTGAGAGAGGCAACATGGCGGTGACGAAGTGCACAGGGGCCAGCTGGGGATGAACAGACTCGGTAACCACCAACTGTGTGACCTGGGACAAGTTACCTGACCTCTCTGAGCTGCAGCTGCCTCCTCTGTAAAAGAGGTCCCCATCACCACTCTCTCACATTTGCTGCCAAAATAATGTTTGTAAAGTGTTTACAAAGTGTCTGGCCCTCTTAGAAAGCACCCAATAAATGGTAATTAATATTACATTATTGCATCAGTCCCTCAAGGTATTACTGTCTTCTCTCTACCAGAAAAGAGAATAAAGCTCAGGATGTCAGATTCAGAGTCACAGAGCTGTTGCTAAGGAGACAGAGATAGGGATTTGAACTCAGGTCTTCTGACTTAGGGCACACTGTTCTTGCAATACCATGGGCTTGCAGAGAACACTAAAGGGACAGAGAGGCAGCAGGGTATGCCTGGGGAAGGCCGCAGCTTCAAGTGACAGGGACCAAGTAGCTGGGGCCCCTGAGTCGGGTACCTGCACCCCTGACTTCAGCAGCCCCCTGAAAGATGAGCCTTGGCAAGTCTTCAAGAGGCTTGGCTGGTGTCCCCCAAGTTAAATGCTGCTACAGCAGCCAGGCCAAACCCCCAAAGCTAATGAAACTGGTACCTGCTCTCGCCACATAGGAAACTGGGAAGGTGCAGCCAGCTGCCAGCCTTCACACATGATGGGAAAGCAACAGTTTCCAACACTCTGGCTGCCGGGCAAACCCAGCTCATAGGGGCACTACCTTCTCCATCTGCAAACAGCCAGCAATGACCAGAGGGTGGGAGATGGGATGCAATGGGCATTTCACAGACGACGACCCCCTCGATGGGGAAAACCACACACATGCGCCCGTCACACCCAGTCTTGCCAATCCCCTGAGACTCTGGTGACATTAGACACAACCTCAAGGAGAATAGGCACGTTCACAGACATGTTCTCCTTTGGCCTTCTGGGCCACCCCGGGGAAGTACATACTTTTGCCCCATTGTACAGATGAGGAAACTGGAAAACATTAGGTGATTTCCCCAAATAGTAAGGAAATAGTGAGGAATAATAATAGTCGTGCAAATAGTAAGGAAAGGGTTAGGATACAAACGCCAGTCTTCAGGTTCCAGGCCAGGATTCTTTCTGGAACAGCGTGCTGTTCATTTGTCCTCCTGTTTATTCATTATTCTCCCTTTGTTCCACTCATTCCGTCATTCACTTGCCTACATTCCTGACCCTCGAGGTCATTTATCCATGGCTACCTTCTCCTGTTTCCTGAGAAACAGTGGGAGACCACGGTGATGTTTTCCTTTCCTGCAGACCTGCCAGGAATGCCCGCTTCCCCAAGCCTTACCCACAGAGCTGTACACAGCCAACAGCGGCTGGTCCCAGAGTAAGAGCTGGGGATAGCGCAGACGACTCCATGCTTCATCCCTGACTGCAGCCCTGGTCTAGAACCGGCCCCTCCACTGCACAATGAAAAGCCCCATACAGACGTATTTGAACCTTCCAGAAATCTGGCTCTGGGATTGGTATTTTGGGAGGGGGGCGCGGAGTAAGGAAAGGGAAAGGCAATGGAGCCAGTCACCCAGCTCACAGGCACATGCATGTGGCTGAACTGGATCCAGCCAATTAATTAGTCAATTAATGACAGTATTTACTGAGTACTCACCACTGTGCTCAGGGCTGCAGGGGGCAACAGGTACTGGGAGACAAAGTTTCTACCCTCAAGAGACTGATGATCTGGTTGAGGGAAGGAGGCACACATATCTGGAAAGAGAGCTGACCAGGCAGGAAGCACCACAGTCTCAGCTACAACACAGACATGTAGAGCTACTGAGAAATTCAGAGGAAGGTAAGGCACCTGCAACTGGGGACAGAAAGATTTCGTTCAGACCATGGGATATCATAGGGGAGATGTAGAAGGATGGCCAGGATTTAAATCTGGGATGGCATGGAAGGAAATTACCCAAACTACCTTCTCAACACCACAGCTAATGCAAAAGACTGCCTTGATCTTTCTTTCCCCAATCTTAGCTAAATATTTCACCTTTTTTATATAGGCACTTGGCAGAGGCTCCAGGATGGGAAAGCAGAGCAGTAAATTAGATCTGTGAGAACATCTCAGACACACACAGACACACACACTGGCACACGCGCGCGCACACACACACACAAGCTCACACACTCCATTCATCCCCACTCTGTTGTGAAGTGACTGCCATTCTCCGTAGCCTGCTGTGGGCTCAGACCTGGGGCTGCTGGAAAAAACCTGGCTCAGGCCACTGGCTTTGGAATTATCCCCTGCAGAGACCAGGCTGCTCACCTGACCAGGACAGGCACAGCCTCTCTACCCCAAAACCCCAGTCAGACAAAACCACACCTGATCGGGACTAGCCAGGATGACTCCTTGCTTTGAGATCCGATGGTTCTAAAAAGAGAAGACTGTCCTTGCCCCACAACCCAGCACCCAAGCCCTAGGATATGCCCTGGAGACACTCCTAGATACACACCCGGTCAGGAATGCTCACCGCATCTTGCCCCTGCCAGCCCAAACAGGTATCAAAAGACAGACTACATAGTCACACAGTGAAATATTACAGGGAAGGGAAAATGAGCGAACTACAGTTACAAACATAACACGGGTGAATCTTGGACACATACACCTGAGTAAAAGAAATGCAAGCTACATACAGCCTACCACCATCTCGTACAGCTCAAGTGCGAGTAAAATTACAGAGGTTATGTTTAAGAATATGTATCAGCGGCAACACTACGCAAC
The DNA here is from genome assembly GCF_014898765.1 of Herpailurus yagouaroundi. Taxonomy (NCBI): domain Eukaryota; kingdom Metazoa; phylum Chordata; class Mammalia; order Carnivora; family Felidae; genus Herpailurus; species Herpailurus yagouaroundi. The sequence continues at coordinate 5,248,233 of NW_024412572.1, forward strand.
CAAGGAGAAAGAGTGATAAGAATGCAATCAGAAGAGGGGTTCCCTCCAAAGGGAGAGGCCAGGGGCACACAGGCGGGACGAGCAACGACAAGAGGCAAGGCATTGGTGAGGTTGGGTGGTGGGTTCAGGGGTGTCCCTCCTATTAGCCTTCATAACTTACATGTATATTTTGTCTTTATCAAATACTACTTAATAAAATAATCGAATGAGCTTGCTAGCTTAGGCAATTAATAATTTAATGTGGCTGTGGAAGCTCAAGAAGTCAGTGAGCCAATCTGCCGATGGTCACGTAATGACACAGAACAGCGGGAGCGGTGGTGGGGCTGGGCAGAGGGCTGCGCCCTTGGCCAGCAAGAGTTGGGGTTTGGAGCACGCGGGTTCCCAGCCCCCGCTCCTGGGCGCACCCCCTGGGTTCCTTCTCACTGCTCCCACGAGGGAAGAGGAGTCAGAAGCATGAGGAGCAGCAGGGGTGTGCAGACTGCAGGGGACAAGACGGGAGGGACGGGAACAGCTGTCAGCACAGGAGAAGGCCGGCCACAGAGAAGAGGAAGGAGAACCTCTCTGTGTAGCTCTGGGGAACAGAGCAGGGCCAATTGGAGAGAATCAGCCACAACTAACGTGTCCTGGAAGGGAGCGAGCAGTCCGAGGAGGTGGTGAGTGTCCACCGCAGGTGGCCACGTGGAGAAGCTGGAGCTGGGCTGTCTGCCCCTGCTAAGGGCCAGGGCCGCTCGAGAGAGAGCATATGAGCACACGGGCCAAATGCCGCTCCCAGGACCAGGGAGGGCTGGATGTGTCAGTATCATCTGGGGCACTGGCTAGCCAAACCACTCTCGAATTCCTCCTTCAGACCAACAAGGCATCTCCACAGGTGGGAACCCCAAGTCCAAAGTTGCGTAAACTTCCCCAGCCACTCTGATGCAACGCTAGGCTCCAAACCACCAGATTTAATGTCCTTTAAGAATCCTTTTAGTTCAAGATTCTGTGGACCAACTGCACCAGTGGTCTGGAACAGGGAGTGGGCAATCAGGACAGGGGATGGGCTTCTATGTCTCAGTACCTCTGATGACCCTGCCCAGATCCCTCCACTATAGGCTTCTTGCCTCTGGATTGAAAAAAAAACAAAAAAACAAAAAACAAAGTTAAACTGGCTTCACAGCCTCTGGCTGTTGGGAGGATGTTTAAAAAGTAAGTAAATCTATCTATCTATGTCATGGTAAAAAGAGATACAAGCTTATAATGGAAACTGGGGGTTGGGAGAGAAGATGTTTTGAGAGGAGATGGCACACATTTCCTGGGATTTACCATTACGTGTGCCGGGAGCAGGTACTTGGGTATACAAGGCACTCTGGTAGCTGAAAGCCTATGCCCACTTCACTTACAAAGCTCACCATTCTGAGGCCCATAAGAATTGTGCCAAAAAGAAAGATCCAGGAGTGCACCTAATGACCAGACGGCAGGGGCTTCTGGAGAAGCTGGGACTGAGGTCCTGCAGATGCCCAGTCCCCTCCCGGCGTACATGTAATTGTGCTGTTGCACTGGAGATGAACAGGATGCTCCCAGGTGGTTCCTGGCCAGAGGCAGCCCAATGCAGAGCCGGCCCCAGGCTCAGGGAGCTCGCAGTGCCGGGGGCGCAGTGGCCAACTCTCCCGGCTGGGCATGCATGCAACAGCGGGTGGAAAGGCAGTGGTGGGAGGAATCTTGGAGGCCAGACGGCCCCCAAAGTGAAAGGCCCTGCCCAGAGCCAACGAGAAACCTGACCCGGGAGATCATCTGAAGGCGCCGCCCGCCCACGGCCTGGAGCGAACCCCATCCAGGCTCCAAAGCGAACATCTGTTGTCCTGGCACCAAGGCTGGCCAATTCTACGTGAATTTCCACCTTCCCCACCCCTACCAGCTCCAGTCTTTGCCCCTTGAGGTTGACCTCTTTAGGGTGGGCCTGGCATGGGGTATACACAGGTCAGGTTGTAACGCGTGGATCTGGTGAGCTCTCTCCAAGCTCTCACCCATGGCATCTCTCCCTGGTGAAACGGGGCCAACACGAGGGATTTTGCCCTAGCCAAGGCCAGAGCGAGGCCCAGCTTGGGAATGCTGTCCTTGCTGATGCCCCATCTCACATCGTGTTTAGCATCTGCAGTGGTGGCAGCAGCAGAACCAGAGTCTTCCGTCTGAAGGAATCCGGAGGGGCGGTGCTCTGATGGAAATCCCGGGGGCCAGACAGGGGAGGTGCTTGGCCCTAGGTCACAGAGCCAGGGAACCTGGGACTGTCCCTGCTTCCCTTCCCTCCCATCTGCCTCTCCCATTTCTGCACCTGCTGTCCTGTTGCTTCTGCAGGGATAAGAGGCTCCACAGAGCAGAGAGAGAAGGAATGCATGGCATTCCCTGGCGAGAAGTTAAAATGACTTTTAAAAACCCACAATCCTTACACACTCTCTTGACCAAGCACTGTCCCCAATTCGAGGTGTCCTTCACCTCCCGGACAGGCTTATGGAGGTCAGGCTGCGCTCTGATAGCACAGAGCCCCCCGGCTCCACCCCATCACTACACCTTTAGGCAGGGAGGAGTGCACAGAGACCCTACTGGCTTAGGGCCTCCAAATAAGGCCAGATAAGGCCCAAGCCACCCTAAGGAGTCTCTAGGGTGACTAAGGAGTAAGCAAGCCTTTCGATAGGTTGGCACCTGCTCAGGGAACAGAGAACCGGGAGCAGTGGCTGAACAACAAAGAAAAGAGGGGTGCACTGGGGATGAAAGGAGATGGTGGGGGAAGAGTTGGCAAGACGGGCTGGGAGGGACTTCTGCCGCTGTTCCCAGAGCAGCTTGGGAAAAACCTCATGGACTGAGAAACCACTATTCCACCCCCATTTTAGAAGACTATACCCAAAGCGTTGAGGAGCATTCAATAGGCACCTACTATTTGCAGAGGCAGGTGCAAAGCAAAATGCCTTAGTGTCCTCTAGAAACACTTAGTTCTGGGCATGAAGGGAAAGCCCCGGTGCACGCAGCACTGCAAAAGAAAGGGCTGCCTGGCTCCGGGCAGTGGGAGAAGGGCCCAAGAGGGAAGATATGGTGAGACATGGACAGGGGAGTCAGGCCCACAAGGGACAGGGAAGCTGGGCTGCAGGACTACGCATCAGAACACACGCAGGAAGAGCTGGGACTTCACCCTGACTCCTAATCTTCAAAACTGGTCATCCTCCCAGACATCCTGGGATGTCTGCCACCCCTGCCTGGGTCCCAAGCATCTCTAACAGAAGCCCAAGCAGGCTCAGGGCAATCCTGAGGGCAATTGGGGGTGGGGGTGGGGAGGGGCCCAGGTGGTGTGGAGGTGGGGGCAAAGCAGGGCCCCACAGGGCAGGGTCTGGGAAGGGTGGGAACCATAGGAAGGATGGAGAATGAGCTGAGAATAAGGAAAGGAGCCACACTCAACACAGTCAGGTCCCAATCTCCCGCTCAGGGACCACAGGAGGCAAACTCATCTGGCCCAAGGGAGACAGGGCTGGCTCTGATCTTCGCACACAGCAGACGGTTCATGAATGTCTTTGCAACAGAGGCGGGTACAACAGGGCCTGCCTGCCAGAGCAGAGGCTGCAGAGCTCCATCTGCATCCCACACAGGCTGTACCTGGCAGGAGGGAGATGCCACCACGAGCCTGCTTCCCCCCTCTTTCCGAGGTCAGCAAAACTCAGCAGGGAAACTGCACATAGGTTGACCTTGAGGCAAAGCCCTCCACACTCTTCCAGTGCTGTGCACAAAGTTTTCAATCAGGCGTGGCCCTCACTGCGTAAAAAGGTCCTGGTGAAAGCCCCTTGCCAGCAAGCCCCAGACAGGAATACTGCAGAGCTCAATTAGGCCAGGGGTAAGGAGAAAGTGTGTGATCAGCAGAGCAAGACAACCGTGGGTGCTTCCCCCCAGTCCCCCAGTTCCAGAGTTTAAGGATGAGAGGAAAGGCAGAGCAAAGCAGCATGTCAAGTGCAGGTTCAGGGTCAGAGGCATGCTTGAGGGCCAAGCCACGATGCCACGGCACGATGAGACCCAGTGTAGGAATCACCTTCCCCGTTCTACTGGCTGCCTCCTGCTGAGAGGGCGGGTACAGATCCCTGGCCTCTACCATCCCCTAGGTCTAAAATGGGACCCACCTCCCTCCTGTGCCCACTGCACCTGAGGATGCCCTGGGTAGTGGACTGACACACCCATGTCCCAATCTCCAAGACCTGTGAGTGTGGCCTTATTTGGAAAAGGGGTCTTTGCATGTGTGATTAAGTTAAGGATCTTGACATGGGGAGATCATCCTGGATTACCCTGGTGGGCACTCGCGAGCATCCTTACAAGAGAGAGGAAGAGGGAAATTAGACACACAGGGGAGAGTGTGACATGAGGGTGGAAGCAGAGACTGGAGTGCTGTAAGACAGAGAAAGAGGTCAGAGCGATGCGGCCACCAGCCAAGGAATGCCAGCAGCCACCAGAAGTTGCCACAGGCAAGGAAGAGTTCTCCCCTAGGGCCTCCCAAGGGAGTGTGGCCCTGTGAACACCTTGATGTGGTCTTCTAACCTCCAGAACTCTGTGAGAATACATTTCTGTTGTTTTAAGCCACCAAATTTGTGGCAATCTGTTACGGCAGCCACTGGAAATCCTGGAAGGGAACTGTGGTAAGTTTCCATCAAGAAACCTGCTTGGGTAACAATCTGTGCCCAGGTGGAGAGGTGCTGCCACCCAGGAACAGGCCCTGTCCCCCAGGAATGGGCCCTGCCACCCGGGAACGGGCCCTGCCACCTGAGAATGGGCACTGCCACCAGGGAACAGGCCCTGTCCCCCGGGGAACGGGCCCTGCCACCTAGACACAGGCACTGCTCTACGGCTCACCAGCAGCCAGGGCTCAGGGCTGGTGCTAGAGCCAGATGCTCTGGGGGACAGGGTGGAGGGAGTATGGCCTCCAGAGCCCAATGGCTTCAGTATTACCTGTGTGATCCTGTTACCTAACATCTCTGAGCTTTAGTTTCCTCACAGAAGATGGGGCTGTACTGGTATTGTGTCCCAAGGTGGTTACAGAAACTAAATACTGTAAATATTGTAAAATATTTTTTACTGTCTATTGAGCACTTAGCACAGCACCTAGCACACAGTAATTGCTTGGTAAATATTAGCTGCCATCGTTATATCCTTGAAAGGGGGCGTGAGGAGCAAAAGGGCAACGTATATGAAGGTGTTTGCTGAACAGGGAGGCACTACATGAGTGGCAGCTGTTGTCAGGTACTGTAACTCGGCAGAAGTCAGGCTCTTTAACACCGCAGCCCACGCGAGAGGGACCAATCATCCCTGTTCACGAAGAACCTCACCTCCGCTCATCTTCAAGCCCACCAGGGCACCAGGCGCCACCTCATGCAGGTCTGGTGCAGGGAGCAAAGGGGTGAGTGGAGAACACTGTGAGACGACACGGCAGGAGGGAGGTTTGGGGTGGGTCTGGCCCACAAGGCGGCCTGCTGCACGGACACTCGCCCACTGGAAAGGGCTGTGTCCCCTCAGGCCTCTGACCTTGGTGTCTCAAGGAACCCAGGAGCACACAGGCCATGGAAACTATGCACAAGGAGCTTGTCAGGAGGCTGAAGCAGCCCTCCAGCCCCTCCCCCTGCAGTACAAAGAAGCCCAGACTGTGTATCCTTGGGGGACACATTCAGGCCCAGAAAAAAAACCCAGGACACATGTGTGGCAGACAACTTCTAATGCTGTTCTGGGGCTCTCAGTCTCCCTGTGTTGGTTAAAATTACTGTTGGCCTCAGCTCTCGCATTTAATTTTTCACCACTGAACAGTCATTTGGATTTGCCCATGGTGGTGTTTCTCATAGAGTACAGACAGTACAGGGCTCAGTGTCCACAGGGAGAGAGCTGCAGACTAGGGTTCCATTTTGGCCTCCACCACCCACCCAGGCCTGCTGGGGAAGTGCTTGGTGTCCCCCTCAGCCCCTCAGTATCTCACTAATCAATGGGAAGAGGACCTAGCCCCCTCTATAGTCAGGGCCACCATGCAGAAATCCTCAGAAGGATTCAGGTCACAAATGAGGGGGGAGCCCTAAAATCTGAACACACCTCCTCTTTACCTAGAGGTGGAGGCTTGGGACTCTCTACCTCTAGGGTAAAGAGCAGTCAGTGTTCTACCCAGAGAGAAGGAGAGACTAGGTGATCTTTAAGGACCCTCTTGAGCAGAGGAGTCAAAGGTGGGCCCTCCTAACGCTGCCGACATGTGAATCTGACCTTTCAAGAGCTGACTGCTCCCTAAGAAATATCCTGGCCAGTTTTCCTTGAACTTGTGGACCAACTAGGAACATTCCTCCTTTCAAAGTCCAAAGACCAAGAATGGAAGGTTATCTCCTCTGGCCTATAAAGAAGTTTCTCCTGCTATGTGCAATTCTGGGAATAAAAACTAGCCTCCTTTCTGATCCCGCCATCCCCCTCCCATACCACCCTCTTCTCCTCACATACAGATTTCCTCCCCCCAACACTCAGAGCAACCTCCTGCACCCTCCCTCACCCATTTACACTCTGCTCTGGTGCCCCCCAGCACTGACGTCAGCTCCTGCTCTCCTGAGACAACAGAACAGCGCCTCTGACCCTCCTCCTGCCCGCCATCCACACTGATGGGCCCTGTCGTAGTTTGCTGTGGTCAGAAGAAAGGAAAAGCAGTTCCCAGCTGGCTCCCAATTGGGCCAGTGGGAAGGAGCACAGAAGAAATGTCCCTCTGGGTCCCCCGAGTACAAGCTTGTTCTATGAGCTGAGAAAGGACATGTCTACCTTTCCCAGGGATTAAGCCTGGTAGCCCAGGACAAAGGAGTGGCCCGGTCACAGCCCGTCTGATGAGCATAGCCTATTTAAAAACAATCCCCCCTGCTTCCCCAGACTTAAGGCAATCACTCTGCTCCTGTCTTCCTGTTATTGTAGAGAGGAGGGGGCTGTTTTCCCACCTTTTTAAAGCTCCGGAACCAAGCATGAGTCAGGCAGTGTGCAGGGATACATTGCTCATCTTCTCATAAGGATGCAACAGGCCAACATCCCACAGAGACCTGCCCCGCTCACAGCTGCCAGCAAACTGCCCCCAGACCAGCACCACACACACGTGACTCCTGCTCTGCTCGGAGCTGCTGTGCCCACCTTGGGTGTGACACCCTTCCCACCACCTGGCCCCCACTTCAATGGAAGGTGCAGAAAGTGCTGCTGACCTCCCCAGCCCAGACTCCCTTCATTGCTGGGTAGGCCTGCAGGCCGGGGAGGACCCAGGGATGCGAGAAGTCAAAGCCCTGTGTGATCTGAGGTCACTCACCTCCCTCCACCTTGGGTGCAGATGAACGCATTCCTAGAGTCCCCAACACTAGGCTGGGTGCCTCTCCTG